>NC_061120.1:136388979-136708917 GCF_002878395.1 Capsicum annuum | reverse complement strand
AACATATAGTTTGTCACTTACTCCAGGTTGGTGGAACCTACTCCAAGTAAATGCCCAAGTAGGTAATCAACTTTCAACTTTCGAATCGTTATTTCCCAATTAGCTTCCAACTCCTAGTTTCCTACAAAATCACTCCAAAACACATCAAATCAAACAAAATAGCCTTAAGTACATGCATGCACTTGTAGATTTAAGCATCAAATGTTCTATTAAACCACATCATATCAAGACCCTCAACTTAGAAATTTTCATGTCCTTGAACAACAAAAATGCAATAAACAACACAACGATGCTAAGCCAAGAGAATCTAGGCCATTTATGGCAGTCAATCATCAAATTTAAGCTTAAGATTATTACCCACCTACCCCTCTTTAGTTTTATCACATCAAAACAACAATATGTATCAATGCAGCACAATAATATGGCACAAGGGAATCAAGATACGGAATTACATTAGCAACAAACAACCATGCATATTTACAAGTTACACTACCCAAACAAGTAAGAAGCTAGCAATACAACCCATACACTCCCATAACATAAAACTCCTGAAAAGTCATAGTCACTCAATAGAATCATGCATGTCAATGAATGGAAACATCAAGAGACACTCACACTTACAAAGAAATTCCAACAATAGTTGCAGAATACCATAGACTTGCCCTTATTTTCTTTAACTTTGCTTTCAGACAGTCGACTTAGGATCACTATAGGACTTTGCATCGCTTGTAATGTAGGCTTGAGGGCTGGTACGGTGCATATGAACATTTAGTGACTAAGCCTCCTTGGCACTACACTAACTTTGGGGGTCTACTATCAACTGATTCTATTTTATTCCATCCTTATTTCTCCCTTTTGATTCTTTTATTGCACACTAAGGTTGCCTGTGGTTTCTTTTATTCTTTCATTTTCAATTTTTTTATCCTTTTTTTTCTTTTCTTACTGCACCCAACCCTAATTTCTTTTTTCTCTTATTTACCCTTCTACATACCTATTTCAGATTATGCACCCCTATGATAGCCAACCTCAACTTAGAAAATTTGCTAGAGTTGAGGTGGACAGTGTCAAAGGAGGACCAGGGCAAAAATAGGTTCATTCTAACACAAATGGGAAGGTGAAAGTTGTAACAAGAAAAATAGTCTATACAAGCTTAAAATAGGGATCAAGAGATACTTATTCATATTTGGAAGGTCATTTAGGCTATTTCTAGAAAAATCTATGATCCTTTCCTAACTGACTATCCTACAACCTAGGCAAGAGTAACCAAGCAAGTTTTGGATTCAACACACAAAGGGAACAAAGTAGTGTCACACACACACATGGAACAAGGTTACATCACAAGCTACTTCCTTTACAGTTTATGTAATCGGTAGTTATGATTATTATGTCACTACCTAATGCTATAATGAGATTCACAATGGTCACAGAAATTACATATCACCTAGTTCAAAAACAAATATTTTGGAGGGGTATCATATTTCTCAAAAATAAAATAAAAAACTTCAACTGGCTTAGATACTCATTTTTCTCCTAGTTAAACAAAAACAATACATTATGAAACTAAACACAACACAACCTAAACATGTTGGCTATACTAGGATCAAAACTGTAGTGAAAAAAAGACACGGCGACAAAAACCCCAAAACAACATCTAGACCTACAAGCAGCCCAACCCTCAAATTATAATAATTCATTGTACCCAATGCATCAGACAGCTACAAAATAAGAGAGTAAGGAACATACCTGCGGCACTATAGGTGTGAACATATTATGTCAATTACCATAACATGAATCAATATAAAATAACAAGATACGTCGGGTTATCTCCCCAGCAGTGCTTGATTTAACGTAGCAGCACAATAGGGCTATGTTGGTTACTCAGACTTCACTAATGATCCCATAGATTGCCTCCCATTCAGAGCCTGAGTTATCATGGAACGATGTGTGTACCTTGATTACTCAAACTTCATCAAGGTATCCAAAGAAGTGGTCTTCAATTTTTTTATTTCCACTTTGTACTGATGAATTAAACCCCTAAGTTTTACCCTAATTTTCTACTGTGCTCAAGGGGTGGTAGTATGAAAATAAAGGAACCAAGCAACAGATGTGGCATGTTGCAACTCTTGGCCCTTATGTAAGAAATGTAATTTCTTCATTTCGGCACAACAAATTTAATAATATAAACATATTCTTCCTTTTTTTTCAAACTATTTCATTGACACAGATTCCTCTATTAATATCTCACTTCCAAACATAATGTAGAAAAATACTGAGAATAAGATCCAATGTGTCCGAACTCATGAATTATATATGATTAAGTGTTGACTCCTCAAATTTTAGCTCCTCAATTAGGCTTATAAGAATTTTTTTCATCCTCGCACAACTCATAACTAAATTATTGGGCAATACGTGCATCAACCTTTGCATTCAAGTCTTCTTCTAAGTTATGAATATCCAAGCCAAATTGATACAACCCAAATCAAGTCCTTATCGTAATAGAAATCCGAAGTCCATCCAAGACTTGGTACCATCCCTTATTACTTAACCTGACCTCCAAATATGCATACCCTAAGTTAGATAAATTCTTATCGTATAACCAAATTATGTTTATTACAATGTCAGAATCTGGGATAGGTCTATAATTGTGACCAACCAAAACAAGTCTAACCTTTCATTACCAACCATCAACCATAACCAAACCAATATAAAAACCAAGTTCTTTTCTACAACATAACATAAAGGGATAGAACAATCATAAATTTTGTTCAATGGTATTAGCCTAATACCAAGACCAATACTAAGGCTGACACCAATACCGATATTGCCCATTCCAACCCATACTAGTCACACAATGCCTCTAACCAAAAGAAAAATAATATTAGGTTGGGAAATGCCCCAAACCATAGCTAAAACCAATATCCATAAAGTAACTAAAGTATGTAAAGACATTCATGATATGAAATTGAGCCTTCCAGAATATGGAAGCTTACGCTTTCAATCTAATATCTGAGCCCAAATCTGATCTTTAAGCAGAAGTAGTAGAATGGTCGGTTCCTGCAATGCATGGGGATACAGTCGCCTAAAATGGGTTAGCGGGTGAATACTAGAATGAACTCAACTAAAGGATAAAATAATGCCATCTAGTAAAACCAAGTAAACCAACCACATGCATACAAACCATATATATATAACCATGATGAGAAAGGAGTTGGGATTAGCATGCCTTTAAAACTATTAACCAGGTTATATGAAACTTATCCACCCTAGAACCACCCATAGGATATATGGCTCGGGTGTAACCCCCTGAATGGGCCTAAATGCATGTGGCCACACAAATCAGAGATACCATAAGAGTACGGGATCTCTGAGTACCCTTCACTCCCCATGACACTTATGTACAGTGTACTTCGAGGATTCCCATGTACCTCATAGTATCATAAATGGTCGTTATCACCAACCCTCATGTTGGCAAACATGAGTTTCTCGTATCTATCCATTGGACTCGGACCTTCACGATTAGCTATCATACCCTACCATTATTTCCTAATTAAAATAATTACCATCTAACCAGACCTTTAATCCATTGTTATTAACCAAGGTTCTAAGTAGTGGTATCATCATACCGACTATAGCTTGCAACCAATGTCCTTAGCCAACCTTTATATGTAAAGGGATTCCCATGTACCCATAGATTACATTATTAAGTTAACTATGGGGAATCCCGTGTACCCCACAAGTGTTCCATTACCAAACCATACCATACAATATTTCCATCAAAAGTCCAATAATATAGTAAAAGCATTATCATAGGCATTTTATCAAATATGTTGGGGGTATAGTGTTTCCAAAACCAAATCTAATTTCCAATTAACCATTCCCATACAACCAATTATCTAAACCACTATTAAAGTATGAAGTACATAATTAAAACATAGGAAAACCATACCCAAGCAATTAATACCAAAACCCCAATATATATTTGAAAACCCCAAAACTACACAATAATCATCCATGAAAATATTGTATAAAAAATCCTTTAATTAGAACGAACAATGAGGGAGGAGTACATGCCTTAGATTATAAAGATTATGGAGAGAAATCTCGCGTACAAGCCCTAAATTTATCCTCTAGATGAAACCATAGTATTTTACCTAAGAGCCTTAAAGAGAATTAGATAGAGTTTTTAAGTGTTAAAGATTATAATAATAGGGTAACATCCCAATAGAGATATAAGTTGTGGGTCGTACGTGGTTAAGTGGCAAAATGTCAATTCTTGTGATGGTATGAGTCCCTGATACCAGTTATATCTTCTAATAAGAGTGATACCCACCACTCGTACCATAGGCCTCCCCCTTAGACCCAACACTTTCCACTATAAAACTTAGGAAAACCAAGTCATACCCAAACCATACAATCAACACCCCTAAATCATATCCCTGGCAGAATAGAATCAAATAAAGATTTAACATTGTCTACCATATGAGTCAATAGTATGACTCATACCTTAATTTATGGCTTATCGTGAGCCACTTGTACTCATATTCTTTAACGTCTTGAGTATGCACCTCAAACATCACACGGTGCTTGGATCACAAGCTAACCCCAAAGGACCACAAGCTAACCCATGACTGATACCTGCTGTGATCACTAAATAATAATAATAAAATAAGTCTGGATATTGGGTTGAATCTTCCAAAAGGTTCATAACTAAAATCAGATACTGATTATTGATAAATACATACTAAAAACTGAACATCTGTCTGAAATAATCTAGTCTGAAAGCCGCTAATTGTCTAAAGGTGGAGTTTATGGGACAAGTCCTCAACTAACTTAAAATACTAAAAAATAAACTGAGATACTGAAATAATGACTATGTCCTCAAACTATTAGGACTCACCAGTAAATCTATTGTAGATAATTTAGGCTGCTAGGTACTGTTAGGAGCCCGTGAGTCTGAACCTATAATATAAGACATCATAGCGCAAAAGAAAGGTATGCGTCAGTAGTTTGAATGTCTGGTATGCTAGGTAAGGTAAGACTAAATGCATGAGTTCATATGCATAAACAATAACTGATTGAATAATATAAATATAACTGAATGAGAGTACATGTATATCTAAAACTTCTGTAAATACTGATTATGTAATGTTATACACAAAACTACTTATATTGTAACTGAGATCACTTTAACACTAGACAATAAATTCTGAAAACTAAATAACTAATATCTGAGTTTAATGATACTGTATTGCTATTAACTAAGTAACTATTTTAGGAAGTCCTGATTCTGTGTGGGCGACTATGTCTGACAGTCCTAATTCTGTGACTGAACTGAGGTTTTATTCTAAGTCTGAAACTAAAACTGAAACTGTGGGAGTGTTCATCTAACCGACATACCCCGATTATGAACTGAGTTCGAGTCCAACCTGTGAACCCAGTTGGAAAGGTGTTAGCACCTATCCAAGGTATGCTAACAAAATTTGTGAGTTAAACCACTCTGGAAGGAAGACATTTTGTCAACCCTTACTGGCAGGAAAAATCATACGAGATGTATCAACCTAGAGTGGCAGGAAGATATCTTAACCTACGCTGGAAATGTAGTTCTCTAATGCACGGATTGATACTAAGGGTCAAACCCTTTTTACTGATAGGAATACCCTCATCCCTGAGTTTGCTCGGTGCTGATTCCTACTCCCAACTTAATAGACACTGAACTAATTTCTATACTATACTAAGATTAACAGAATTTTTACTGATTGGGCTGTCTAACTAAACCTGACAGAGTTTACTGAGTTCTATTAACTAAATGAGTACACTAAGTTCTGTTAACTGGCTAAACATACTGACTTCTGTAACTGACTGAGTACTACTATACGTGACATCATTTAGACTATTCTGAAACTACTATAAATCTATGTAAATAGCTAGATTGTGAAGTATTCAATACCCCCTAGACTAGATAGCATTGATAGTAAAAACATAACACAATCTTGAAAACATGATATCTGTCACTTTGTCAAAATTAATTCATTGAGGAATTTTAGGAAACACTTGCATGGCATGAACTTGTACATATGCTAGCATGGTATTATTGCACTACTCAACTCACATGAACATTTTATCAAACACTTCGTGACATAATCTGTGCACATAATAATAATCAACATGTAAGCATCATGATCACAATTCCAACTCACAAATTCAAGGAGCTTTTAACATAAATCCACATAACCCTATACACATGTAAATTACTTCACATAAAACTTGTCATAAATTATGGATTTAAAACCCAAATAACATCATAATCATGAATACAATCAATTTAACATAAAATTCATGAAAGCAATTATCTTGTAATTTAAAAAGGGTTCTTAAACTCCAAGGGTGGAAGGAAACCCTTGGATGAACACCTAACATACCTTGATTGTTAATTATCTGAAAGTTGTGGTGAATTTCTTGAGACTTGGATCTTGAATTTGATATCTTAAGGTTTGTTCTTGAGAGGATTTGAGAGAAAGTGAGTGTATTTTGCTTATTGAGGGCTGAATTTTATATTTTGGGGGTCTGATTAAGGGTGGGAAAATTAGCCAAATACCCTTGTAGATGTGGAGTTTTTGCTGACTTAAAATGTGTCCAGTGACATGTAGACCAACGTGTCGCATCGATGGGGTCGACTCGATGGCCGACATGATGCTTCGAGATCGCATTGGCTCATTGGAATTTGCACTAGGAGTTGGGGAAAATATTTATCAATGTGATGGTGACGCGATGCATCGAGATCGCGTTGATCCATTTTTTTGGACTCCCAAACATGCCTTAAATGATAGTCAAAAAATTTGTAAATCATCCGAGAACACCTACAGACATTTCTAATCATGAATCAATATTAAAATCAATATTTTAAGATAGTAAGGATCATAAAATAGGATCGCCAACTTATAAAGGATAAAAAAATTCTAAGTATAAATACTTATCTAAAATTTCTAAGTCTTGGACCTCTTTTCAAGATTTAGAGGACTGAGTTAAGATTAGGATTTTTTTGCTGGGTCTTACAATATCTCCTCCTTGGTAACATTCATCCTTGAATGAGATTGGCTAAGCTGAGGATACCAGTAGACTGAGTTTACATACTGGACATGCATAACTAAAGCATGATTTCATGAATGAAACTATTGATATACTGAGTCTTTATACTGAACATGCATAATTCAAGCATGACTGAATTATGAAAACATGACACATTACCAAACTATTTTCATGAAGGTATACATGACATGATAATGTTATGCAACTAAAACTATTACCAACTTGGTAAAGAAAATCAGAGCTTGAGACTAAGTAAATCTAAGGAAAACTATTACCTTGAGTTGAGTTGTGTTTGCAGAGAAGAGGTGAGGATACTTGGTCTGCATATCTGCTTTAGCTTCCCAAGTGGCTCCCTCAACGGACTTATTCTGCCAAAGAACTTTGAATGAAGGAACTTCTTTGTTCCTCAATGTGCAAACCTAATGGTCAAGAATTTTGACTGTAACTTCCTCATAAGAGAGACTGTTATGAATATCTATACCCTCCATAGGTACTACAACTGTTGGATCACCTATGCACTTATTTAGCAAGGAGACATGAAACACTGTATGTACTGAAGCTAAGTCTGAAGGCAACTCAAGCTTGTAAGCTACCTTTCCAAATTGGCTGAGAATTTGGTAATGACCGATATTTCGGGGACTCAATTTCCCGTTCTTGTCAAACCTCTTCACTCTATTCATATGAGAGATTTTCAAATACACATAATCATTAATCTCAAACTCAAGATCCTTTCTTCTCATATCTACATACGATTTCTATTGGCTCTAAATTGTCTTAAGTCTTCCCTAATCAACTGAACATTTTCTAAAATATCAAATGCCAAGTCAGGCCCTACCACTGCAGTCTCACCTACTTCAAACCAACCAATAGAAGATCTACATATCCTATCATAGAGTGCCTCAAACGGAGCTATCTAAATGTTGGAATGATTATTGTTATTATATACAAACTCAATCAAGGGCAAGTGATCATCCCAACTACCCATAAAGTCAATGGCACATGCTCTTAACATATCTTCTAAATTCTAAATCGTCATTTCTGCTTGACCATATCTCTGAGGATGAAAGTCTGTACTAAGGTAAACTTGGGTACCAAGACCCTTTAGGAAGGCTTTCCAGAAATGAGAGGTGAACTGCGTACCTCTATCTGAAATGATGGACAATGAAACTTTGTGCAATGTGACCAACTCTCTAAAATAGAGCTTTGCATAATCATCAATTGAATAAGAGGTATGAACTGGTAAGAAATGAGCTGATTTGGTCATCCTATCCACAATGACACAAATCGAATCATATTAGCGGCGAGTACGGGGCAAACCCATAACAAAATCCTTGTTCACCTCCTCTGACTTCCAAGTGGGAGTACTAAACTCCTACATAGCTCCACTAGGCATTTGATGCTCAATCTTAACATTCTGACAAGTCGAGCACTTAGCTACAAAATCTGTAATATCTCTCTTCATCCCACTCTACCAATAGACTTTCAACAAGTCACAATACATCTAAATGGCTCCTAGGTGAATCGAGTAGCGTGCACCATGCACTTCTGCAAGAATCCGCTGTCGCACGCCATCCATACATGGCACACAAAGTCTACCCTGACAATGTAACACACCAAATCCCTCTTGGAAAAAAGCCTCTACCTTTTGATATCTAACTTACTCTTTTAGCTTAACTAGAATAGGTTCCTACCCTTCTTTTCTTTTCTTTCAGAGACCAGAGATGATTCCAAACTATTATGTACCCATACGCTACCCTCTGCTGAATTGAGTAAGCGAATAACTAGTCAGGCAAGCTAATGAACTTCCTAAACTAACTTCTTCTTACCATGCTGCACGTGAGCGACACTACCGATAGAAATCCTACTGAGAGCATCGGCTACTACATTGGACTTTCTCAAATGATATAGAACACTCATGTCATAGTATTTCAATAACTCTAACCACCTTTTCTGACACAGATTCAAATTTTTCTTAGAAAATACATACTGCATGCTTTTATGGTCTATGAACACATCAACGTAAACCCCATACAAATAGTATCTCTAAATCTATAAGGCAAATACTACAACTACTAACTCAAGATTATAAGTGGAGTAGTTATTTTTATGGGGATTAAGATGTATAGAGGCGTAGGCTATGACCTTACCTCTCTGCATCAAAACACAACCCAAACTAACTCTGGAAGCATCATAATATACAACAAATCCATCTAAACCATCTGGTAAAATCAAAACTAGGGTTGTAGTGAGTCAAGTCTTTAATTCCTGAAAACTGTTCTCACAAGAATCTGACCACTAGAATTTGACTTTCTTTGAGTCAATCTGGACATGGGGGATTCAATGTAAGAAAATCCTTCAACAAACCATAGATAATAGCTAGTCAAACCCAAGAAACTCCTAATATCTAATGGAGAGATGGGTCTGGGTTAGTTTCTTACTTTTTTGGTCTTTTGAGGATCAACTCTAATGCCATCACCAAAAACTATATGACCAAGAAAAGCTACTGACCTTAGCCAAAATTCACACTTACTAAATTTGGTAAACAACTGATGGGTTCTAATATTTTACAATACTATCATGAGATGGTATTCATGATTATGTTCACCGCGGAAGTAGACAAGAATGTCATCAATGAAGACTATGATGAACATATCTATGTACTGCTTGAACACGTGGTTTATCAAGTCCATGAAGACTAATGGAACATTAGTTAGACCAAATGACATAACTAGGAATTTGAAGTAACTATACCGAGTTCTGCGAGCTATTTTAGGAATGTCACATTCTCTATATTTTAGGAATGCCATATTCTCTAACTCTGAGCTGATGATTGCCTGATTTGAGGTCTATCTTATAAAAGTAACGGGCACCCTTAAGTTGGTCAAAAAAGTCATCGATTCTGGGAACGGGATACTTGTTCTTCACTTTGTCTTTATTTAGTTGATGGTAGTCAATACACATTCTAAGAGAACCATCTTTCTTATGCATGAATAGAATTGGTGCACCCCAAAGGGATACACTGGGTCTAATGAAGCCCTTATCTAAGAGATTCTTTAACTCTTCTTTTAATTATTTGAATTCTTCTGGTGCTATTTTGTATGGAGGAATAATGATAGGATGAGTATCTGGAAGAAGGTCTATTCTAAAGTCAATCCCACTCGGGAAGGACTCCAGGAAGATCTTTGAGAAACACATCTGAAAATTCATATGCTACTAGAACTGACTCAAGATTGGGAGTATCAAAACTAGAATCCTTAACTTGAACAAGATGATAAATACATCCCTTAGATGTTATTTTTCTTGCCCTAAGGTAGGAAACAAGTTAACCCCTAAGTGTTGAAGTACTACCTCTCTACTCAAGGAGAGGTTTATTCAGAAACTATTAATGGACAACTCTATTTTTGTAGTCAACTGAAGCATAGCATGAATGAAGCCAATCCATACCTAGAATGACATCAAAATCTGTCATCTCTAATTCTACTAAGCCTACTGAAGTGACTTTCTAAGATACCATAATCGAATAGTTCCTGAATACCCGTCGGGCTATGATAGATTTACCCACTTTGATAGACACTGAGAAGGGGTTTTGTAAGATTTTGAGACTGACTCCGAAGTCAACAGCTATGTAAGGAGTTACAACAGACAAAGAAGCTCCTAGGTCTAGAAAATCCTAAACATACAAATGCTAAACTAGAAATGTACCAATGACCATATCAGGAGACTTTTCCTGATCCTATCAGGACTGGAGTGCATAAATCCTATTTGGGCATTGCACATTGGTGGCACTGGAAGTGGCACCCTACTAATTCAGGTGACCGGACTGAGTTGGGGGACGATTGTGTTGAATCTACAAACCCACCTGAGAACACTCTCTGACCTGATGGCCTGGCTTGCCATATCCGAAACATACATCACTACCATCTTTGTAGATACCCTGGTGGTTTTCGCCACACTTTTTGCAAAGGGGATTTTTTCGGGCACTATTAACACTACCCTAAGGTTTAGGGCCTGGTGCCCTATCTTTATTGCCATCTTTGAATTTTCGCACTAGAGCACTGGCTGAGGACTGAGCTGGAACTGAAGATTTCTGACAGAACTGAGAACTATTACCACCTTCTAACTTGGGCAGAGCAAAGTTGAAGCTACCTATTATAGTTCTCTTATTCTCCCTCTCTTTCTACTTATTCTTAGCCTCCTATATCTGCTGAGCATATACCATGAACTTGGATATGTCCATCTCCTTAATCAGTATTGTGGTCCTACGGTCTTTGACCATACAGCTAGACACACCCAACACAAACTTATTCATCTTAGATCTGTTATCTACCCCTAAATGAGGGGCATATCTGGATAACTAAGTAAACTTGAGAGAATGCACCTTCACTGTCATGTTGCCCTGCTTTAGATTAATAAAATCCAAAACCTTTTCTTCCCTCAATTCTAGTGGAAAGAACCTATCCAGAAAAATAATGAAAAACACCCCCCATTTGATGGGCCCAGCATCTGTGGCCCTTTCTGCTATCCACTACTTGAACCATGAGTGAGCCACATCCTGCAACTGAGATACGGCCAACTCAGCAGTCTCACTAGCAGTTATACCCATAATATTTTTTACTTTATGCATCTGTTCAAGGAATTTCTGTGGGTCCTCCTTAGACTTAGACCCTATAAATAACAGAGGATTCATTCCGAGGAAGTTCTGAATTCTAGTTGCAGCAGTATTTGGCCACTGGGTTAGCTTGGAAAACAGTTAGCCATTCATTCTGGGCTTCCACAGAATGAGCCAAGGTGGTAAAAGCTACTTTAGATTCTGTGTGGGAGACATGCTCTTCCCGGGGATCTGCCTGAATGGGCTAAGGTGTTGGCGGATTTCCATACATTCTTTCGTTAGTCCTTTTTGGAGGCAAATTCTATAAACAAAAGGGAAAAGAATTAGACTGAGAGTTTAACTTAAGATCATGGTCACTCGGACGATATGATTACTGAAAGAAGGGAAACTTTTTCTAAAATGTCTCATAGCCTCTTGTCCATAAGTGTGGCGTGCTACACACCCATGCACGAGACTCTACTGGATGCGTCTTTCAGACTCCCTAAGACTCTGTTGAACCTTAAGCTCTGATACCAATTTTATAACGCCCCAAGTTTGTACCTCAGACGTCACATGGTGCTTGCGACCCCGAAGGACCACAAGCTTACCTATGACTGGTACCTGATGTGATCAGTGAATGATAGTAAAGAAATAAGTAATGAAATTGGGTTGAATCTGCCATAAGGTTCATAAATAAAATCAAAAACTAATTACTGATAAATATATACTCAAAATAGAACATCTATCTAAAATAATCTAGTTCGAAAGCCTCTAACTCTCTGAAGGTGGAGTTGATAGGAAAAGTCCTAAACTAACTCTGACTACTAAAAAACAAACTGAGATACTAAAATGATGACTATGGTATCGAACTATGAGGACTCACCACTAAATTTGCTGCTGATATTTAGGCTGCTAGGAATGGCCAAGAGCACGTGCGTCTAAACCTATGATATAAGACATCATAGCACCAAGAAAAGGTATGTGTCAGTTCTTTGAATATACTGGTATGGTAGGTGAGGTAAGGATGAATGCATGGGTTCATATGCATGAATAATAACTGACTAAATAATATAAATATAATTGAATGATAGTACATGTATATCTGAAACTATTGTAAATACAAATTATGTAAAGCTATGCACATAACTACGTATACTGTAACTGAGATCACATTAACACTAGACAATGAGTTCTGAAAACTGAATGGCTGATATCTGAGTTTACTGATACCGTATTACTGTTAATTAAGTGACTATTTCTGACAGTCATGATTCTGTGGAAATGAACTGAGTTAATTTTGAGCTGGACGACGGTGCCTGATAGGCCTGATTCTGTGACTGAATTGAGGTTTTATACTGAGTTTAAAACTAAAATTGAAACTGTGGGAGTGTTCATCTAACCGACATACCCTGAATATGAACTGAGTTGGGGTCCAACCTGTGACCCCACATTGAAGGGTGTTAGCACCTGTTGAAGGTATACTAACAATGGTTGTGAATTAACCCTCTCTAGCAGGAAGATGTTTCGGCAACCCTCGCTGGTAGGAAAACTCATACTAGATGTATCAAACCTAGACTAACAGGAAGATATCTCAACCTACACTGGATACATAGTTTTGTAACGGAGGGATTGCTACTAAGGGTCAAACCCTTTTTACTAACATGAATGCCCCAATCCCTGAGTTCGCTCGGTGTTGATTCCTACTTCCAACTGAGTAGACACTAAACTGATTTCTAGATTGTACTAGGCTTGACTGAACTGTTACTGATCAGACTTTCTAACTGAACTGAACTGAGTTCACTGAGATCTAATGACTGACTGAGTATACTGAGTTCTATTAACTGGCTAAACATACTGAGTTCTATAATGGACTGAGTACTAATATACGTGACATCATTAAGACTGTTCTGAAACTACTACAAATCTAGGTAAAAAACTAGATTGTCGGGTATTAGATACCCCCAGGACTCGATAGCATAGATAGTAAAAACATAGCACAATCTTGAAAACATGGTAACTAGTCACTTTGTCACAATTTATTCATTGAGTCCCTTTAGAAAACACTTGCATAGCATGAACTTGTACACATGCTAACATGGTATAATTGCACTATTCAACTCACTTGAACATTTTATCAAACACTTGGGGACATAATTGGTGCACATAATAATAATCAACATGCAAGCATCATGATCACAATTCCAACTCACAAATACAAGGATCTTTTGACATATATCCCCATAACCATATACACATGTAAATTACTTCACATGAAACTTGTAATAAATTGTGGATTTAAAACCCAAAAAACATCATAGCCATGAATACAATCAATTAAATATGAAATTCATGAAAGCAATTATTTTGTAATTTAAAAGGGGTTCTTGATATTCAAGGGAGGAAGAAAACCCTTGGATGAACACCAAACATACCTTGACTATTAATTCTCTGAAAGTTGTGGTGAATTTCTTGAGACTTGGATCTTTAATTTGATGTCTTAGGGTTTGTTCTTGAGAGGATTTGAGAGAAAGTAAGTGTGTTTTGCTTATTGAGGACTGAATTTCATGTTTTAGGGGCTGATTAAGGGTGGGAAAATGACCCAATACACCTCTAGATGTGGAGTTTTGAATGACTTAAAATGTGCACAGCGATGTACAGACCGATGCGCCGCATCGATGGGGTTGACACGATGGCCAACACAACCCTTCGAGATTGCATCATCTTACTATAATTTGCACTGGGAGTTGAGAAAAATATTTATCGACGTAAAAGGAGATGCGACGTGTCGACATTGCGTTGATCCACTATTTTGGACTCCCAAACGTGCCTTAAACGATGTTCAAAAATTCTGAAACTTGTCCGAGAAGACCTACTGACATTCCTGATCATGAATTAATCTAAAAATCGATATTTTAAGGTCGTAAGGATCATAAAATAGGATCACCAACTTATGAAGGCTAAAAAAAATTCTAAATATAAGCACTTAGATGAAATTTTTAAGTCTGGGACCTCTTTTAATTCTGTAGAGAATTGAGTTAAGCTTAGAATTTTTTTGCGGGGTCTTACTTATCCAAGTTAAGTTACCAAGTCTTAGATTAAATAAAGGAAAAACCAAAACTATACAACCCATTACAAACCATACGACTCATACCTACAAAGTCTTACCCATTCCTGAAACCAATCTAATCCACCAACCAATACTGTTAGCATACGACCAAGAGCATGCCAACTGTACCCCATCATACGACTGGTACCCACAAGTTCTTTGATGTCTAGAATCAATAAATATGAGAAATTTTCTAAGGTTCTAAACCTAGGGTGTTTCACAAACTTATGAACCTTTTTACTGAAATCCACTTTTCCATTTACGAGGAGTGTCAATGTTTCTAGAATTCTCTCATTGTAATCATACAATATATCCATCGCACCCCAAAAGTAATGCACTATATAAAAGGGGTAAGGATCAACAAATAAGGAGTCATCATCATTCCACTCTTCCTCTTTTAAATATGTCATATATAGAAGAGTAGTAAAATATAAGAAAATAAAACCTGAAAACTTCAACAAATTTAATTACTAAGTTCACAATCATATAGCCTGGCAATAGCATAAAAATCTTGACATCGCCTAAATGTACACCTCTGTAGAAGTATAAAGTGGTTGGTGTCAAAAATAGTAAACCAACTAAGTTGGAATCGTACCCACATGGAATACATAAAACTATCTCTCAAACTTGATGAAGTCGCCAGAAAATACTGACAAGTAAGTGGTTTTAAAAAAGTAAGAAGTAACAAAACTCATATGCTTTTGGTTATAATTGATCTAAAATAAACAGTAGGCATGCATTCCACCTGGCTTCTAACTCCTTAGATTTATTGGTTTACTATTAAAATATTTTAATACCTTGCTTGCAGAATCTGACAAGTTATGTATCACCAACTATCTTATGGACTCATTGGCAAATCTCACTCTTTACCTTATGAGTCTTAGAGTGTCGTTTTACTAACCCTTACCCTGGATCCCAGGTTAACTATTACCTTGTGAGTCTCAAGTTATTAGATGAAAGTTAATTATCTTAAGTAGATGAAGATAATTAGCTTAAATCGACAATTAACTTCAAATAACTATTGTGCTCTCCTTTTCCCAATCTCTACCTCTCTTTCAAACTAAGTAGTGAATGAAAGTGGATTCTTAACCTTGGACACTGCTAAGAAATCAATTAAATCAAAGAAAATCACAATACATGTAAGAACCTTTATCTAAAATGACTAGGCACTTTCTCTACTTTGTTAATCCGCCAAGCTTCCCACAACCCTAGCTATGGGAGTTAGATGCTCATAGTTGCGAGACAATTCATGGAAATCATGTACAAAAACATAAATTAACCTCACAATAATGAATGAATAAAACCCAAAGTCTTAGATCAATTATTCAACCAAAAAAAACCAACAACACAAGAATCCCAAGATCACAAGTCAATATAGGAATCAAAAGATGTTTGTAAGTGTAAACTTAGCCCGAGAGGGCATTCCCTATCATAAACTAACTAAAACACGTCAAAAAGGTATTTATAGATTACATAGAAATCCTAAAAATTAAAACCAAAATGATCTTGGAAAATTAATATGGAGGCTACCTATGGAGGTCACCTACGGGCTGTAGGTAGCACCTACGCCGTATAGGTCCCCCGCCGTAGGTGGTGCCTAATTTTTTTCTCACTAAAATTTACTTTCTGACACCTACGCCCAGTAGATTCCTGGCCATAGGTGACAGGGTCAAAAATTTTGCTTTTAATTTTCTGTACTTGCTTATTCCGATACTTATTTTTTGTCACTTACAGTAGGTAGGTCGCACCTACTCTAACTAGCTGCCCAAGTAGGTAGTCAATTTTTAACTTTCACTCTTTTTTCCTAATTAGCTTCCAACACCTATTTTCTTACAAAATCACTCCAAAACACATCAAATCTAACCTAATATCATTAAGTACATGTATGTTCTTATAGTTTTAAGCATCAAAATTTCTATGAAACCATAGCACATCACTAAGGAATTGCCAAAATCAGCAAAGCAGGTGATTAAGTTTTATGATGCTTCCCAGACACGCTCATATTTAAATGTATCATCAGTCTTAAGATAATCCCCTAATTTAAGCATCACTTCTTCTTCAAGGTAGGATAGACGGTCTGCCACCTAATTTTTTTTACCCATCTGGTCTTTAACCTTAAAGTAGAACTCTTGTAGTAATAGTACCCATCGAATTAGTCTAGGCTTTACACCTATCTTCTCCATAAAATATATCAGAGCTACATGATCAGATTGTATCCTAACTTTGGTACCAATCAAATAGGACCAAAACTTTTCTAAACCACACACCACCACAAGTAACTCCTATTTAGTGATTGTATAATTTTTCTATATGTGGTTGAGGGATTTTCTAGCATAGATGATGGGATGAAGTATTTTCACACGTCTTTGACCTAGGACAACTCCTAGGTCTACACCACTGGCATTAGATATAACCTCAAATGGAAGAGTCCAATCTTGAGACAGAATGAGAGGGGTAGCCTTGATATAAGCATCATCAAAGACAAATCTTAAATCCTCTAATAATTTTCACAATGGATTTGCAATTTTTGAAAAGTCCTTGATGAATTGCCTATAGAACCCTGTATGACCTAAAACCTGCAAACACCTTTTCAATAAGTAGCTGGAGGCAATTTTTCAATCACCTCAATATTTGCCTTATTGACCTCTATCACCTTCTTTGAAATTTTGTGTTCCAGAACTATTCCCATCTTAACCATAAAGTGACACTTCTCCAAATTCAATACCAAGTTTCACTCTTCATATCTCTGAAGTTCATTAACCAAGTGAGCCAAAAACTCATAAAATGAGTAAACCACAACCGTGAAATTATCCATAAAGACCTCTATAGTATCCTCCACCATATCATAAAAGATGGACAACATAAAATGCTACAAAATGGTGGGAGCATTACAAATTTTGGAAGGCGTCCTCTTGAACTTGAACGTACCATGTGGACATGTGTAAGTGGTTTTCCCCTAGTCTTTGGGGTAAATAGAAATTTGATTATACCCCAAATAAGCATCAAACAAAAATATCATTCTCTACCTATAAGATGGTCTAACATCTAGTCTATGCAAGGCATAGGAATGTGATCCTTCTACGTCTAAGTATTCAGCTTTCGATAATCCATACAAACTCTCCATCTCGTAACTGGTCTTATGTGTAATAACTTATTCTTATTATTAGGGACCACAGTGATCCTACCTTTCTTAGGCAGATACTAAATCAATCTTGCATACTTGCTATCAGTAATAGGGTAAACCATACATCCATCTAAACACTTGATGATCTTCTTCTTTACCGCCATTTGCAAGGCACACACTTTAGTTCAAGCTAAATCTTATGAGTATAAATTTTGGCTGGGATCCCAATAATATCCATAGTAGTCTAAATAATAGCACATTTAAACCTTTGTAATAGCGAGATCAAGGCCTCAATCTATGTATCTAATAAATCTAAAGCAATAATAACCGACAATATATTGTTGTCCATGAAAATGAGTAGAGAGGACCTTTAATTCCAAGACTGGTGGCTCCTTAATAGACAGTCGAGTTGGTGGAGTCGCAATATTATTCAAATTAAGGTTAAACTTTTTTAGCGCATAAGAATAAGAACCTTTACCAATAAGAAAACTCACCATCTCATTGTACTCCTTGATACTATCACTATTAAAGTTCATGATCATGTATCTAATACCTCTACACCAAATCACTCCAAAATGGATGAAATAAATGTATCTTCATCTACAGTGTCTATCACAGACACCATCCATATATCATTTAATTGTTGTATTGACTGACCCACATTAAAAGTAACATGCTCATTAGTGAGCCTGAATTTAATATGTATCATCTCCATGTCAACCAACGCACTACCCAGAGCTTAGAAGAGTCTTTCAAAGATATTAGTGATGTCAAAATCCACCTCATAAAAGAGAGTCACAAAATCTACAGGAAATATGAAAGAAAAAACCTTTATGTCAAAATCCACCTCATAAAAGAGAGTCACAAAATCTACAGGAAATATGAAAGAAAAAACCTTTACCAACACATCACATAAAATTCCACCTAGCTTCTTCACAGTACGATCAACCATTAATAATCTCATAAATGCCAACTTAGGTATCCCCAACACCAACCGTTTGTACACAACTAGAGATATCATATTGATACTAGCTCCCAAGTCACATAATACTCGTACAAAATTTATGGACCTAATAGTGTAAGAAATGGTGATAGCTCTGGGATCCTATTTTTTCTTAACCAAATATCGAGAAGCAATATCACTTTAATGGTGTATTTTATTGGCCAACTTAAAACTCATCGTCTACTTTTTGGTCACTAAATCTTTCAAGAACTTTGCATAATCGGGCATCTCCTCCAACATTTCTACAAGAGGAATATTCACTAATAATTCCTTCAACATCAACATAAATTTCTTATTTTCTTTCTATCATCTTCTTTAACCTTTGAGGAAAAGGTGGAGGGGTCGTGGAATAGCCTTCAAAACTAGTTCGACCTTTTTACCATTTCATTATCAGTATCAACTAGTTTTTCAACACCTATTGATTTCTGTGATGTATCACCAGTAGCCACCAACTTCTCAGATTTAGCTTTGGGATTATTATTGACCTCAATATTATCATCTTTTACCTCATGAACTACAAACATAGGTGTATCAATAGTCGCCTTACCACTCTAAGTGGTGATGGCTAGGCAGTTACTATCACTCTTTAGCTTATGAATTATGTTGCTCGTAAAAGTGCTCAGTTAACAATGATTCAAGGTATTTGACATCTGACAAAAATGCTGCTCAAGCTACTTAATTGCAAAAGCATATGATTCTAGTTTCTAGCTCGATCCTGAAATATCTACCTTAATTTTCTTAAGTAAACTCTCTTGACTCTCTGAACCCTTATCCTATTTTTCAAGCAATGCTTTCATCCTTGAATTAGCACCATGGTTCCCTAGTGGAACATACAAACCCCTCTTCTCCTTATAATCATCTTTTCTCCTAAGGTCACCATCCTTCTCTGTGTTTATCCCTATACTTGTCTCCATAATAATTTTGCCCTTGATTCCCTTGACTCAAGGCCCAAGTGTCCTTATTGGACCATTAGCCCTTGTCTTGGAAACCCATAATTTCTTTGTTCAGGTACTTCATTTCCTTCTCAAAATCAGACTCATCATGTCTAATAGATTTACCTTTTGCACCTATTACATTCATATTTTCTGTATTCATAGTCGCAAAATACTTGGTAAGTAACCCTATCTTTATCTTAAGTTGTGCTACCTCTTGAGCTATTATATCATATAGGTCTCTCTGCTTACTGTAAGCTCCAATAGCATAAGTACCGACTCCTCTTTTTGCCTCTCAAGTCAACTATACTCAGTTTGTTTTAGAGATCTAATCTATTATTTTTGCAGCAAGCTCCCAATAAATTCTCATAAAATACCCACCACTAATTGTATAGCAATAGCTTATGTGTTTGTATTCAAGTCTCTATAGAATATCTTGAGCAAATTTCTCTTTGAAATGCTCTAATTGGGCACATTCATCAACTTCTTATCTAATCTTAACCATGTCTCGTATAGTGCCTCTGAATATAATTTCTTAAAATTATAAATCTCATCCTTCAACTGTAGCATTCTAGAAGGGTGTAATAATTTATATAAGAATTATGTCTGCAACTCATTCTAAGAGGTAACGGACCCATGAGGTAGTTCACCTAACCATATAATCGCTTTGCCTATAAAAGAGAATAGAAACAACCTAAGTCTCAAAGTATCCTGACTCACCCAGGTAGATTATATGAATTATAAATCCCAATGAAATTCATGGTGTGCATGTTTGCATCATCAGTCAGCAAACCAATAAATAAACCCTTTAGATTAAGCAACTAAATTATTGCACTCGTAATATCATACTTCACTCCTTAAGGTAACTCTGGAGGAATGATTGCTCCTATCTCAATCTACTTGTCATACCTTAAATCTTCTTCTGGATCATCAAAATTGGAAAATACTAATAAGTTGGGGGTGGTTGAGCTCTATCCCTTTTAGCTCTGTCTTTATCGAGTGTTGTTAGATAATTTTCCTCCTGCCAACCTGCATTTTCTTTAGCTAATAACCAAGTAGTGGTCTATGTGACTATCTTTTAAACACCATATAGTGGTGCTAAAATCAAGGGATTTTGATCATTCTGAACCCCGTCCTGTCGAGATCCATGCTTAGACCTCTTCTATCATTTAATTTTGTCTTGAGGTTCATTCAAGTTCAAATTAAAAGGAATCAGGGGTTTGCCTTGGCACCTTGCATTGGGCATATACTAATGTATATACTAAGAACAATAGAAAATTGAAAACCAATAGCCTCAACCAATCAATCCATAATCGTATTCCCCAACAATAATGCAAAAATTTAATGTCACACAAATTACACCTCCCAAAAAGTATAACGTAGTCACTGTGAAATATAAAACCCAACAAAGGTTTGGGTCGAACCCACAAGGAATAAGATGAATCTTTGTAGTATTCGGTAGTAATAGTAATATTGCTTACAAAGTAGGGTTGAAATTAGTAGGAGACGATCACTAGGATTATGTTTCCCTGACTTCCTAACACCACAGAATTTTCATGTTCATCAAACTATCTCAGTGCCGTGAATGTAAAATTTGAAAAGTTATGTATTACGAACTGTCTCTTGATACTATTTGGTGAATTTCACTCATCACCTCTTGGTCTCAAAGTTTTGCATTACTAACCCTTGTCCTAGATCATAGATTAACTATTTCCTCTAGGTCTTAAGTTAATTAGATGAAGGTTGGTAGCTTTAAATTACTATTGTGATCTTATTTCCTAATATCAACCTCTCTCTCAAGTTAGATTAGAATACATGTAGGTTCTTATTATTTGCAGTCATCAAGAAAGCTAATCAATATGAAGAAAAGCACAATACATGCATAAAGACCATTCAAGAATGATGTTGCACTTCTTCTACTTTGTTATTCCATCAGGGTTCCCACTACCCTAGTTAAGACGTTTAGCCGCTCATGTTTATAAGAATACTCATAGAATTCATGATTGAAAGCATATGAATAATCTTAATGAATTAATAATGAAAACTAAAATCTCATCTTTATATCAAACCTTACAAAACAAGAACAAGAATCCTAGGATCAAGATTGTATCCTAGAAGTAAAAGTATGTAAAAATATTTTAAGGTGCATAAAATAATAATAAAACATAAATGGGATATTTATAGTTACATAAGAAAACCTAAAAATCCTATCCAAAACAATGCAGTAAAATTAGGTCGGCAGTGGTAAAGTCTTAGACAATGAGTCATCTGGACTGACGACGACTTGTTGTCATCTTTGTAACTTTAGCTTCAATGCTGCTGGTGATATCTTTTAAGGTTAATATATAAGTCATTACATAATACGTAGTCTATTCAAATTTCAGATCTTTACTCTATATGTTCAGAATGATAGTTACGATGAGTCCTAGACTGACCCTACAACTCGTCACCTATGTCATTTTCATTGCAAGCACACTTGCATTCTTTCAGGCCTCTGACACTTTTTGCTCAGAATGACTCTCCCTATGACTCATAGTCTGAAACTATGAGTCATAGCCAATGTATAGTTTATTCTTTGTCTTTTATTCCTTCACTAGTCACCCAACGACTTGGACGATTAGTCATAGTATCACCCAATGACTCATTTTTCAAAAGAAAACTGCTATTTTTTTAGGTTTTCTTCTATTTTACTTTACTCACTTCCGACCTTATTTTTCCGCAAAACAAACACAAAAATACATCATATCTAACAAAGAACCTAAGCACTTATTTTAAGTATAAAAAGTGACATAAAACCACGGCACATTATCTCAAAAGAGCATAATCATATTATTAAACTCTTAAATCAACAACTAAATATATTAATTAGTTGATGAAATTGAACGCCTCACATGACTAAAAAATAGAGTCATAACCCTGAAATATCTCTTAAAGCATGATCAAGATTTACATTGCTTTCTTGCTTTAATTATCAGATAAAAAGCATAACAAATCAAACAAATATCTTGGCTACATAATGCCTATCTAAATTTGTGGTATCAGATTTGACTAGATTCTTGAAAAATTACATGTCCCTTGAATATGATATTTGAACTAAACAAGTCTATATTACTTGAATCAGAGGTGGATTCAGGATTTCAAACTTGTGAATTCTCAATAAAATAGAATAATATGCAAAAATAATTTTCAAAAACATGTGTAATCAAATTTATTATATATTTTAAAAGCACAACCCATTAAACATGAGATTTTTAAAAACATTATCATTATAATTGTACTCATCGACTTTTCATATTTTGATACGAGCAATGATCTCTTCATTGGGTACACTTTCAATTACCTCATCCTGTATATAAAAACAACAATCATTCAAAAATTCATCACCAATTATTCTATGCAAGTCATTATTAATATATTTCATTAGAGAGAAAGCTCTTTCCACCGTTGCAGTTGCCATATGCAATATCAAAGTCAAATTCACAAGCAAATAAACAAGTCTCTAAGTCTTATGGGAATATATTTTCATGAATGTCTCTAAAAGATCCCCAATTCTTTTCAAGTTAAAGAAATCATTATTCCCTTCTCACACATAATCAATATGATTATCAAGATAAAAACTAAGATCCTCAAGCATGAAAGCACTAAACTCATCCTGATAATAAGTAACAAATTTTATAATCCTATTTTTATCATAATTTATAAAAGAGTTATCTAGACTCAAACTAGCCATACCAAGAAGTATATCAGTACTCATTTCATCAAAACGAACGTTAAACTCAACCAGTTGCAAATCAATAACAACGTTAAAAACTTCTACACACAAACGATGAGAATATGTGATACTTTAACTCTTACTCTTTGGCTTTCCAAGAGAACAATTCTTATCAATTTTTGGAATCGCAAAATCATGCTTGGTACAAAATAAAGAAACCTCCTTTACTGAAGAATTTCATTTAGAATCTCTCATAGATTGCAATTGTCCCTTTGTGAAACCAACAACATTTATAACACTATTGATATTTTGATCTTTTCTTTGCAAATTCATATTCAAATCATGTGTAATTGCCAACACTTTTAACATCAAATGCAATGTAGACACAAACTCATAAGATTTTTTGTCATCTACTAAACTTTTTGTCAATGATTTCTCATGGTAGTTTGAACCCTCCTTAGAAATAATGCCTAGTATGTGATTAATTGAGGAGAATTATTTAATAAAATTACCTACTATTTTAAAATAAGAACTCGAATGAGCATCTCCTATCCTTTGATGTCCAACATATTAATTCACTCCACTCCCCGTATAAACTTCACTGAGTATTAGTAATTCTTCTAGTTTTTCACTTGATCTTCTATAAGAATCTCCTTGTATTTAAAAGAACCTCCAATAATATTTAAAAAGTTAGCAAGAATATCAAAACATTAATCTGTCATATGATGCTTCTTTGCAATAGCTACAAGAGTCAATTATAACTAATGAGCAAAGCAATGTATACAGCATGCCGAACGAGAATTCTTTGTAATGAAATTTTTAAGACGATTAAGTTCTCCCTAAATGTCACTAAATCCATTAAAACCTTGTCCCCGAAAATGAGAAGAACTCAAATTATGATCTAAAAGAAAAGAATATATCACATCTTTCAATAATCATGTAGATGTATCTCTAACATGAACAACACTAAGAAATCACTCAATAAGTTTATCCTTTTTGTTGACATACCTCATAACAAGGGCCATTTGTTATTTATGAGCGACAATATTAGACTCATCAACTAATATTTCAATGTAATCTATATTTAAGTCTTTAAGAATTGCTTTCAACATTTTTTTAGTACAAGAACTCACAATGTCATTTTGAATATTTGGACAAATCATGATATCATTTTGTAGGGCATTTTCTAACGCAACTTTTTCACATCTTCCTTCTTATCAGCATATCACTTTAAGAGATCTAAAAAGTTTCCTCATCTTGAAGAAGTTCCACTCTTATCATGACCTCAAAAAAGCAAATCTTCTTTTAAAATATATCTTACAACATTGATGGAAGCATTCAAATGGACCTGGTATTCAGTTTTACATTTCTTGGAATGCTTGTCAAAAGAAGTTAATATAGATTGTGATTAATTATTTAAATCACCCCCATCATCTTGAAACACCGATAGTGAACACCATTTATATCATCCATATGCTTATTAAGTCATTCTATCTCTTTATTTCAACATCTGAAGCCATCTATTGTAAAATAATCGCTCACTTTTCTTTATATCCACCAATTTCATTTTTAAACAAGTAACAACATAAGCAAAAAGATGTGTCTTTTTCAATATTATATTCTAATCCTCTTAACTATGAAGTATCAACCAAATCAAGATTAAAATGACGCTATTTCAATAAAAATCTATTATTGAAAAAATAAAATGCTCACAGGTCTGCAAGCTATTTTTGAATGTAATATCACCTTATTCTATCAAGTTGATTAGAAGGATATTCTGAAATTTTTTTTTTTAGCTGGATTAGATTAAAGCAGACCAGAATTCAATATTTTATCTTTATCTAATGGCTGAAAAGGATAGACATTGAAAATGTTAGTATGTGAAGGACAATTTAGTGTAGGAGAATCTGAAGTGATTTGAGGATTGAAAATTTTTGTAATCATCTCGATCTAACATCCTAGTTTCAACCTATTTTTAAAAAATAATAATGTAAAAACTAACAACTTACAAACTACAACTAAATATTAATAATTAAAAAATTAAATACATAACAAATAAAATAAACACAAATATATGAGAGAATAAAAGAAAAAAATAAAAATAAAATAAGAGATTGTGCGTGAAGAATATATATGTGGAATTTAGAATTAGAAGATGAATCAAAAATATGCTTCTAATTCTAAGGAGGGAAATAATTTTTTGCTGGGGTTATCAGTTTTTAGAACATTAAAAAGGGATTTTTACTAAAAAAAAAAAAGAAAGGAAAGACAAGTGAGTAGTTTATTAGAATTAAAAAAGTAAAAGAATTTATCAAAAGAAGTTCATCTTTTTATTTTATTTTAGAATTAAAAATAAAAAAACACTAACCAAAAACATAACAAAAATCTGTCAATTAGTGCCAAAAATGAAATTTGCCAAACTTTTTTAAAAAGGGGTTGAAAAGAATTAAAACAGAAAAAATCAAATTGGGGGGGCGGGGGCGGAGGAACTTTCACAGGGGTTCAAACTCACAGTCAACAACAGTATGAAACATGCGTCTCAAGGTTCCATTCCTACGACTGAGTCATCCAATAATTTAGTTGTGAATTTTTACTTGTTAATATTTAAACTTCTTGAGAATTTTTTTAATATAATTATAAGACTTATCATAGCGAGTGTAAGTTCTCGGAAACCGACACCCGCTATTATAGATCTGCCCCTGCTTGAATGATCACTTACTCTTACGTGTGACTTGTGAGTCGCCAAAACCGCTATCATATATGGATCAACACTTTTAAGTTTTTGAAAATAATTTTTAAAAATACATATACATGTAGTAAATTTTCTAAATCTTAATACAAATCACTGTTTAATAGATATATACATAACAAGATGATGTTTTCTATTAGGTTTTTCCACACTTCTCAAATTTAAAAGACTATTTTCTTTCTTTTCGCTTAAATTTTCTCTCTAGAATTTTTATACTATATTCAATAGAAAAAACATAGGTATATTATTTGTTTAGGTCTATATTTATTTTCAGATGTAATATAATATACTGGTTTTCAGAAGTTTGAATGGTCACTCAACTTTGTGGCCTACATAGTCACTCAACTTTATATGTCTTTCAAAAGTCAATTTACTTTAATTTGGATAATTGATCTCTATTGTTGCTCAACTTTGTATGTCTTTCGAAATTCACTCAACTTTAATTTGGGTAAAATGACATTCATTTCACAACTTTATTTTATCTTTCAAAGATCACTCAACTTTATTGTCAGGGGTGATTTTAAAAATGTATAAATAACATAAATACCAATCCTTTAATCAACGATGTGGTAGCTAGCTACGAAAAGTAATCCTGCAACGTTAACTGATCACCTAAGCTTCTAATTCTCGAGAATGATTAGCAATGGACCATTATTTAAGATTCTTGAATATGTGAAGCTGTACATTGATCCATTCTATACCTATGGTAAAACTTGGATTATAAGGAAATGAAAGAGTTACTAAATTAAATAAGAAAGACCTTGCTATTTATTTTGCCATTAATATTATTAAATTGCATATTTTAAAGTTCTAATTCTTTCTAGTAAAGCTTTACATCCTATAAAATATCAATATCAATATTTACTTGAAAGAAAAAAAATGTTTTTTAATGTGTATACTAATTAGAAAATCAATGTAATTGTTGTGAATTAAATAAATAAATTTGATATTACCCATATACCTTCCATTGGAAAATTATAAGGGAGATAATATTAATGAGCCTTTTCATCATTATGGTATAGCTTAGTGTGTCAGAATTTGGGTCAAGATTCTTCCCGAATTAAGTATTAATAATATCAGGCTTGATTAGTCTTGGATGAATTTCAAGTATGGTGTGATTTTGGTAAATCTAGTAATGGATAAGCTATAGAATTTATGAATTAAGACCATAGTATATTAGCTATGAGGTTAAGGAGTTTGTAGAATCTTTCAGAGTTAAATTTGGATTAGTAGAACTCTAGATACAACATTTGATGCAAAGAGGTTTGAGATGTTGAAATCTGGGAGTGTATTGTAAAATAGGAAAAACGCGGGACTGCCTAGAGCTACTACCTTGCCTACGTTGATATAGCTAGAGGCAGATTTCTACCCCAAGAATGATATTGCAGAAGTCAATAACGGGAAATCCTGCTATAGCAGGTAGATCCCACTATAGCGAGGTCGCTATAACTCTAATCGGGTCACTATAACGGGCAATGCATACCAAACAACATTTTTTAGTCTTAAAATATTATTTCATTCCAAACTCATTCAAGACCAGAACAAGGTAATTCAAGGCGAGTTTATCATTTTCTACCCAAATTTTTTCATTGAGGTATGTTAATCCACCTATTTAACTAGTTTTTCATTAATTTATCTTTAAAATATCGAGGTTCTGCTCATGGTAGAGGAACTAAATTGATCTAGTTAAATGTTATGGTTTAAGTAGTAAAAACAAGGTGTAAGACTTGGTTTTGGTTGAGGGCGGATGGATTTTGATTACAAGACTAGAATGCATTCTTGTAATTGTGAATTTGATAGAATTAAAAGTGAAACGAAGATAGAAAAATCCTTGAATAAGGGAATGACTCATCAATTTAACTTATGAGATTAAATTTTAATCCTTCAAATTTGTTATAGCATTGTTTGATTAGTTATTGTTAAGTTATTTTATACCACAATCAAGTCGAAGATTCAAGATGGAAAGGCTCAAGTTTGATATAGCATTGCAAGCTTGGATTGAGGTAGGTGATAGTATAATTAGAGTTATAAACTTAAGTTAATTTATGTGTGTCTGTTAACTGCCTAATTGACTACTTATTACAATGCATACAACTTAAAGTAGATCTTTTTGTATATATATAAGTTCATTTTGATCACCTATAATGAGATTATGTAAAAAAAAAAAAAAGGACTAGCTTGAGATGCAAGTAGGGTTAAATTATTTCATTTTGTAACATCATATGTTATGGTTTTGTGTGATATTGTGGGATGAATTGATAAGGATTAGTCATCACGAAATTAGAGGATTTTAGGAAGTATAAGGGTGGGGATTTTGAAATAAATGTGTCATTGATCTTAGGCATATTTGTACACCTAAATGTCATTATGTATGCGCATTTAGCTTAGTTTTACATAAATTTTAGTGTGATTATGTGAATAATTAGTGATATTGGTGTATTTTTGTTCAAATAATCAATTTTAGGTGGTTTAAGGTGTATATGATCAATTAAATAGTAAAAACAAAAAAGGCACGGCTAGATGAGTTAACTAGTCAAACCAAGCTTTAGATGTGCTTAATCTTGAGTGATTTTGATGAGATTAAGCCATTGTATTATTTAATGGTTTTTATAAGCATATGAAGGAGGTTCATAAATATGGATTGGTAGATTTTTTAAGCTATGGATGAGATATAATGGATTACAGAACAAGAAGCATGTTTGACGGGCGATATGGGACAAAATCGAGAAAAATTATGCCAGTTGATGCCTCCTTTGTGTTGTTCAGCCTAGCCAAGGATCCCAGCCATATTCTTTCCAACAATATGTGTTTCTAATGGAATTGGAATCCTACAAGACCTACTCCACTCCACCTACTCTATCCAAAAATCTTTAGGGCACACAACTCCTAGAAGCAAGCAAAGTCGATGCCAAAGTCCTTGTTTAAGTAGGAAATGTGTTGTACTTGTAACCAATTCTTACGGGACATGTATTGGGTAAGTTTGAGGATATATAAACATCTTAAAATTCTGCAAAAGAGTGGAGAACAAATGTAAGGATTCCAATATATTAATTAACACTCGCATACTCCTAAACTAACTAAGATTCAATTTATTTTTATTCATTAATACATTAATGTAATGCAATATTTATTTCATAACCCTACTACCATTGACTTCTAAGAACCCTTACCGTTGACTTCTACAATTTCGGCTAACATGGCCACCATAGCCGGTGGGACTATCCCACTCGATGATAGTAACAAACGAAGTGTGGAGGAAACAAAATATGTTGATTTTTTGAAACCCAAAGTGGTTGATAACTCTAACATTAGGGTTCCACCTAAACTGGTCATAATATTGCATGGGAAGCCTAATATTACGTGGAATTCATATGAAGTTCGTAATTTAATCATGAAGGAAAAATTACACTATGCAATCGTTGGCAAGTTGTTAGAAGAAGGGAACAAACAAATTAGTTGTTTGATAAAGAAGAAAATGAGCTTAAGATATTGGAAGGGATTGCTCCCTTAGCAGTTAAATCAGACAAAATAATGGAGATTTGCAATGACAAGAAGACAAATTTGGATAGGAATAATCTGGATGACAACATCAATCAAATAGCTAAGGATGCAGATTTATCCCCCAAGCAAGTTGAGTCAATGAAAGCCAAGCAAAGTAAATCAAAGAAGAAGAACCAGAGTAATAATACAAGTGCAAGCACAATTCATACAAGGAGTCATACTACTAAGAATAAATCAACATGAAAGCACTAAAATGGAATATAAGGTCTGTTAATACTTAATAGGCCTTTACCAGATTAAACACAATGCAGAGGAGAAACCATTTTTGGTTTATAGGTATTATGGAACCCTTTCAAGAGAGGTAGTATATAGATGAATACAAAAGGAGTCTGAGCATGAATCAGGCTATGGTGAATGTATTAGGGAAGATATGGACATTAATAGATGGAAGTATGGATTTTAGCATAACCAAATATGAGAAGAAACAACTATAAATGAAGCTAGTATGTTAACAAATTGATGGTTCTTTGGTAGTTACATTACTGTATGCAAAGTGCAGCTCAGAAGAAAGGTAAGTTTTATAGGATTCATTATTGGACATGGCTGATTTTCAATAGCCATGGTTAATAGGAGATGTTTTTAATGTAATAAGAAATGAAGAAGAAAAATTAAGGGGACTAACAGTTACACTGAATAAAACTCAAGATTTTAATCAGTGTATAAGTATGTACAATTGGGAAAAACCTTAGTTTAAAGGAAGTAAGTATACTTGGTGAAATGAGAGAAAAGATGATACATACATATTTAAAAGGTCGGATAGGGTAATGTATAATGATGGAATGCAGAATTTGTTTCATACATTGGTGGTGGAACAATTACATAGAAGTGAATCTGATTATGCTACTTTGTTAATTCATTTCAAGATAGATAAGGAGCAAGTAATTAAATCTTTTAGATTTCTAAATCTATGGTTAAAAGAAGAGACATATTTGGAAGTGACAAAGGAAAATTGGAAAACAGAGATAGAAGGTAATCCATTCATTGTGTTTCACCAAAAAATAAAGAATATTAAATCAGCATTGACAATATGGAGTAAAGAAACCTTTTGAAACATATTCCAGGAAATTGCAACACTAGAATATGTACTAAAAGTTAAAGAAAAGAAATTTGAAGAGAAGCCTGATGGAGTAAAGAGGGAAGCTCTGAGTAAAGCTCAGTCTGAGTTAAATCTGTAGTTAAAGAGGGAGAAGGATTTTTGGAAATAGAAGGAAGGATTATATAGTGTAAGGATTGAGAAAGAAATACTAAGTTCTTCTATGCAATTGTTAAAGGAAGGAAAGGCAGATTTAGAATTAGGAGAGTGCAGAATGAAGAAAGAGCATGGATAAAAAAAGAACAAACTATAGCAAATGTAGCAGTAGATTTTTTTCAGAAGAAGTTTACTAAGAAGGAAGATTAAGAGGATTTTACTATGTTAGATAAAATACCAAGCTTGGTAACTGATGAGCAGAAAAGGGAAATTATCAGAAGTCCTACTGAAGATGAAGTAAGAGAAGTAGTAATGGCTTTAAATAGGAATAGTGCAGGGGGGCCTGATAGAATGACTGAAGCCTTCTATCAAGATTCATGGAACATCATCAAGCGTGAAATACATAAAACGGTACTTTTCTTCTTTTGTGGTTATCAGGACCCAAGATTCATTACACATAATAATTTGGTATTGTTACAAAAAAAAGTTAGTAGTGAATACATTTCAGATCTGAGGCCTATATCAATGAGTATTTTTGTGAATAAAATTTTCTAAAGAATTATTCATGAAAGGATTAAGGGAGTACTACCTCAATTAATTTCACCTGAGCAAGCAGGTTTTGTACAGAGAAGAAGCATTGTTGAAAATGTGTTGGTGGTTTAGGAGATAGTCTCAGAAATACGAAAGAGGGGAAAACCACCTAATATGGTTATGAAGTTAGATATGATGATGGCTTATAATAGGGTGGAATGGCTCTATCTAACCAAGGTGTTAAGGAAAATGGGATTTTCTGAAGTTTTTATTGACATAGTGTTAGGTTGTTAGAGAACAATTGGTATTCAATACTTCTGAATGGGCAGCCTAAAGGCTTTTTTAAATCATCAAGAGGATTAAATCAAGGTGATCCTCTATCACCTACTTTGTTCATTATGGCAGCTGAGGTTTTGTCTAGAAATATAAATAAATTGATCATGGAAAATGAGTTTAAATTGTTTGGTATGCCAAGAGGGAGTCCCAAGTTAAATCACTTAGTTTTTACAAACGATATGATAATTTTATGCAAAGCTAAAGTGAGAACTCGACATATGATGACTCCTACTTTGGATAGATATGAAGAAGTATCTGGGAAGAAGATTAACAAGAAAAAGTGTGTTATTTATCTACATAAAGGGGTTTCAAATGGAATAGGGGTTATGGTAGAAATGGCTACAGGTATTCTGAGGATAGAACTTCCTTTCATGTACCTCGGTTGTCCCATATTCTATATGAGGAAGAAGAAGGATTATTATTAATAATTGATGAATAGAATAGCAACCAAGGTGCAGAGACGGAAAGGAAAACTTCAATAATATGGAGGTTGAGCAGTATTCCTATGCATTGTTTGTCAGTAATGAATCCCCCTTTAAATGTGTTAAATTCTATTCAAAATATTCTAGCATAATTTTTTTAGAGCAACAGAATAGAAGAAAAAGGGAGACATTGGGTGAAATGGAAGGATGTGTGCTTACCATAAGAGGAAGGGAGACTAGGATTTAGAAGAATTTCTGATATCTCTATGGCATTGTTTTGTAAGATATGGTTGAATTTTAGGACAACATTTTCCATCAAGAGTGAGTCTACATTTAATAAGTATTGTTAAAAAGAGCATCCATCTTTGGTGATAAGGAAATCTGGTGCAGGTGGATCTCAAGTGTGGAAAAAGTTGTTAAGTGCTAGAGATTTGGTGGAACATTTGATAGTGTGGGAACTGAGAAAGGGAATATTGATTTATGGTTATCGAGAAGTAAAATACCTGTGGATGATTATGCTAGAAGTTGGGGCGTGCATGGTCCATCTAAATGTTTATGTTGTGAAGAGCCTGCAGTGGAGACACTTTCCCATATCTTCAAAAGATCATATTATACTAATAGGACTTGGTCCTACTTTTCTTTTTTTGCAGGTATTTCTATTTAGAATTTGACTCTAAGGGATACTATTCTTAAATGGTGGGACATTCAGGTGAAAAAGAGAGATCAACCATATTTTCATACTTTACCTAGCATTATTCTTTGGGAGCTATATTGGAGAAGAAATAAAAAGACGCATGATAATAAGAGTACAACAATATTGAGGCTAATTTATAATATGACAAGGACTTTGATGTTGATGTTGATGGTCAGAAAACCTGCAAGAATTTTTTCCATTGAATGGCCATAAATATTATAGGAATTAGACAAGTCTAAAAGCGAGATCAAGGTTACTAAAGTGATGTGGGAGGTACAAAAAGATAATGGTGGAAGTTCATATGCTTTCTATTTGAGGGAAAGGAAGGGTGATATAATATATGCTAAAGCAGAGTCACAACAATATGCAGATAGTGTACAAACAGAGACACATGCTATTTTATATGCAGCAAAGAATTGTAATCAATCACAGTTGGACAAGGTAATCATTTAAATGGATTCTCTCATTTAACAGAAGATATTAACAGGAATATGGAAATATCCATGAAGCATTGCAAACATAGTCAACGAGATAGAGCAATACATGAAAGATAAGCAAGTCAAATATCAACACACTTATAGGGAAGGGAATCAATTAGCTAATCATCTTGCAACTTTAGCCATTGATACAGGAGAGGTTATTATTACTAGTTTTCAACAACTATAATAGAAAGGAAAGGCCACACTTAATAGTGATAAATAGCAGTGCCCTTACTTAAGAATTACACTTATAAGCAGCTAAAGGTTAAAGGAAGTATTAGACAGCACAGTTTACATACATCATATTTACAGGAAATAAAAATAGCAAAAGGAGAGCATGTAGCTAGCCTAGTCTATTACTACCAAGAAAATGGACTCTCAACATTATGGAAAGATCTATGGATCGATTTGAGCTTCTTAATCCTGGGTGTGAAGCAACTACCAGTACCTTCCTGGGTATAAGCATCCCTGATCTTCATCCCTCCTAGATCTAAGCATCATAGGTCAAAAAGAGTATGGTACAGATTTAGAGTGAAAAGGAGAGCTCAAAATCAGATGAAGGACAACATACTTGAAGGTAGCAGCTTTACACAGTTGATTAAATCTCTCAGAGCTAATCAAAAAGCTAGTCAAGGTCCCATTCATCAGACAACTCAGCTACAAAAGTTGTTTCATCAATATGAAAATAATAAGAAGCAAACTCAACAACATAAAAGAAGTTTTACTTACTTTTGTAAGTTGAATAAGCAATAAAGACTTAAAGAATATGGAACCTGGTTGATGATCCAAAGAAGAAGGCGGTGGAACTCATGCTTGAGGAAGGGGAGATTTATCTTGAGAGAAGGCGTGAAGTTGATAGAGATTAGAAAAGTTAATGTTCTAAGAAACCCTACTGCCTATATATGTTTTAACGAGATTCGAGTTGGACTGGGTCTCCCAAATAGTAGTGGGATTTTAATTGTATAATAGGTTGGTCCATTAATTGTTGAAGAATTTTAATAAAATACCAAATTGGACCAAAAAAGACTAAGATTTAGTTTTTTTACTGATTTTAAGTTGAGGACAAAGACACGAATGTGTCTATTTCATCTGGGGTTGCATATAGATAAAATTTTACGCTATAAAAGGAGTAATTAGCCACATTTACATTGATCTTTTGAGGATACATGAATTAGAGTAGAGAAGAAGACATCAAGTAGCTCAAACTAGGGTTCTTTATTATTTTACTTTTCTTTCTTGAAGTTTGAATTTATTAGTTCATCTTATAGAGATTCCTTGTATAGATATGAGTGGCTAAACACCCTCTTTCTAAGGTTGAGGATACAACATTATTCTTTTAGTTACGATTTTTTAGTTGGTTAATGTATTTCTCAAGAAATGTAATTATTTTTGCGTTCTTGTTATACTATTTATAGAGTCATGAAATTTAGGATAAATCTAAGATTCAAAACCAATTGTATATAAAAGTAGAGGAACGGAATGTAGAACGTAGAGATTGTGGATCATATTTTTAATTAAATTAACTCTAATTGTTAAAGGATGATTTGCGGTTGGGATAGTGATATACTTAAATGCCCTACTTGATTGATGAAACTGGAAGATAACTTAGTGCATCCAAATTAGAGATTCATATCTCTGCTGAATGATGTATTTGTGAGACTAATTTAGGTAGATTACATAGAAGGGTGACCATACTTAAGTTATATTATAATAAACCAATAATCATGATAAACACCAATACTGGATAGAATCCATAATAATTCATGAATGAGAAGTAAATACTTCAACTCTAGAATTCTCATACATTGTTTACAATCTAATTTCCGTACCATTGTTATTTCTATTATTTAGTTTATAAGAAAATAAAACTCAAATTCTTTTTGGTTGTAACCAGCATTTGTTTAACTTAAATAGTAATACTAGAATTGGATCATCTACTAGACCATAAATCCCTGTGGGATCAATATTTGGCTTGCAAGAGTCACTTTACTACTAGTTTAACCATGTACACTTATGCGTGTACTTGGACGCAATAAGTTTTTGTCACCATTGTTGAAGACTTGAAAAATTAGAAACGTCTAATTTTTGGTTTTTCAATTATGTTTGATAAGTTCTAAAACTTAGGTTTTGATATTGAATTTGTCGGTACAGGGTTGAATCTTAAGTAAGATGGAAAGAAAAGGTATTTAGTTGAACCATATCTTGATCCTGAGTGATGCTTGCACTAGTTGAGGAGACAAGCAATACTTCTCTAACTAATCCCTAAATTTTAGCAAGACGAGACCATATCTATAGTAGTAGATGATGAATAACCATCCTACAGGATAGTGCATAAGATGGAAATCCTACTAACAACTAATGTAACCTCTAGTCTCCAGAAAGTGGACATAGGAGGCCAATTTGACCCTAAGCACAACATGGTGAAATTGTGGCACTGTAATGAATAATTTACCTACCTATCAAATGAGGATCCATAGTTCCATCTACAAAACTTCACAGAGATTAGTGACACATTTATTACCATTAGAATCTCCACTAAGCGAGGCACTCACACTTTTTTCATTCCCATTATCAGGGGAAGTGAAGAAATAGTTGAAGGTAGAACCTTCAAACTCAATCACATTTTGGGATAATTTGGTAGAGAAGTTACTTATCCAATTTTTTCCATCTAGCAAAGCTACGCGGTTAAGAAGTAAGATCCTAAGTTTCAAGAACAAGATAAATAAAAATCCCTAGAATGCATTGGAGAGATTTAAGTCTCTACTTAGAGAAGAACTACATCACCAATAGACAAATAAGGTATTAGCTCAGTCTTTGTTAAAGGACTTGAACATTACACAAAAATTTTGTTAGATTCAGCTGTAAGTGGTAAGGCTTTGGGGAAAACATGCGATGAGTGGTATACTCTCCTTAACTAAATTACATAAGTTAATCCAGAGTGGCATAATGATGCATATAGAAGTGTGATGAAAAAATATTGTAGCTATGGTCAAGGTAAATAGTATCACAACATTGACTGCCTAGCTGGCCTCAACCTCAGGACTAGGTTAATACAATTTAGCAAGGCCAGAATAGGTATGAGATTTATGGTAGTAGTGGTCACTATAAATATTTATGTGGAAAAAATCAATGATTTGTAAATTTTGTAGGCAATTCTCAAGGAGGGACTCAAAACTATGGTAATGCTATAACCACATTCAGGAAAGTCAGCCCAACTAATCATAGGGAAACAATCAGGCTTAACCTCAGTAGTTTCAATAGCAACAAGGAATTCAGAATAACACTCAAGCCAACAATACTTAGGAGACATTGAAAAATATTCTATCCAACTAATAAAAAATGGTTGTAGAGATTGAAAATCAACAGTTGGCTCACAAGAATATTGAGATACAGATGGAAGAGTTAGCTCAACTACAAAACATAAGACCTCAATAGGGTTTACTTAGTGATATATAAAATCTAGAGCAACTATTAATAATCACATTGAGAAGTGTTAAATATTTGGTTGACATGCCTCTAAGGAATAATCATAAGGTGAAAGCAGAATTGATCACACCACAACTAAATGAAAATCTATTTGCGTTTAAAGAAGCTAAAAAAATTGGGAAGTGTGAGTACTCGAAAGCAAAGTCAGTTGAGCAAACACCAAAGAGACTAAAACAACCGCTCCCTCAAAAGCTTAGAAAAGACAAAGAGGAGGCTTGTTTTAAGAAATTCTTTGAGACCTATAGAAAACCTCACATTAACCTTTCTTTATTAGATGTTTGGTAGGGAATGCCTAAGTACACTAAGTACTAGAAGTAATGGAGGAAAAAAAAACAACTCTTGGTGATATTGAGACTACATTACTTACTAAAGAGTTCATTTCTATGGTTATGAGCATGATGCCCAAAAATCTTAAGAACCTTGGGAGTTTCAACCTCCCCATTCAAATAGGTGAAAGTGATGTTATCCAAGGTTTGAGTGATTAGGGGGAAAGCATCAATTTTATTTCCCTTTATGTTTTGAAAACATTGTGTTTTGGAAAGCCAGGGCCTTGGTCAATTTTACTACAGATGGGTGACAGAACTAGAATGGTCCCTGAAGGGATCATAGATGATGTTCTATCAAGGTTGGTAAGTTCATTATTCCTTGTGATTTTATTTTTCTTGACTATGATGTAGATGACAGGGTACTAATTGTATTGGTATGTCCATTCATATATACTAGTAGAGAACTGATAGAAGTAAAAGAGGGCATGATTTAGATGAGATAGAATAATGAGGAGATGGTTTTCATACAGTAAGAAACACTAACACAACTTCACACTACAAATATCTATGCATGATCACAACTATGGAAGTAGATGAGTATGTGAGGAAGAGTGCAATCTTTCAATTAACTCTTTAAACTCTCTCATGGAGTTACTCAAGTGAAAAATAAGCCTGAATATGTAAAACTTGAATAGAATACTAAAAAAGTATGTGTAAGAAAAGTTGTAGACCTCGATTATAAGCACTCGAGAGGTCAAAAAAAGGATAAGATAGGCCCTAAGATAGTGAAAAAGATAAGAGAATGTGAATGATGAGTTGTGATATAATTCGTGCCACGAGAATACAATAGGCATTGCTTGCGAGGTAACCCAAGTTGAGATAGTTATTTTTATTAAATTAACTTTTCTTTAAGGATTATTTCTAATTCTGATTATTTGATTTATACTTTGGGGACAAAGTATGATATTAAGTATGGGGTGAGGAATCATCCAATTTGTCTAAGGTGAAGTGTACTATAGGGTTTTATTTTGATTTATTTGCATATTTTGACTGAATTAAAAAATTATAAAAAGATCTTGTTTTTTATTTATTTTCAGTTGTTTCTTGTTTAGTAAAAGCACACTTCACCCACCCCTTGTTTATTTTGGTTCTTTTTCGAGGGAGAGCACTTTGAATCCAGTATCCTTTTTAATTTTTTGTTATTTTTAAAAAATTATTAGGAATAAATAGAGATGGTCTTGTTGGGTGTTATACATGATTACATAATGCAAGTTGATTTTGAATATGGAAGCTTGTTTAAAAAATTAATGATTTCTTAGAGATACCAAGGCTTATTTATTTGACTTTTTTGTAATGTTGAGTTAATTTTAAATTCTTTCTATTGCTTGATTGAGAGTCTACAGATATCCTTCTTGAGTTAAACATGTGCAACGCATGAGTAAAGTCATTGTTATATTCCATGTTACATATTAGTGTCTAGAACTTGGCCGTCATATATGCAAAACAAAAAAGAGAATGTTGAGTTTAGGAGATGATATAGGAATTTATTTGATATATTTATTTTATACATATTTTATATACCCTTTTTGCATGATATTAGTTAGCCCCGCTGAGCCTTTAACCTATTATTTGGTAACCTTATATGTAGATTATTACTTTTGTTTCAACTGACCATAATTTGACCCAAAACTCCTAAGAGTTTTGGTTGAAAAATTAAGATGTAAAGAATATATAATTAAAGAAGGAAAAAAGTGAAAGTGATGTCCCAAGGAAATAGCTTTTGGTCTGATAAAAAGTTTAGGTGTTGTAGAGAGGGAGTAATATAATGAAAATAAAATTGACCAAAAGAAGTGAATTATGTGTTAAGACCAAATACTCCATGTTAAAGATGTGTAAGCTAGATTAAATATATAGGAAAAACAATAGAGAGATGTCACAATAAAAATGGTAGAAAATGGGCTGGTTGGAGATAAGTTGTAATATAATATATAGTGTATTAAAGCACATTAGAAAGATAGTCATAATTACAACCTAAAATAGTTCTTACCTGCCCTTAGCCTACGTTACAACCCTTTAAGTCTTACTTGATCTTAAGCATTGATATTCTGATATTAGTAAAGTACTACACTAAGGGCCAGGCTATAGTTCTATTCTTTAACATGTGAATTCTTTGTAAGGATAAACAGAAGTTGATTCTTGCACCCATTCATATTATAAATTACATATTTGTGAGTGACTATTGGTGATTCTTTGGTGGTGCATGAGCATGTTAAATAATGTATAAGTGGCTTGTATAATCTTTCTATTGAGTAATGTTCATGAGTTTGTCAACTTCGTAGAGTTAATCCTTGAGTCTAGGACATCTTGGAGTAGTATTCATATGTTATCAATTAGAATGTGACATGCCTAATGTTTAACTTGCTATTCAAGTAGTTGTTATAGTTCTAGATTGAGTTTCTTATGTCAAGTAGTGATGATAGAATTAAAATCTTGTTGGCGGATAATTTAAAGTATTGTTTGAGGATAAATAATTCTATGAGTATGGGATGGTGATCTTAGGCGTATTTGTACACCTAAGCATAATTCTCTACACATTTATCTTAGTTTTGAGCATAACTTATCCTGATTATGTAAATAATTAGTTATATTGGTGTATCGTTGTGCTAATAATTATGTTTAGGTGATTTAAGATGCATTTTATTTAATTTAACAGTAAAATAATAATGGGAAGGCTAGACAAGTTAACTTGTCAAACCAAGCTTGAGATATACTTATTCTCAAGTGATTTTGATGAGCTTAAACCATTGTATTCTCTAATAGTTTTTATGAGCATAAGAAAGAGGTTAATAGAGGCGCTTTGGGTGACTTTTGAAGCTACAAATTAGCTACAATGGATAATGGATCAAAGAAGCAAGTTTGACGGGTGAAATTATGCTGAATTGATTCCTCCTCCTTGCCCCACAAACTAGCCAAGGCTCCTAGAACAGGAATTGCATTTATGCAAGCCAGTGCCACTCCATCTACTCCACCCAACAATCTCCACAACACACAACTCCTAGAAGCTAACATATTTGATCCTAAAGTCCTAGTTTAAGTAGGAAACATGTGGAACTTAAATGAAATACTTATGGGACTTGGTTTGGAAAACTGGGAGACTATATAAACATCCTAAAACTCTCCAAAGGAGTGAGGAACACACTCCTATGATGACTAGGATTTAGTTAATTTGTATGGGGTTGTATATCAATTAAATTTTTGAAGTGTATGGGTGTTAATTGTATAGATTAACACTGGCTAGTAACCTTAGTTATGCATCAATGTGAAGTAAATGCGATAATCCTAAAATTCTCCATATACTGTTTATAATCCAAGTTTCATACTATTGTTATTTCTATTATTTAGTTTATAAGAAAACAAACTCAAAGTATTTTTAGTTGTAAATTGCATTTGTTTAACTTAAATAGTAATATTAGAACTAGACCATCTGCTAAACACCAAGTCCTTCTAAGATTGATATTTGGCTTGAAAGAGTTACTTTACTACATGTATACTTGTATGTGCACTTGGACATAATAGACATAATATTTATTTTAGGATAAGGGGGCACACACTAATTCTCTAGGTTATTTAGATACACTGAGCATGTCCGCTGTAGGTCATAGCTTGTGTTCATTTGTTAAATACTTAGCATGTGTATATACTTTATTAGAGAGTTTGATAGTTCCTTTAGTAAAATAAGTTATCGTGTAATTGTTGTTTTTAGATCCTTTTATGGTTTGAGCAATTAAAATAGTAGTTGGACTAAGTTAATGTTGTTAAAGTTCATTAAAGAGGTGTTTTAGATAAATTGACCTGTCTAATTTATAAGTTTTAGTGGTTGACTTGAGTTGAATATTTGTACTTTGAATTTGGTTTTCCTCTTAACTTGTTAGCATGTATAATTGAATTCGTGAAGGAAAAACTAATTGAATGGATAATTATCAATCCTACATGATTGTTTCTTGCCTATTAATTAGTGGTTGGAGTGTTTATATTTGTAAGTTGAGTTGACCTATGACCTTACCAGTACATATTGGTTCATACTATTACTACCTGTGCTCTTTCTTTTGTGAGGGAAAATCATAAGCAAGACCTCATCTATAGATAGTGACCGGATTTTGATCCAAGGATTAGTATCATCTTCCCAGCAGTCATGGATCTTCTCACATTATGCTCTTGTCCAATTGTTTTGAACATAGACAACTTTAGTTTATTTCTATTTTTCTAGTTTGTACTTATGGATTGTCTTGTTTAAATGTTCTGGCATGATGACCTTCAGTTTTTGGGGGTGTTTTACACTTTTGATATATTACACACTATTTTTTTTAAGAATTATTTGATTATTAGTCATTAATATAGAATTCCTTTCATTATTATTAAAAATGACTAAGTATTGATAGTGGAAATTCAAGTTAGACAATTTTATCATTAGAGGGTTAGTATAAGTGCCACTAACAATAGGGTTGGATCAGGACAAAGTTATTATCAGAATTCTAGATTTGTTAATATCATCGTACCAAAATGAGTCTAATGTAGTCTTGAAAATTGTACGAAGATATTTGTAGTTTTCTTTTAGAAGGTACATGACTTTACAGAACATCACATTCTTTCTTTTTTCATGTTCTGACTTGGTTCCAATAGGTATCTAAACTCTTTATTCTTTAGTTTTACAAATGGTGAATATGAAATAAAATAGAGTTAAAGTAGGATCTCTCACATTAGTCATCTCGATAATAAAGCTCGATGTCTGAGATAGAGGAATTATGAGGGGTAGAGTAAGATAAAAAGGTAGGAAAACACCCGGTAAGGGTTGATCCTGGGAGGCATATAATCTAACTGAGCTAACATATGAGTTTCCTCTTCCATCGAGTATCATCACAATGATGTAATGAATAAGGAAACTCCAAAACAGGAGGAGGTCATATTAGTTCTTGGAGTTGGATCCTCTTTGAAGTATTCTTCTAAAATGATTTAGCATGTCCTTAGTTGTTTGAGTGGGTTAGTCAATACTAAGGTCATGCCTACAATATCAATTCACCATAATCAATGGGTCTATCATGTCGCTATGGTAGCCCTTAGGTTGGATGAGCTTTCTAGGACAGAAGTTTTCCTTTTTCTGATATTGGTTTTGTTTATGACTAACATTGTGCATGATATGCTTACTATGTTTTTAAGATGAAACCCCTAAGATTTCTTTATACTTATATATATGATGGCTTTGAGTTTAATGTAGATTGTCATGAGTAGTTGCACAAGAAAGGGATTAGAGAGCAGCATGGTGTAGAGTTTGTGATCTTCAACTGTATGGTCAGGCAAAATAGTAGTATAGGGTGCCACCTTGTTTATTGATACTAAAGAGGATAGTATTTGATGAATTATAAAGGGTATAAACACTAACTTATAGGTTTTATCATTGCAAATGACTTCTACAAGAAAGATCTTTAATGATATATTTGATTTTGCAAACAAAATAGGAGTAAAATGAGTGTGGTTCTAAAACAGAAAGTAGAACCATCGCTTACTCTCCCCATATAAATTTTCTTTTAGAATTTAAGGCTGGTCTAGCCTTAGACAAATTTTGAGAATTTGATAGTCAAAGAAAATCTAGAAGTAAATGGAGATTTGGTTGGATTTTTAAATTTTATTCTTTTGTAGAAGATGAGTTTAGAAAGTCATAGCAACTTTTGGTGTATAAAATGCTTTAATATAAATCTATTTATTGAGTTTAACATGAAAGGGTTGGTTTTTGATGTTGTAATTTAAGGGGTGCATTGTAAAATAACTTGAATTGAGAAAAGGCACTGAGTTACTATGTCGGTATAGCTATAGCAATAAACAACCTGCTACAATGGTACCATTATAATGGTAAAAGTACCAAAACGATTACCTCAATAAGCGTACAACCTATTGCAGTGGTTAATTTACCACTACAATATTAAAACTGGAATTTTGATTTTTAATCTTAATAATATCATTTTTGATCCCACTATTCAAAAATGAGTGAAGTCTTAGAAAGGGGTATTTTCTATACCTTTGGGGGATTTTAATCTTTGGAGTTATGGTTTTTATACTCTCCAAATTTGTATTACTTCTTAGAATTCTACAAAATTGTTAATAGTATGTTTTTGGTAAAAATTAGTGTTTGGCCCTAATTTATGAACTAGATTAAACAAACTAATGGAAATGGGTAATTTTAGTTTGTAATGATCCAAAGGTGTTAGAACACACCATTTGGAGTAGAAATATGGTTGTTCAAGATAAAAACATATTGAATTCATGAGGATTAAAGGGTAGAAACCCTAAGATGACCAAAATAGGAAAACTTCATAGTTTAAATTGATAATTATAGATTCATTATAGTTAGAGAGGATGAAATAATTAAAATGGGTGTGTGATATGTTGCAATAGAATAGGAATGGATAGAAAGATAAAGAAAAGGCAAGTGTGTGGCCTTAAATATATTCAATCAGGAAATTAAGGTAGGTTATGATTTATTTGTAGTAATAAGACTTTCCTAACTCTATGATTATATGTAAATTGAATGTATGTAATTGGTTTCGTGCACTACTTATAATTATTAACTACATGGCATTTGCATTGATATTGATGGTGGATATAATGTTGTTTTATAGATAAATTGATGTTATTAATAATAATATTGAGATTATGATGATGATAGCGATATTGATAATGACACTGATAATGATGAAATTGAGATAAGAATGACATAATATGTATATATTGCATACATATATTTATCATATGCATTTGAATGTGCATTATGCCTATATATTGTGATAAAGCTTGTTGATATACTAAATAACTATAAAAAGTATAATTGTAAACTTCGTTTCTTCCTAGATTGAAGGGTCATATTTGTTCTTTGTTGTCATTTATTATAAGGTATGTTATGATTGTTGATACTTTTGTTTGGTTTGCATATTTGTATAGTGTTGAGTTGAGTCAACCTATGATGCCTAATAGAACTTGTTGATGTATTTATCTTACCTGTGCTCTTCTTTTTGATGAGTGGTGTGCACGTTTCAACATTTGTGCTGAGACCTAGACTCTATCCAGTAGCTATAGACTTCAATTCAAGGGTGAGAACCATGACTGAGTAGCCATTGGATCTTCTGACTTATGTTCATATCCTTTATTTTGGGATTAAAACATTCTTATATTTATTTTGCAAATTAATAATCTTTAAGCCGTGATTTTTGATATTCTTAGTTGTTCTTATAAGGTGAATTTAGGTCTGGGGCTTGTAATAAATAGAGATATTCTATATTCTTACTACATTGACTATAATATTGGATTCTATTTTAGATTTAATTTGAGACAATAATGATGGTATTAGTGATTTGAATAAGGTTATAAAAGTAACTTGTGATTAGTATTACCTTATTGGTAAGGGATAGGTTATATGGTTCTCCCACCATAGTGTTAGAGTAGGTGCCAATCATAACCACTTAGGTCTTGACAAACATGGGAGCGACACACTAGGTTCGTAGATCTTGTCATACAATAATAGGTTTGTAGAGTCCCGCAGAATGGTATAGATATGTTTGCACTTTAATTTGAGAGGCTACAGGTCTTTAGGAAGCAGAATTTATTTCTTACTCAATTCATGCTATTACATGATTCTAATTTGTATTTGGTGATTCAAATTGGTATGTAACACATCTACTCTTATTTCTACATATGGTGAATACTCATTCCTCTAGAGTAGTAGAAGACACATCGGTAGTAGCACCCACACTAGCCATTGAGGATAGAGTTTAAAGTAAGTCTTGAGTTATGGGCAGGGTAAGGAGATGATAAATAAAGGTGACACCTATTAAGGGTGGAGCCTTGGCAGCCAGACGACCAACTAGATAGAGAACACCATCCCCTCTCCCTTAGTAGGATGCCATAGAATTAGGTTAGAATGAAGATGTGGTGTTGAGGAAGAAGTAGTGTTCCCTGAAATTTTGTACCTATATAATATGATATATCTCAAGTTCTTATGTACGTCGAATTAGTTCAACAAGTGTTGGGATTTCTAAGAAAATTGGTTTACACAAATACCACTCTAATTTTTCCTATATTTTTGTCCTCAGCCTTGCAGCATACAACTGCTATTACACCTAGGATGGAAAAGAGACTTGATACCAGAGTGTTTCCCCAATAGGTATTGGGACCAGTGATGATTGATCATAAGAATGGACTATTTTGTAATTTCATGAAAATCAAACCTCCAGTATTTTAATGTATTAAGTTTGAGGATACCTTTAAGGTTTTAATTGATTTCATGAGCATTGGTATAAGATGGTTATGGTTGAGAGCTATGGTATGGAATTTGTGTCTTTTTAATTATAGGTTGAGGCCAAGAAATAGTGGAAGTCCTTCATTGAGTCCAGGGCTATCTTACCTCCACTTAGTTGAACTCAGTTCTAGAATTTTTCTGGAAAAATATATTTCTCGCACTCATTGTGAAAAGAAGAAGGATGATTTTCTAAAGTTAGAATAGGGTGATGTGACTATGGCAGACTATGAGGCAAAGTTTTATGTCTTGTCCCATTATACACTATAGTTGATTACTACAAAGGAAAAGTGGATCAGTTAATTTATAAAAGGTTTGAATTCAAGGATTCAGATAGTTACCATGTCAATGGTGGCATTGGGTAACTCTTCCCAGGATGTGGTTGAATTTGCAAAGAAGGTTGAAGAAATTAGGAAGCACGAGAATGTGAAAGAATAGGAATAAAAGGCTTGGACACCTGGATATTTTAGTTGTAATTATTCCAGAGTTTGTTGTTCTTAATGTCATTCTTCCTGGCCTTATCATTCATCTATGCTTGTGTTTTTAAGGGACTTGTCTGGGTTCAATCATCAATCTTCCTATACATGTAGTTATACATTTTTATCTTCTTTAGCTTAGAGATTGCCTTAGGCATTAGATGCTATGAGTGTGGAGGTTTAGGCCATATCAGGAAATTTTGTCCTAATTTATTATCTGTAGGTTAGTTGACTCAACAACCAGCTTCCAGTGTGCTAGTTCCAGCTGATCGTGTTTGTAGAAGAAATGGTAGGGGTCATCTATAGGGTGGGTATAGTTACTAAGATTTAGGGATGGGTAGTTTCTAGGTCAATTAAGGTGGAGGATAGGTTGGTAGAGGTAGTGCTAAGACTAGTAGAGGTGGCGGTCAGGATTATGACAAGGCTCATCTTCATGTTGTTTGCCCCGTTCTAAAGTGGAATCTTTGAATATTGTAATAACATGTACTATTCTTGTCTATGATTATATGGACCATTTATTATTTTATCTTAGGTCTGCTTTCACTTATATGTCTGTAAAATTTTGTTTGAGTTGGAATTAGACTGTGAATATCATGATACTCCATCAATACCAGTTGGGGTAGCTAAATGTGTTGATCAAGTTTATCATGTGTATCCTCTAATATTTATGAAGTTTATGACTTTGGAAGACTTATTGGTTCTTGATATGGAAGAATTTGATATTATTTTGGGGATGAGTTACTTGTATCCTTATCATGCCACACTTATGCTAAGACTGTTACTGCAGCAATTTCCAGGAACGAAAAATTAGAGTGGGAGGGTACTTTTAAGACTACTTTTGTGAGAATTATATCAGAAATTTATGCCCAGAGATTAGTCTGGTAGGGTGTAGGACATTTCTAATGATCTTAGGCATATTTATACATCTAAGTGTCATTATCTATGTGCATTTAGCTTAGTTGTGAAGATTGCTTGATGTGATTAGCAAAGTATACAGTGTGTATTTGTGTGCTAAGTTGTATTTTTAGAGTATTAAGGTGTAACACCCCGGGTTTTTGGTCCTTGAAAATTTCTAAAATTTTATCCTCACTATCATGACTACGACTTACCCTATGAGTCGTAGGAAGTCTTGACGAGTCGTTGGACCTAAATCATAGCCTGACCAGTGTGTGTGGCTAAGTCTTTTTCTCTGATTGTGAGTTGCTCACTATGAGTTGTGAGGACTCTTTATGGGTTATTGTCTACAAATTGTAGGATGTCCAATATATACCCAAATAGTTGCTATGTTGACTATGACTAGACCCTACAAGTTGTAGTGTCCCAGTATGAGTTGTATTAGGTGAGTCGTAGGGTCAACAGTGTGTATGGGCCCTAGAGACTGTCTTAGCTCCGACTCTTAGCGATGAGTCATAACGGATCCCTACGAGTCGTATAGTGATTTATAGTCACTAACAACTAAATTTTAGTTTTTAATTTAAGGGCACTTTGGACAATTCCCTTCATACCTAATTAAAACCCCACATTCATGAAAAACTCAAAAGGGGTTATTTCTCATTCATAGAGTAATTAAACACTCTCAAAACACTCTACAATTCTCTCAATCAAAATACATAGGGTTCCTAAGAAGTACATCATCCAAGGTCTCAAGGGTTGAATTATTCTAGAGAAACTTTTTTTTTCATAGATGTTACTCGTCTCGAAAGGCATGAATTTATTACACGGTTTAATTGAATGGTTTTGAATGTGTGTTTCCCACATGGTTTAGGGATTTGACATGGTTTCTCCTTAAATTGTTTTCCTATGATTTATTAAACATTGTTTATACTTTATTAATGGTTTGGAACTTATGGGGTGAATAGTAATGGTTAATGAACTAAGGGATCATGGTTTTCCCGAAATTAGTGTTTTAAAAATTGGAATTGGTTTTGAGTAACGGTGTTCCCTCAATCTACTTATGTAAATGGTTTTGAATTGTAAGAATTTTCAGCTGGTTTGACTTGCTCACCTATGTTATTGCATAGCATAATTGGTAAACTAATGAACTTGGATTTTAAAGGCCTTGTTGGCTGTAATATTAATGAACAAAGGGGGCGAGGAATTCCCCCAATTTTGATATTACTGAAGAAAGGGGGCAAGGTGTTCCCCTGAGTTTTAATGTCATTGTTATGGCAGAAAGATAAGTTGTCAAGTGTTTAGGTATGACTATACTCACGGTGTGCCTTAACGATTGGTTAATTGATTAACAAATGGGTTATATGAGACTTGCTTTAAATTGGGCTTAATAGTGGTTATGCAGTAAAGTCTAGGTCTTGGATGACTTGTACAGGAAACCAGTGTTTGCCGACATGAGGTTTGGTCTTGATGACCTGTGTGTAGAAGTCACACTTGATATATATTTTGGGAAGGCTAGTTGCCTTGATGGATTTACCTATCCCTCGGATTTTCTTCAGTTCATGCGGCTAACATGAATTGCGTCCCTTTCAGCAGGGGGAGTTGATCCCATAGAGCCCATGGGTGCCTACTATGACGGTTAAGCTACATAGTCTAGGATAATATTTTACTTCATGCAAAACCTTGTTCCCTATCCCTGCATATTATTTATATATGTATTATGATATGGTTCATATGGAATTTGAAATGGTTAGACTTTATATTATTTTTTCCCCTATCCCCAAGTTACATGCTAGTGTTCACCCCGTTTACCTTCTCAGGATGTTGTATCCCGACACGATGCAGCAACCGGAGATACTGCTAATTTTTCTACACAAATTTGGTGGATTGGCTTGGTTCGACGGATCATTGTGGTAAAGTGGTGAGTTTGAATTTTTCAGAAGAGTTAGAAATTTCATCAGTTCCTTTCATGGACTAGAATTGACAGTTTACATTATCATTAACATTATCATTATCATTGTCAGAGTCGAGGGACATGTCCCGACCAAGACTGGTTTTGGTTTTCTTTGCGTAGAGACTTTGTTGGATTACTGTGAACTTGGGTGGTATTGGTTGGTTGGTTCGGGGTCGATTGTTGGATATCGATTACAGACATATATTTTATTAAATGAGTTTATTTCATCTTATCTTGTTATATGTTACGAATTTTGCCATTATTGGGAAGTGTGTGGTGTTTGGGTTTAGTTCAGGGGGTGGTCTTCGGTCCACGGTCGACTTGGAATTCCATTCAAAGCCATGCCCTGGTTTGGGTCATTACATAAGGTTAATTTGAAACAATTTAATATTCAAAATAACAAAATAGAGTTTAGATGAGGAAAGTTATTAGGTTATCGTACTCTGTGCTTGTTTTAGTGTACTTTGATGAGCTTTATTGTGTTTTATGGACTAATATTTTCTATGATGTGATGGAGGACACCATTGTATCAGATATGGAGGCTAAACTAAGACTAAACACAAGCCACAAGGAGTGCGGAAACAAGAAAAAAGTAGACGAGAAAATGAGAGAAAAGATTGGACGAAACCTCCCCTTGTGGTGGAATGGAGGCATGAGCTACACATCCAGGGTTAGGAAAACTATTTGGGACATTATATAGGCCTTTTTTACACCCACTTCATCCATTTCATAGGCCACGTAGTGCAACCCCCCACCCTCTCAAAACATCTAAAATATGGTCTTTTGCTTGGGGTAAGTTGGGGGAAAATTGGTTGATAATTAGAATTAATTTTGGGAAAGATTATGGAAGACTAAAGGATTATATAAATAGTACTTATCCCCATTTACAATACTTCTTGGAGAAATACATGTTTGGAGAGAGGAGAAGGCATCAAGGCTCTACGTTAGGGTTTTTCTTTCTTTAACTTTAGTTTTATCGTACTTTTACTTATGAATTCACTAATGGTGATTCTTTGTATGAATTAACTATAGTACTTCTTGTGCTCGCTATTCTAGTGATTCGTGACCTTTAGAATACATCTATATTACTTTTGTCAGCACGGAAGGAGTAAAATTATATTAGAATGTTGGACATAGTAAATGGTTTATTGTCTTTTAAATAAATAAAATATAAGATTTGCGGTTAGGATAGAAATATAACTAATTAACCCCGTTTGGCAAAATAACGAATGAAATGTAAATTTGTCCGAATTAATTCCCACATCCCAGCTCAATGATCCAGTTGTGAGACTAATCTAAATAGATGATTGGTGGCTCGAAAGACCGTAGTCATGATATTAACCTTTTTAATCAACAACCAAGATGGATAAATTAACCAACGAGACTGTATAGCTTTGCATGAACGTTCAAGAGGCTTTGACCCTGGAATTCTCCTGATTATTGTTTCCAATAATTTTAATTTTTTTTATTGCTTCTGGTTACTTTTAAAATAGTAAAACTGAAATTCTTATTGTTAACAAATCACACTCATTCAACTTCAATAGTTATACTCAAATTGGATTGTTTGCTATATGTCAAGTCCTTGTGGGAACAATATTCGACTCACACTAGACACTATATTACTTGCATGACCACATACACTTATGTTTGCACTTAGACACAACCAAGTTTTTTGTACCATTGTGAGGGACTTGAGAAATAACAACCTTCGAATTTTTGGTTTTATTATTTTGTTTATCTTAAGAAAGATGGCAAGGGAGAGGGAATTGGTTGAAGTACATCCTGATTCTAGGAGATTCTTACACCAAATAAAGAGAGAGGCAATATTTCTCTATCCAATCATGAAAATTTATAGGACAAAACCATTCCTGCAATTATGGGTGATAAACAACCAGCACGCAAGACAGTGTGCAAAGTGGAAATCCCACTTGCAACAAATGTTATCTCCAATATACAAAAACCAAACACAAGAGGTAGATTTGGGGCTATATAGAACATGGTGCAATTCTTTCACACAATCGGTCCGTTAATAAGATTGCTGCTAAGGATCCACAAATTCATCTTCAAAATTTTCTAAATATCAATGACATATTTATTTCCATGAGAATCTCAAAATATTATGTGTGACCCACTCTTTTTCTGAAACATCCAAGATCTTGGCCTTGCAAAAATTTTAGGTTTTGAGCATGATGACAAAGATACGATTGGACAAGCTAATCCTACCCTATAGATACGGACGTTTACAATGTCCCCTCCCTCTCTCTTACCTTAATAAGCCTATGAAGGAGGGTATATTATCCGTTATACTAGTTTCCCTCACCTCAATCATACCCTAACTATACTAGTAGTACCCAATATGATCATGTGGAGTGAATTCTTAACTTGAGTGTACTATTTCATATACAGTTGGTGGGTATGAGTTAGGGGTTGAGTCATACCCTTTGTATACAAATAAAGGGTGTACACTCATACCCTTAATAGTATGTGAGACCTAGGTGAAGCCTAGGGTACGAGTGAGGTACCACTCGTACCCTAGGTAAAATTCACTTAATGAGTCGTATGGTGAGTCATACCCCTGGACGGGTCAAATTTTTCAATTTTAACCAAGGGCCTTGTGTTTATTTACTACACCCTAAAACCTAAGCCCTCTCACTATATATATGTATATGTCCTCCTTGAGCACATTTTGAGTGGATCTAATATACTAAACTCTCTCTCAAACACTCTCAAAGTTCTTGGAATATGATTGGAGGTTAGGGTTTGGAGGGTGCTCTTCTTGAAGATAAAAAAGAGTCAAGTTCTTGGTAAATCATCTTATTTAAGGAATGGAACTCTTCCCCTTGTTAAATAAGTCTAAACCTATGTATCTTACGCTTTGATTAGCAAGTGTACATGGTAATTTTGAAATCAAATAAAAAAGGTTTTGTTGCGTAATGAAGAATACTATTATTGCTTGCTTGGACTTGTATTTATGCATGTTATTGAAGATGAATTGCATATGTGGATGCTCATTGTATGTGGTTTAACATAAAGGTCTTGATTAACCCTAATCTTGATGATTTCTTCTATGAAAATAGCCTCGTTGAAGGTATGCTCACAAAGGTGTTTGTGAAGATGTCTAAGTGAATTGTCTGGTTACATGTTGGTGATATTTTGAGTTAGGGCAATAGCCCAATAATCATGAATTATTGATAATTGATATTGTGAAGGTATTGAGAGCTATTTATAGTATAGTTGATGACCTTGTTGTGTTAATGACTAATAAACTAGTGAACACAGGAGGGCTTGAGGGTTGGCTCAACCTCATAAATTAGCCAACCCTTGCGGACTTACAAAATGAAGTAACAGAATCTACATGCTCAGACTGAGAAGCTTTCAATTGAACAAATATATGAATGGAATAACTAAAGTTTGTATTCATCGCATCATCTTAAAGAGCTCGAGGAGGAATAGAGGGGATCGACTGAACTCCAGAAGGACAATTAGGAATCGTACCCCTAAACTAGGTTTGTACCTCATAAGAAGAGCATGCCCCATCAGCATTGCCCTTAATTGGGATAGAGGAGTTTCCATGAGTTTCAGATTGCCTGGGAGGTATGATCTAAAAAATGAAGAAATGGGAATTAGAGAGACTCAAGACCTTAGACTCTATGGCTTAAAACTGAACAATAGGAAAGGGAAACATACCTAAATGTCTCAAAGCCTCTCCATTATAAGTGTGGCACGCCACACACCTATAAAAGAGACTCAACTCGACATGGATTTGTCGGACACCCAATGACACCAAACCTAGGCTCTGATACCACCTTTGTCATGACTCAAATAAGGTCCTGGCCATGATGGGTACCTCAAGTCCCACGTGAATTAGATATCACCCCTTGAACCTAACCAAGCCAAACACACCACACCCAAAGTAGGCTAAATTTTTAACATATAACAAGATAAGAAAATATCAATTTTAAAGACATTGAAATAAGTCTACAACCAAAACCAACTAATATCAGCATAAATAACAATACTAATACCAATATCAATACTGCCACTGCTCAAGCCAATAGTATTCTGACAAACCCTCTAATCAGAAAAAGTGTTTTCAGTCGAGACATGCCCCCACCATAGCCAAAAATTAAATCCAAATGAATAGTCAAAATGTAAAGGAAACCATATACATAAAATGGGGTCTTCCAAAGTATAAAATCTCACCACTTAATCTAACTCGCTAGGTAATTTTGAATCCAAGTCACTGAATAGGAGAAGTAGAAGTATGATTAATTTCTGCATCGTGTGGGGATACAGTGTTTGAAAATGGTTAGCGGGGTGAACTCTAGCATGTAAATTGGGGATAAGGATAACATGATGATATTATCAATAATTTAAAATCATTCAAAGCCGGTGCACATAATCAAATACATAAACGTATATATACATATAACATAGGCTTGGATTGGGGATAAGGCTTAACATGCGTTTCAAAATCTTAGCCTGGATTGTGTAACTCAACCATTGTATAATAACACCCACGAGCTATGTGGGCCCCATCACTTACCCTTTTATTGGCCCCAGTGCATGTAGCCGCATAAATTGGAAAGTAATCTCATATATATGCACATAGGGGACTCAAACCATCCAATATATACCAAGGTGACTTATTCACCCGACCATAAGATGATTAATTGGGGAATAAGACCTCCCTAATAATAAAATATTAATAAGGAGGACTTGAACCTCCCTGGTGACTTTGACGCTCGAGTCGGTAAACACGATTTTAAGTATTAGTCACTCGGACCTCTACTTTTATGACTCAACTACACAACCCTCATTAGAGCCCAATTAAAACATATATCACACAATCCTATTCAATGAACCAGTATACACATTTAGGCATACATTTTTGGTATGGTCATACCAACTACACTTACAAGGTAACACATCATGCTCAAATAATTTCCATTAACTTTGTGAGAACAACTCCTTTGTTCATTAATATACATGGAAAAACACTGACTCCCTTTGTTTATTAAATCATACCATTGTATTTCAAATACTTTTTTATATCATGCAATAGTTCAAGACTGGTTCAATTTTACAAATTCCCACATTCTCATAACTAAAATTAATTTAACATTATGGGGTTGAGGTCATAACTACTTCAAAGCCACATGTTTGGGAAAATCACAATTACCTAGTTCATTCACCATACCCATGCACCTAAAAGTTCAAAACCATATTAAAAGTGTGAAAATCATATATATAAACCATGAGAAACATTGTTTAATTCATAACATTCAAACCCCCAATGCTTATTTTCAAAACTAAATAATAATCTTATGAATAATACTTTAAATCACATGTTTTTGCATAAATAACAATAAGGGAAGAGTAACATGCCTAAAATAGTAAGTTGTATACAGAGAAACCACACTTGAGAACCCTAATTGATCAACCCTTTAAAGCCCTAGCGTTAACTTGAACAAAGAGTTTGAGAAAGAATTTGAGAGTGCTTAATCCATTAAAGTGTTAAATGAATGCCCCAAAAGTCTTTTATGGATGTGGGGTCTAAAGGGTTTTAAGTGTGAAATTTTTAAAGTGCCCCCAATTTAAAAGCTAGAAAAGTATTGTCTTTGATTATGAGTCAACCGCTTAACTCGTACCCACAACTATAGAGTCGCGATCATGAATTTTAACCAAGACAACAAATTGGCCTCTCATACACTACTCACCTTAAGATTCCACCAATCCACTCATAATAAGATCTTACGACTAGTAAGGTTTAGTCATGAGACATACAAAACCCAAATGAATTGAACACTGTACACCCCGTGGTTTGATCCTACAACTCATGAAATATCCTTACGGATCATAGTGATCCTATCATACTTAGACAAAAATCAAGCCTCAAACTTACTAATTTTATGACTCATCCCAACAAGTCATCAAGATACCCTGTAACTCTGCGGGTTCAGTCATAACTAAGGAAGTGAGCCCAAATCCCAAAAAATCTTTAAGGTCCAAAATTTAAGGTATTTTACATTATTTTCAAAAGATCCTAGCGATAGACAGGTTATTAATATTTATATGAGTATTGATGTAGAGATGGGTGAGCAGAGAGAGCCACCCGCGATGAGCACTCAAAGGGGACGGACCCCATCCACATCTACTTTAACTATGGCCTCCACTTCTAAGTTGGTTGGGGTATATTCTAGGCCCCTTCACCCCACTTCCACTTCTATAGCTCCAAGATTTATTATAGTACTTGAAGACTTCTTACAATGCCTGGTAGATAGGAAGGATGAGACTATAGCCTGATTGACTGAGGTAGAGTCTGAGATTACCACATTATATGAGTAGATCTAGCCTTAGGTCTAGATGTATTTAGAGAGTGCAAAGACTTGGATATGGGTTTTTGTGACAATATACATATTAGAGATGAAGGCCAAATTACATGGCTATATTGATATTTTTTAGAGAAGATTGTAGTCGCGATTTACTGATACTGAGTCACCTGATCTAGCTGGGATTAGGGAGGATGTGGCTGTATTGCACGCTAAGATAGGATCTCTTACTGAGAAGTATATTTCAACCATCCCTTTCGAGATCCCTTTATTTTCCCAGCCGATGCCACCATGATAGCTTAGGCATTTGAATTTGTATAATGAGGAAGAGTTAGTCCCCAAAGTTAGGAGAAAGAGAATGAGAGAGGTGGATTTGTAAAATCCTGACATGCCATATAATTAGGCCATTAAAATGGACACTCATGATTTAAGGGAGCTTGCAGTTGCTAATAGGAAGAGATATACTGAGATAGCTACAAACATATCCACTAGTAATACACCACCTCCTCTGACAGTTGAGATAAACTTTGAGGAGGATGAGCATACTATAGGTTCCTACTACATCCCAGGTACGTCCTTATTCCCTTGCTTTACATTATTTACACTCACTAGGGACAACACGTATTCTTATAGTTAGGGGAGAAGGGTATACCATATCAACTATGGGTTTTCATTATTGTGTTTATTTTCTTGTTAACCATGGTATTATTATAGAATTGGCATATCTAGGGTAAGTTTGTGTCATATTGTGTTTTGTTTTACATGGTGTTGTTCTTTTGCGTAATTTGGAGATTTTTTTGTATCTAGGGCAATTGATGTACTTTTCATTTTTAATTTTTTAGAAATATGATACCCCTCTAAAAATGTTTTTTGAAATCTATGATGTGTATATATGTATGACAATTGTGAATCTCGTTATGGAATTAGTGTTAGGGATATAATAATCATTGCCACAATTACATGAACCGGATAGGTAGTAGCTTGTAATGCAATCCTGTGCTAATGTATGTGAGATACTACTTTGTTCCCTTTGTGTATTGAATCCAGAACTTGCTCGGTTAGTATTTACTAGGTTTTATGATAGTTGGTTTTGAAAAGATCATAGGTTGTTCATGAAATAAGTCTACTTTTAGCCTAAAAGATCTTCCAGATATGAATAAGTAGCCCTTGATCTCTATTTTGAGCTTTATAGCTTATTTTTCTTATTTCAACTTTCACCTTCCTATTTGGATTATAATAAACCTCTTTTGGCTCTGTTCCTCCTTAGAAATTGTGCACCTCAACTCTGGTAAATTGCCTAAGTGGAGGGTGGCAATCATAGAGGTGCATAATGTAAAATGGGTAGAAGAAGAGTAAATAAGAGAAAAGAAAGTAAGGCTGGGTGTGGTAGAAAAAATCAAAAGAAATATAAAAATTTTGAAAAATAAAAGAAAAATAAAAGAAGAATAAAAGATACCACACCTAACCTGAATGTGCAATAAAAGAATAAAAAGAGAGAAATCAGGGTGGAATAAAAGAAATTGGGAGAGTAGTGAAACCCCAATGTAAGTATAGTGCTAAGGAGGCTTAGTGACTTAAAGTCCATATGTACCATATCAGCCCCCAAGTCTATATCACAAGTCGAGTAAAAGACCTATAGTGATCTTAATCCGATGGTCTTAAATCAAAGGTAAAGAAAATAAGGGAAAGCCTATGGTATTTGACACATATTAATTGGAACTTCTTTGTTAGTGTGAGTGTCTCTTGATCATCCCTTTATTGACATGCATGATTTCATGTAAGTGATTGGGACTTCTTTGATGTGAAGACGCATGGGTTGTGTTGCTAGCTCCTTACTTATTTGGGTAGTGTAACTTATACATATGTATGGTTGTTTGATGATAATTTAAGTGCCATATATTGATTCCCTTCAGTCACATTATGGTGCTTCACTGATACGCCCAGTTGGTTTTAAGTGTTAAAATAGGAAGCGGCAATGTTTTAGAGCTTAAAGTTGATGATTGACTGTCGTAGAGAGCTTAGATTTATCCAAGTTAAACATTGTTCTTTAGTCTGATATGTTGTGTTTCATGAGAAAATGCAAACATTCTAAGTTGAGGGTGTTGATCTGCTATGGTTTCATAGCACTTTCGATGCTTAAAACAATGAAAATATGCAAGTTACTTAGGTCTTTTTGTTAGATATGATGTGTTTTATGTTGTGTTTTGGAGCAAACCATGTTTTGGAGATGAAAAGGATAAAAAGTGTGAAAATTAAAGATTTTGCAAATCCTACGTGGGTACCTATGCCACATAGGTATTACCTACGTGGAGTAGGTGTCAAAATAAGTGCCAGAAAATTTAAATTCAGAGATTTAGAAGATGAAGATTTTGGAGAGTCACCTATTTTAGACCACCTATGAGTCGTAGGTAGTACCTACATCCCCTTAGTGTCAGAAACACTAAAGTTCATAGAGTTTAGAGAAATTTTTTGTTCCGGGCACCTATGGTGGGACCATCGATGCCTCGTATGTGGTCCCTTAGGTGGCCACCGACTTTGATTTTCTTATTTTGTTTAGGATTGGTTTCCTAGGATTTTATTGTATTCTATAAATACCCATTTATGCTTTTTAGTTAGTATATGCACTCTTACTAATTATAAACATATATTTGATTTCGAGATTTGATTTAGATCTTGGGATTGATTTGTTCTTGATTTTGGTTGATTATTCAATTTGAGACTTTGGTGTTTATCCATTAATTATTGTGAGATTGATTTAATGCTTTCAAATATGAATTCCATTGATTGTTTCACAACAACAAGCAATTAATTCCCTTAGGGTTGTAGGAACCCTAGTAGATAAATGAAGTATGGGAAGTGTTCAATCTTTCTAGGTTATTGTTCTGCATGTATTATGGTTTTCTTCGCACTTATTGATTTTTTAATGGTTGCTACCTTAGTGTCCTGCCTATATTCACTTCGAACCTGAGAGGGAGGTAGAGATTGGGAAAAGGAGATCATAATAGATATTTTAAGTTAATTATAAAAATAAGCTAATCATTACTATCTACTTAAGATAATTACCTTCATATAATCAACTTAAGATAGAGAAGAGATAGTACAAAGTGGGGATCAAGGCAAGGGTTAGTAAGAAGACACTCTGATACTGAGAGAACAAGAGTAATATTCACCAAAGTGTGTCGAGAGGATTTTGGTGATACATAAATTGCAAAATTCTACATGCGTCGCAGTTTGATAGTTAGATTGAAGCACGATAAACCAACTGAGTTAGAAGCTAGGGTTAACACAAGCCTAGTATTTGTTTTTTATTGTTTACAACTAACATATTTCCATATCTTTTTACCTAAACTACAATACTCCATTTATTTCTCTGTACTGCCCGTTCGTTTAAACAAGCTTGAGATATATTTCATGTATTCCCTATGGGGTTGACCTCAACGTGATTTGGGTTTTTATAATTTATATCAAATGCTTTAACTTTAATTTGAGATGTAGCATTTGATTATATTAACAATGGATTAGAAATTTTGGAAAAGTCCTTGATGAACCTCTTATAGAACCCAGCATGAACCAAGGAACTTCTAATACCATTAACTGAAATCGTGGAGGTAATTATTAAATCACCACTATCTTCTCCTTATCATCCTCAGTACCTCTCTTTGAAATCTTATGTCCGAGAACAATCCTTTATGTCGCCATGAAGTGGCACTTTTCCCTATTTAAAACTAAGTTGTACTCCTTACATCTCTAAAGTGGATTTTCCAAATGGGCCAAACAATCATCAAATGAGTCTCCAACAATCAAAATGTAATCTGAAAATACCTCTATAATGCCCTATGTTATATAAAAAAATTTACATCATACAATGCTGAAGGGTGGGAAGAGAATTGCAAAGTCCGAACGACATTTCTTGAACACAAAAGTACCATATGGGCATGTAAAAGTAGAATTATCTCAGTTTTAAAGGGCAACAAAAATATGATTATACCTTTAATAACCATCAATAAAATAGTACCAACCCTTTCCTATAAATAAATCAAGCATCTGATTGATAAACGTCATAGGAAAATGGTCATCTGTGTCCAAGTGTTCAACTTTCGGTGATCTAAGCACACTATCCATCTAGTAACGGGTCACATGGGTAATAACTCATTCTCCTCATTTGGGACCATACTGATCCTACACTTCTTATGTATGCATTGAACCAAGATTAGCCATTTATTATCTGTAATAGGAAAATCCACGCCTGCATCTAACCATTTTATAATCTCTTTCTTCACCGCTTTTTTCTTAGGTGGGTTCAAATGATAGTGGTTCATAATGTTGGGAACATAATCCCATTCAAGATAAATTTTATGAGAATAAATTCCTAGTAAAATCCTCATAATTCTACCGTAGACTATCTAATGGCCCTTTTAAATCTCTGCAATCCTAAAATCAATGCCTTGACCTGTAAATCCACCAAATCAGCTACAATAATGACCAAAAAGGTATTTTTGTCCCCTAAAATGCATATTGCAAGTGAGAATGGAGGGATTTTGACTCCAAGACTAATCGCTCTTCAATAGAAGGTCGAGCTAGCAGATTCGCTCTATTCTTCAAGTACAGATCTAACTTTTTTGGTGCATAAGAATAAAAATCTCTACAAAAGAGTGCATTCACCATCTCATCACATTCATTAATATTGTCACTATAATAGTTCATGATCATTGTTGCTAGTGCCTCAACACCAAGTCTCTCTTAAATGGGCACACTCAATGTATCATCTTCGACAGTGTCTATCACAAACATCATTCTCATGACTTTTTATTGTCGCATTGACAGACCCATATTAAAAGTAACCTACGAGCTTGAATTTTATATATCCCATCACCATATTCACCACTGCCCTAGTCGTGTCTACGGAGGGCTTCCTAACATAATAGGCTGTGAAGATAAACGTAATACCCGGATTTTGGCCTCTAAAAATTTTAGGTGTGTTGATCTCACTGTCTAGGCAACGACTTAAGTGATGAGTCATTATCACTCATCACGGCTCGTGTAGAGCCTGTCATAGCATAACCAGTGAGGATTGCTCATATTTCTATACTGATCACGACTAATACCCTATGAGTCATAGTGTGTAGTCATGAGTCATGGGAAGGGACTCATGGCCATAACAGTAAGGTGGCCCTGAGTAACTTCCCAGACTAAAAGTTAAGGAAATGACTTATAGCTAGTCATTATAAGTCGTTACCTGACACGTAGCGACTGGATGTTTTATTTTTACCTGTTTTCATTAAAAAAAAGTATGGTTTTTCACTTATGCCCTAATATTTTCCATGACTTAAAACCCTTCTTTTGACCATATTTTCATCAGTTACATAACATAAACACTACTCTTTCTCTCTAAATCCCTAATTAAGAACAAGCTAGGGTTTTTAACGATTGAGCACCTAGGGCTGAAATTTGGGTTTCTTCCCCAAATTCTTGCTATTTTCAAGCAAATATATCTTTCCTAAATTAACTTTATACAAGAGAACGTCTAACTATTATCCATGTGATTTAATTGTTTGGTTTTGATTATGGGTTGAGGGATTAAGAATGGTTATTTGATGAACTACTTTCCCATGTTTTGATTATGATATTTATGCTTTAAATTATGGTTTCAAATGGGATAAATGCATGGGTGTGGAAATTTGGAGTGGAACAAGGGTTTCCTAAATTTTATGGTTTTAATGATTTAGAATTGGCACTCAGCTTATGAATTGGTTTTGAAACATGTATATATGGACAATCTAATTCGCTTTTGGAACCTTGCATTGCATAAAAGATTAATGAAACCTAAAATGGTTTTAAATAGGCCTTGGTGGCTAGGATTTTGGAGTAAAATGGTTCGAAAGGCCTTAGTGGCCATGATTTGGTTTCAAACTAGAACTGGGAAGTCAAATTTTCTTACTTGGAATGGATATGGCATAATGAAATTGGCTTGCAAGCATAATTAATTTGGTATAAAGATGCCAACGATAATGCCTAATTAAAAGACTCATTAGTTAATAAATGGAAATATGTAAATGGTTTTAATTTGGACTTATAGGGGGTTGTGTAGCTCATTGTAGAAGGTGGAGGTCTCAAGGGGACTGATACTAGAAATCATGTTTACCGATGTGGGGGTCTTGCTGACTGTGTGCATAGTTCACACATTACATATATATTGGAATGGTTAGACCCTCGATGGCTTTGGCCCTTTCTCAAATTTTCCTGTTTGTGTGGCTAATGCATATTGGGACCTTTTTAGCTAACTTTAGGATGATTAGAGCTACACAATCTAGGTTAATGGTTTTTAAATTTCATGTTAACCTTGTTCCCTATCCTAAAACTTATATATATTTATACATATGAATGTATGCATATGGTTTATAAATGGTATTAGAATGATTTAATCATGGAATTATTTTATCACTTTCCTGAGTTACATACTAGCGCTCACCCCCACTAACCATTCTAGGATGCTACATCATTTCATAATGTAGGGACCAAAGACACTTTTTTTACCCCTATGCAGTGTTAGGTGGATTAACACACCAGTCGAGTTTCTTTGAAGTGGTTAGCCTCCATCTTCTGGAAGGACAGATATTTCTTTCCTTTCTTTATGAGTATCGAAATCCCATCGATATCTTTTCATATTTTGGATTCCCTTTTTTGGCCAAAGTCGGGGGCATGTCTTGACCTAACTTGGTATTTTGGTTGATAGGATTTTGTGGAAAAAGTATAGGTTTTATTATTTATTGATTCTTAGTTCCTATTGAGTTATTTATTTATCATCTATATGTTTGTTTGGGTTGATTTCTCTTTTATATTATATTATGTTCTAGTTGGATAGGCTAAGGGGGTTCTCTCCTGTTCTCGGTGGGCTTGAGATACTTGTCACGACTAGGCCCGGGGTTGGGTCATATCAATAAAGGAAGTTACCTTCACAAAAACATCAAACAATATACCAACCAGTTTCTTCACGGTCCGATCAGCCATCAATAATCTGGTCGAGATACTTAAATACGGTAAAATGAAATTATACTTTTAGGCTCAGTCTCTAAATATCTACCTTAATCTCCTTAAGGCGACTCCCTGGATTCTCTAAACTCTTAACTAGCTTAGTCAGTAGTGCTTTCATCCTCAAATCAGTATCATGATTCCTGGGTGGAACATACATACAACCTTCTCCTTATAGTCATTCTTTTGCCTTCAATCAACCTTAATTCCCTTGCCTCAAATTCCAAAAGTCCCGATTGGATCCTTGGCCTGTGGCTTAAAAACTCGCCATCTCTCAATCTAGGTACATTATTTTCTCCTAAATATCATAATAATACAACCTAGGGGATTTACCTTGTGCGCCCACAATTCACCTTTTTCAAATTTATAGTTGCAAATTGTATGGTCAGTAACCCAATCTCTATCCTCAGTTGTGCAACCTCTTGAGCTACTGTATCATCTATAATTCTCTTCTCACTACAAGCACCAATAACATAGGTACTGGCTTCTCTTTCTTCCTCGTGTTTTTGTCATCCTCAATTGGTATTAGAGACCCAATATAAAAGTTTTGTAGATAACTCCTACTAAAGGCTCATAAAAGCCACACTAGTGATAGTATCAACAATAACTTTAGTATTGTCATTAAGGTCTCTATAGAATATCTCAAGAAAATGCCTCCCAAAAATTTTGATACTGGGCACCAGCATTAACTTTTTTGTGAAGTTCAACCATGTTTCTTACAATGATTTGGAATGTGACTATCTGAAATTCTAAATCTCATCCTTCAACTGCACTATTATCATAGGCGGGAAGAATTGATCCAAGAACTATTTTTTCAACTCATTCCAATTAGTGATGGACTCATGAGAAAGTTACCTAACCATAATATTGCTTCGTCTATCAAAGAGAATGAAAAAAACCTGAGTCCCAAAGCTTCCTGACTCACTCTGGTCAAATTATATAATGTGCATATCCCAACAAAATTCATGATATGCATGTTGGCTTCATCAATCGGCAAACCAGTAATCACATCCTTTAAGTTTAGTAACTAGATTATAGGACTCGTAATATGACTTCACACTTTGAGACAACTCAGGATGAAAGATAGCTCCTTTTTCAATAGGTTTAATGTACCCCATATCTTCCTTTGGATCATTATATGTTGGCAAGAATAGAAAATTGGGGTTACTTGAGGCTCTATCTCTCTTCTAGCTTTGTCAAGTTATGTACAACGTAGTTCTTCCTATCTCACTTTTTCTTCTTGATCTACACGATGGGAAGCAACATCCCTCCTTATATTTTCCACTGCAAATAACCATGCATTGGTTTATACGGCTACCACTTGAACACCCTACGGAGATGGCGGAATCTGAATAGGGTCATCATGACCTCTGTTCTTCTGCTCTTCACTATTACAATTCTACAGTAATGTCTATTCCAACTCAATATGAAGTGGGATCAAAGGATTGCCTTGACTCTAAGTATTGGGCATACACCGGTGTCCGCCTTAAAAATAGTAGAAAAACTAAACAACTTCAATCAATAAATCCATAGCCATATTACCTGGCAACGGCACCAAAATTGTATGTTGCCCAAATTAAACCTCCAAGAAATATAATGGGGTCACTATCAAATATATAACCAAACAAAGTTTGGGGTCGAACCCATAAGTGATAGGACAAATATCTTTCATAAATTTGCTGAAGTAGCTGTAAAAGTATAGAAAAGTAAATGGTGGATTTTGTGAGAATAGTATTAATAGTAACAAATCTTGGTCGCTCTGGTTGAAATCAATACGAGGTGAGTACTAGGACTGTGTTTCACCTAAGTTACTAACTCCGTAGACTTATTGTGCTCATCCAAAATATTCCAATACCTTGCATGAAATTTTTTCTAAGATATGTATCACCAACCATTTTGTGAACACTTTTAGTGAATTTCACTCTTTACCTTTTGAGTCTTAGAGTGCTACCTTACTCACCCTTATCCAGGATCCCAAATGAACTATTACCTTTTGAGAGTCTAGTTAATTAGATGAAGGTTGGTGGTCTCAAATTACTATTATGATCTTCTTTTCCTATAGCTACCTCTATTTTGAATGAAGTATCGAATAGCGGCAATTTCATAACATATACATTCATTAAGAAAACAATCAAATCAAAGAAGATCACAATACATGCAAGAATATTAATCAAGAACAACTTTGTACTTCCTTTACATCATTATTCCATCAAGGTTCCCACAACTCTAGTTAGGTGGTTTAGCCGCTCATAGTTGCAAGAACATCCATTGAATCCAAGAAAGAAAGCATATGAATAATTTTATAAGAATTTAAGAACAAACCCCTGAATCTCAAATTAATAATCAACAATAAAACCAAGAATAAATGATTCCAAGATCAAAAGTCGAATTTCAAAATCAATATAGTGTTGTGAATGTAAAGAGTGCGTAAAATAATACAAAAACATCAAAAGGGTATTTAAAGATAATATCAAAACCCTAAAAATCCTAACCAAAATAAAAAAGGAAAACTAAGTCAGTGATGACTTATGGACCCACTTACGGGCTGTAAGTACTATTTGCAAACCCCTAGGTGGGTCATAAGTATCAGATGACTCAAACAACTTCAGGATCCCAAACTACGATGGCACTCATGAGGGGTGTAAATGTACTTATGCCCCATAAGAAAGTGTTGTAACTTTTATACCAAATCTTTATACTCCAGACATTTCAAAACATAGTTTTCTAACACTTATGTGGAAACTTACAGTGGTCGTAAGTGCCACTTATTGTCCATAAGTGCCACTTACATCCCATAAGTGGTCCATTTTGCACACTTCAACTATTTTTCTTCTTTTCGACTCTAGAACCTAGTTTCCTACAAAACAAACATAAAAACACATCATATCTAACAAAATGGAAATAATTTCTTGCATATTTTCTAGTTTTAGGAATCAAAAGGGCCATGAAACCATGGCACATCACACGTGTCTTAGCCATCTACAAAAAAGTAAAACCTAAGGAATCTATAGAAACCAACTCAGACTCTTAGCATGAAATGAGTGGAAGAAGTGAAGAACATCTAATAATGTCATATAGACTTCGGAAGATAAGAAATAGATGTCATCATTCTAATATGTCGGGACTATACTAGACACTTGCTCTTGTACCAACAATATTAGTGAACCTAGCACTCTGATGCAAATTTATCATGACCCAATTTTTGAGTCATAATGGCACCTACTTTATCTCACTAGAAGGTAAGCCAAATTGCAGCCCAAAACTATAAGTAATAGGCTAATTTAGTGGATAACCCATAAATGATGGGAATATGCAAGTAAATATTTACAATAAAAATTCAGATAATAATAATAGATTGAAAGATAGAAAAGATACAGATAATATTCCCTGACCTAGTAATGTCGGTGCAAGATCTACTAGAAAAAAGGAATAAAAGAACTATAATCATTAGTATACATCAGTATTTAATACTAAAAGAATAAGAAAAGTAGATGAAAGAGAAAAGGCAACTCCAGCTCTGAGATCTCACCCTGCCTCCAAACTTAAAGCAGCAAAATCATAATGTCAACAGCAGCTACTAGCGCTTGAATCTACACTAAAAACATTCAGAAGTATAGTATGAGTACTAAATCCATGAGTACTCAGTAGGCAGCATCAGCCGACTGAGCTAAATTATAATATAAGTACGATAAAGATGCAAGATAAATAAACTAAGTCAAGCTAAAAGGGTAGACCTAGAATAATGTTCTAACACTGTAAATAAATAACTAAAATTTATATAATATAAAAGAAGGTATAACTGATACTACAAGACTGGCCCCTATAAGCCAGTATGTACGGAATAATAAATAACCAAATGGGGGCCCCCATAAGCCCGGAGGTGCAGATAAAGAAAGTATATAATTAGAATTCCATTAATTAACCAAATATGAAGCCATAATCGTGAATCCATCCATGCCAAAAGGTACCTTAATATCCTCTCAATGCCAGACTCAAATCGAAACTCAATATCATTATCATTTATTAGACTTGAACTAAAACTGTAATGACCTTAATTTTAATGAAATATGTGAAATATGTGTTTTTGAGTGATTTAACTATTTTACCCCTCCCCGTGGTTTTTTTGTGGTATTTATGGGGTTTGAGGATGATTAGAATGGTTCTCGATGTATTTTATACGATTTTGTGGTTTTTGGCAACTTTGAGAGCCTTATAGTTAATTTTAGTTGATATCTTTTGATCCGTGAGATGGATGGTAAAATGAACTATGCCAGTTAATCTGTAATGTCAATTTTAGGGTGGTAACATGCTTGGTGTAGCTTTATGGCTTTTAAATCTCATTTCGACCCTCTGTTTGAAAAATTATGATTTTGGTTTCGGAGATCAACTTTGTGAAAAAGTCATTTTTTTCAAAAACTTGATATCACCATTGAGTATGGAGCATCAAATTCAATAGGGTAGCATAGTTCATTCACCTTCAAAACAACTTTGATTCTTAATTTTTAAATGGATTTCTAAGATTATACCCAGTAAAATTTAAAAATAGTTTTTCTTCGATTTGTACCTCGTTTCTAACTCGATTTTGCTCGGGTTTTCTACTGTAGACTCCGGAAAACATGCAGAACATATTTTTTTAAAAAAAATATCATTTTACCCTTTTTTAAGGATCCATGTTGCCCCCAAATTAAAAATATAAAATATAGGTGTTGTTGTCTTTCTTTTGACATGTAGATTATATATTTTGATGTTTAGTTAATTTTCAGTATTGAAGTGTTGTAGACCAATTTTCAGTCGTTCAAGTAGGTTATGGCTTAAATGGATATCTTATTGTGTTGTGCCCGTTTAGGAGCCTATAGTTGACATATTTGGTGTTTTTGAGCTATTATATGCTATGTTTTACCGTGTGGGATCCTATGTGATGCTGATAGCCTACATACGTACAAATAATGGTATCTTATTGGATAAAAAGCCTATTGTAGTGTCAATTTTGTATGTTGATGTGTTTATACTCTATTGGCATATGAATTATGTTGGTTTTCATAAACGTTGAATATATTGATCGGCTATCTGGGCTCACATAGTGGTATATTGATGGGTTGCTAGATATTCTTATGGTTAGTTTGTTATAAAAATTGTATCATTATTCTCAGGGCATTACACACATTATTTCACTTGTTTGTTATATGCTTTATATACTTGTTGTTGTTGTATGTTGTACTTGATTTGTTTCTTATGTCATGTATGCGATTTGGAAATAGTAGAAACACTAGAATTGTTGGAAATACTTGAAAATTTTTGAAACACTGGGAATATGTGATTTTATAGACCTTCTTTAAGGGATGTGGTAGATATGAGTCATAGATATGGAGTTGTATATGGGTTTATGAACGCCCCATAGGTCCTATGTCTTATATCTTTAGCTCTATATATGTATACAGAGATTGTGCGATGTTTCAGAGGTTGTACGATAGCCTCGAGGTTGTGCGACAACCTCATGCATTACATCATCATCATCATTCTTATTTTGTTTACTTTATTATGCTTGTCATTTAATTGTATATTCTGTTTGACTTGTTACCTATCCATTGTTCTAACATCCCTTACTTGTACTTGATGCCCACGTATATATTGTTCCCCTTTTCTTTACTTATATGTGATATAAATGTATACTTATGGTATTGTTTGGTGCTTTACTGTATTATATGTAGATATTATAGAACTATTAGTGCAATTGGTATGGGCTACCGTTATTGGCCGTTTTCTGATTATAGGTGACGTGTTCTTAGTGTGTATTTTGTATGCTTTATTGTCTACTTTACTCAGTCAGCCTAGGATACCTACTGAGTACAAATGACCATACTCATCTCTATTGTGCCCTTTTGGTGTAGATTCTGGTGTGGGTGCTCTCATATGGCTTGATTTCGGGTGCCTTCAGAGTTTCTCTAGGTAGTGGTTGGACTTTCATGTATATGTAGTCCACTTCTATCTTTCTTTATTAGCTTATGTTGTTACTAGTATTCGGAGATAGATATTGTTCCTGTTAGATATGATGTATTTGACTAATGGATTGTATTAGTAGTTCTTACACTATTGACATCAGGCTTTGGGTGTTTGGTATAATATCTTTAGTTGAATATATCATTTTCATATTATATTGGCATGGCTCAAATTTTTTCTAAAAGCCTTGTCTTAGGGTTATTTCTACCTTTCCCCCCTTGTATATCAGTTTGGGTTACAGGCTAACTTGTCAAGGTTCGCCGCAACAAGTATAATCATGACCCCTTGGTTTTTGGATTGTGACAGGAACTTATATCATCAATTGTCGGATTTGAACCAAAAATCATATCATCAATTGCCAGACCTAAACCAAAACTCATATCAACAATTTTTGGACTTAAATAAAAACTCAATATCAATACATCGCTAGACTTGGTTAAGAATTAGTATAAACTCGAAACTACCAAGCTAGCAGAATATAACACCTCGACGTCTTCTTAGCTAAATTTCGTCCATGAAAATTCTAAGCATTAGCTTTTAGAATGATCTAAACTAACTTTCATGTTGAATTTCCTAGATTTCAACCTTTCATTATGTAGATGACTGAATTAGCTTTCCAACGATATAAGATTCATCCAAAACGGACCCTCGATGAAGAAGTTATGAATAATTTAAAGTTCCAATCGTAAATATCGTCATTTTGGTGTCTAGAACATCGCGAAGAGGGTCAAATTGACAATCATCAAATTCCAGTGGGGCTCCGTGATGGTGGTGCATCGCGGAGGAACTCAATTTTCCACTCGTCGAATTCCAGTGGACCACCGCGATTGTGGCGCATAGCGGTGGCACCCGAAATTGGATTTTTAAGTTCAAATTTCCAGTTCCATTTAGGAGTCATTAAGGGTAATTTTGACTTTTACCTAACCTTTAAAACCATCCAAACAAAGAATTTAGGGTATGTTTGAGCAACTTAACCCTACTTTCATCAAATTCATCAAGAATCCTCTCTAGAGCTTCAAACAAGAACTTCAAGAAACTCAAGATTCAGCCGTGGGTTTTTCAAAATCGATTGAAGATTCGAAATCCCCGGATCATATGCTTAAAGAAAAACCCATTTTTTTCCTATTTTGAGGTACGCAGGGTTTTTTAAAAATCTCATGGGCACAGAAATCATGATTTTAAGAAAGGGATTTTCAAATTTATGAATACATTCATATTTTAGAAATCTTGATGGTATTGTTTTGGTCTTTTGACCTTCCCCAAATTGATTTGAAATTATATATACGTATGCATATGTTTTATGATTTATAAATGAATTGAGAGCATGACGCACATGAATCCCTCTCTTGCTATGATTTTTCCAATTTTCTTATGATATAGATTGTTTTGAATGTATCTTGAAAAGCATAATATGAAAATCTTGGTTAATGCTACAAATTGATTGTGGTTTTGAATTCAAAAGAGAGGGTTGTGCATATTGGTAAATATTGAAAATATTCATATAATGAAAGAGTGCATGATTTTGCCAAAAGCACATGACCACCATATGTTTGAATAATATCAGCATACTTTTGACTTGTGTTCTTGGGACATGAAATCTTTTATATTGTTTGCATGTTTGGGTGGTATGGACTGAATTTTAATGAAATAACTATCCATGATGTATTATGGCTTAGAAATAGGACTTTCAAGTCTTGGTGTGACGACACCAATTCAGATTATGTCATGATAGTTCAGAACAGATTTAATGCATGTTTGAAATCAGACTTTTCAGATGTTGAAACTAGAAATATGCATGATTTAGAATAGGATAAAATTGGGCATAAAGAGAGTTTAGGTGGTTCCCCCAAGAAGGCGTGAGTATTAAACAACTCATCGCCCAAAACTGTGATTTTCCGATTTGAGTTTATTTATTACGCTAGCCTAGAGCCCTGTGGAGTATCAAATCAGTAACTCCAACCCTTGTAGCATACTTGGGTTGAGGGATTACCCACCGAGTCAATGGCGGATTCCATACCGCCCATGGAATATCATAATTGTAGGGGAATGCCACCTAACTTAGAAATAATATATAGATCGGAACTTGCATTGATAGGCAGGTTACATGTTTTGGAGAAATGCGCCCATGTGTTTTGAAAGCCACTTCATGTATAATGTTTTGTCAAAGTTATTTCCCAAACTATTTTATTTACATATAAGATTTATTTTGGATTTATTTGCGTACCAGTATATCTGTATTAACCCCTCTCTCCTCCCTCCAGGTTCTGAGGCTCAGTCTAGGGGTCCAGAAAGGTAGTAGATTCTTCAGACAGAGTTCCAGTGATTAGTTGGTGAGCCTTCTCTATTCCAAAAGGCCCGTCTTTCATATTATGTCCCTTATTATCATTTTGGTCTACTGGGGGCCTTGTCCCAGTTTTCAGATAGTTTTCAGATTTTCCTGTAGTAGAGATTTCGCAGACTGAGTCAGATGTTATTAGATGAAGTTGATTTTCAATTTTCATACTTATGCTGAATTCAAAATCGACCATGTATTCGTAGCATATTATGTTTCCGCATCTTCTTTATTTATATGAATGTGTGCATGCTTACCAGATAGAGAGGGACGTTCCGAGCCCTTAGGGTTCGGGATGTTCGTCACGGCCATGCCCTAGTTTGGGTCATGACACAGAAGCACAAGAATCTAGTCTCTTCAAGCTCTAAAATATGCATTATAAAGATATAATATTCCCAATAAGTCTACAAGGAGCTAGCAATGGACTTGACCTAAAGTGGGCCGAAGGGCTCATTTCTAAACCCCAAAATTTGTTCTATGGCAATTTCTATCCTGGACTAGGCTAAGGTATCAAATTCTTCTACTAGATATTAAATAAGTCACTTTTATCCCTAAGATAGCAAGTCTACCTAAAACATGAGCAACGATGCCAATTACACCTAATTTATGATTCCTTAATAGGCTACATAATTTAAGTAAAACTAATTATGTCTAGAACTTAATTCCTAGCCCATATATAACATAATATCATAAATATACTACAAATTAACTCAATATATAAGAAAGGTAAACCTAGCATATCTGGATGTTGTAGAAAAGCCTTGTGAAATCCACTAAATCATTGATTTCCCTTTTGAAAACCTTCCATAAGATGTCATGCTATCAAAATCATAATCTACTCAATACGAGAAAAATGGTACCTATATTTCATCTTTATTATTTGGGACCAAAATCACATACAAATTCCATATAGGACCAGTTTGTGAAATTGCACTTTCATAACCGACAATGCGTCCCTCTATGCTCGAGAGTAATTACCCTCAAGAATGGGTAAATTTAGAGCTCAAATAGTGCTATAATCAACCCACTAATATTTTATGGATTTTAGGAAATAATTGAGAATTAACTATGGAATTGATGAAAAATTACCAAGAATTTAGAGAAGAAACGAGTAATCCTACCTTATGAATACCCCAAAATTTCCTATCAATATTTCTCCCAAGTTCCCACATGATTTAGAGTTTATCACTCTTGACTTTGTGTGAAAAATGGGATAAAATCAGGTTAATGGGACATTTAAAGCGTGCCCAGGTGCCTCTTAAGTGGACACTAGGTCGCTTAAGCGATCACCGCAGTTGTGGCCAAGTATCTCCTTTGCGGTACCCGCTGCCTGAACACCTACTGCTTAAGTGGTCCCTTGTTTCTTAAGAGGTAAGGGATATGTTTTAGCGGCACCTAGTTGGGCAAGCCTGGCCATTTTAGCGCCCTTTTGCTTAAGCGACTCAAAGAAGGCTTAAGAGGGTGCATGTCTCGACCTGACCTCGGGACTGGCCATGATGGATATCCTAAGCCCACCATAGGTCAAAGACCACCCCATTAGCCTAACCTCAAGAGTACAAAGATGTATACAGTGAAAGTCAACTGAATATAATAATATGAAGGATAGATAAACCAAATGAAAGTTGAAGAATCAAGACCAACAACCTCCCACACTTGTCCACAAAAGCCTTTAAAACAAGAATACCAAACTAAGTCGGGATGTGCCCCCGACTATGACAATAGTATCCAAAAAAAAAGTAATATTAAGGAAATAATAAAACCATCAAAATGATAGGACCTTCCCAAAGAATGGAGGCCCACCACTTCACAACAGATCCATAGGAATACCGAAGAACTTAGTGCTGCACAAGAACTATAGAAAACCCTTCGAACCCTAGATCATGAAATGATATAGCATCCAGAGACAGTCAGTGGAGTAAGCACTGGCATGTAACTCTAGAGAAGTGATAAAATAATGCAATTACCAAAATCCTTTCATAAAAAATTACACCATATTCATATACATATATATAGGATGTCGGGATATAGACAAGGGACATGAACATGACAGTTTAAACCATTATCCTGAACTATGTAGCTCACTCTGTCCTAAAGGCACCCACGGGCTATATGGGTTTAGCTCCCCCAGTTGAAAAGGCCCTAGTGTATACTAGACTAACGAACTGAGGAAACCAAAGAAAAGGTTAAAGACACCAAGGCTCTAGCTATCCCAAAAATATAATGTGCTAAACAACAATATGTTAATATAGATCCTGACCTCGCAACATGATTTCTAGTGTTAGTCCCCCAGGTACTACACGTTCACGATGAGCTACATAATTTCCTTTAACCACAAATTAAAATAGTCTACACATTATCCCAACCATTGACCCAGGAGTCTTATATTAAGGCATTTACCACTTAGTATCATCATACCAATTATGATTTAAAGATCATATAATCATGCCAAACCCATCTATTTAACCATTTGAATACCAAGTTCCATTAAAAATCAAAACCATGTCCACTAAGGGTCTATCAAATCCATTTCATCCATTTATCAATTAATACAATGCAATAGTTTCAAAACACAAGTAATATTAGGTAATTATCAATTTTAAAAAAACCAAATTTTAAAAGTGGTTTGAGGTTAATGCCATTAGAAAGAAAAAAAAGAACCAATTTAGTGAACCCCTTTTTTTCTATGCCAATTCCCATAAAAATGCACCCATTCAACCCAAAAACCATAAGTTCAAAGCATAAATCATCAATTTAAAACATAGGAAATTTAAGTAATACAAATCAAAACCCCTAAACCCAGAAGTTAAATCACATGAATATCCAATCTATTAATGCCAAAATGTAAAATTCAAGTCAGAGAAAGAGATATATGCCTGAAATTTAGAAGAAATAAAAAACAATTGGAGTTCGGATCTTGAATGGTGAATCCCTTATGAAAACCTTGAAGTTTCTTGGTTTAAGTGTTAAAGAGGAAAAGAATGGTGTTTGATTTTTAAAAATTGATGAAAAAGGATATATTTAGTGTTTAAAAGTCATGGAAAGGGTGAAAAGACCAAAAGTCCCTCACCCCAACTGAAAAAAAACATAATTGGAGTAATTTAATATTGTCGTGAGACACTGCCTTATCGCAGAGGTTAGCCTCTGAAACACGCTCTTATCGTGAGGTTAACCTCCATGGCGTGCCACTATCTTGGAGGCTTACTACCTCAGGGTTTAAAAATGACCTCGAACCCCTTCTAGAATTCCAAAACATTCCTAAAATAACCTTTTAATATCTCTAAACATAATTTAAGTCAAAAATTGATGTTACACATGTGGGAGGGTAAAAAATAAAATGGTAGAAATTTTGCAGGGTCTTACATCCCACCCCCCCAAGATCATTCATCCCCGAATGAGAAGTTAGGACATTTTCAGCATGATAATAACAAAAATACATCAGAATCAAATTAAAATTTTTAAATGCTATAAGAAGAAAACAAAACGCATTTCTCAAGCACTTTCATCCAACATGGGAAACAAGAATGGATACTTGGCCTTCATATCTTTTTCAGCTTCCCATGTAGCCTCTTCCACCTTTTGATTTCTCCAAAGAACCTTTACTGAAGCTACATATTTTGTCTTTAATCAATGACTTTGCCTATCCAATATCACAACAAGGACCTCCTCATAAGACAAAGAATCAGAAATACCAACATCCTAAACAGGCAATATAAAAGAAGGATAACCCACACACTTATTCAGCATAGACATATGGAATACAGGATGAATAGAAGCTAAACTTTCAGGCAAATCAAACTAATAAGCAATATTCCTAATTCTACTTAAAATCTGATATGGACCAATGTAACAGGGACTGATCATCACCTTCATCCTAAGACTCTTGACCCCTTTCATCAAAGAAACCTTCAAGAACACCCAGTCGCTCACTTTAAACTCCAACTCCCTCCGACTCACATCCATATACGTTTTGGTAACTCTAAGCAATCTTAAGTCTTCCTCTAATTACCTTCACCTTTTCCATGGATTGGTGAACTATGTCAGGACCAAACAACCTAGTCTCACCAACCTCAAACCATCCAATAGGAGACTTGCACATCCTACCATAACAAGTCTCAAAAGGAACCATTTGAATGCTATAATTATAACTATTGGTATAAGCAAACTCAACCCAAATATCTTTAAAGTCAATCACACAAGCCCTTAGAAAATTCTGAATAGTATGCTCCATTTGTCCATTCATTTGAGAGTGGAAACCGGTGCTAAGATTTACATGAGTACCCAAACCTTTTTAAAACAAATGCCAAAATTTAGAAAAGAACTGCATATCTTGATCTGAACTAATGGACACTAGAACACCATGCAACTTTACTACCTCTTGAATGAATAACGTAGCATAATTCTCTCCTGAGTAGTTAGTCCTCACGAGCAACAAATGAGCAGACTTAGTCATCGTATCCATAATAACCCAGAAGGAATCATACCGATTGCAAGACCATAGAAGACCCATAATAAAATCCATATTAAATATCTCCAACTTCTACATGGTCAAATCTGTCTCTTAAGATATGCCACCAGGCCTCAAATGTTCAACCTTGACTTGCTGAAAAACCACACATTTCGCCATAAAAATTGCCATGTCTCTCTTTATATTGTTCAAAAAGATGATTTCTGTCAAGTCATGATACATCTTAGTTGAACCTGGATGAACTATATATCTAGACTAATAAGCCTCGGTAAAATCCTTTTCCGCAACCCATCAATGTCGGAAACACACAATCTTTCTTGATACCTTAAAATTCTATTTCTCCTAATCTCGAAAGCCATAATTTTTTATTGACCCACATTATCCTTTATCTGCAAAAGTATGGGATCCAAAGCCTACATCTCCTTTACCTCAGCACCAAGAGATGATTTAACCACTTATTTAACCATCCTTCCCTTATCTTCAGTGTCAAAAAAAGAAACTCCCAAGTTAGCCAACTTGTGAATATCCTTCACCAATCTTACCTTATCCTCAAAAACATGATAATTCTCCCATAAGCAACATGCTAGGAGCATAACAAACAATAATATTTTTACCTGTGTGGTAGTGCAAACTCATGTCATGATCTTTAAGAAATTTGAGCCACTGCCTCTACATGATATTCAAATCCTTCTGCATAAACACATACTGCAATCTCTTATGATCTGAATAAATGTCCACATGTACGCCATAAAAATAATAGCGCCAGCTATTTAACGTAAATACCACTGCTGCCAACTCTAATAGCCTAATGTCTATGAACACACAAAAATGGTTACTAAGATGTAAATTCCAAAAACTAAATAAAGAGAAAACAACACATAGAATGGAGATGAATGAGAAGAAAACTTGAAATTAAAGTATAGATATAAAGACCCTTACTCCTATTCAATGATTAGCTCTAGAAGATGTTTCAAAATATTCAACTCACCTCACAAATAAGAGTTCAAACCTTCCTATTAGTGACCCAAAGGAAACTCTTTTCCTCAAGTACACCTTTCTTGACAAATTATCCGAAACAAGTGAAACCCTAACTTCAAATGTTCTGGGACCAATTTTCAGATTCTAAGAGATAAAACTAGAGAATAAAGCTACACTATAATACTAATAACAAAATGTCATCAAAGTAAAATGAAAAGAGAAGTAAAATGGTCTATTTATACTATTACATGCCAAATGACAAAAATGACCTTACTGAGGGCTTAGAAATAGGCACCTATGGAGTGTATATTTGGAGTGTAAAATGTCTTCATTGTCCTTCACTTGAGGTGCCTATGAAGTGTATAAGTTTCCCTCCTTCCTTCTCTTGACCAAGGCTTCAAAATACTCTAAAAGTCTTCAATTTCTTGCCAATTCTGAATCCTTAACCCTCAGACAATACCTTGTGCTCTTGATGCTAATTGTGCTTGTATCATCCTCTCCTTCTTAAAGGAATTTGTCCTCAAATTCAGATCTTGCCAAAAACAAAGAGAGAGGGTTAGTATTAGTACCACACTTATATCATCTTAGTAGGAAGGTTAGTATTAGTACCGCTCTTATATCATCAACCCATGATTGTTCACACTTGACATATATCCATATATCCTTTGTTTTTGACATAAAAAGCTTGGGATGAAGTGTACTAAAGACATGAATAGAATCAATATAAAAAATAAGTGAGTACGACCAGCAACTATAATATTCACATCTCAAGAATATTCTAAGGTCAAAGAAAGATAGTAAGTAAGGGCCTAGGCCATGGTGAAGCATCCCTTTCACTGGATTATCATGCCAAGGGGGTACATATTTGAAATACATCCAACAGTCCCTTATTTTGTCCATGAAACAATTAGTATGTGCATCATAAACATCACGAGAAAACAATCACAAGCCAAAACAATCCCTTTCCTACCCCACTAGTACACCGGGATCAAATAGGTGAAGTGGCCAAGGGAATAAACCGAAACTACTCATTCTATCTACTAGGGTATCACACTCACCCCAAGCATTTGTCTTACGAGAAGACTAGCACACAAGGATAAGGACTTATGACCTAGTAGGCCTCCCTTAGCAACATACACATCATCATTCACAATCTCTCCATACACATGATTACCATTACAAGAATGAGCATCAACTTAAATATCTTTAATCTCATTACTCAGATAATTAAGTAGTGAACCACCCTTAAAAACAAATTGAGAATTACACACAATAATAGTACTACCAATGAAAGATTCATGCGTCTCTACACTACGGAGACCCAAATACACATCACCTTGGCTACTAATAGCCACAACACAACATTTTAGACTTGAGTGAGTGTACAGGGTAGCAATTTTACCTTGGGTTGTACTATGGTAGCCCACTTGCCTCAAACTTTCTGCCAAGAGTGCACTTGGAAAATTCTCCCTTGAAATTATATCTTCTTTTACCTGCACATATGAAGAATCAATGCTAGGAAAAATGCTAGAATTTGGTTTAGTGATTATCAAGGATTCTTTATGGAAAAGATCCATAATCAAGTATTCTTTTTTCCTTTCCAACTTCAGTACCCATGGTTTTCTTTTCCCTTTCCTTCTTTTCTTCACACTCTTCTTGCATATTAACATCAAGTTTCTCTCCTTCTTAAGGCTTGGTCTCATTCTCTTTGAATTCTAACTTGTGAAGGGGAGGCATTGGATTTTTTGAAGTGTAGGATTTTGGGACTTGAGGTGTTTGGAATTATGAAGGGTATGGCCTTTGGTCAAGTGAGGTTTGAACTTGGTACTTCGGAATTTGAGGTAGCATTTGAGTAGCAAGTCCTTTTTCTTTGACTTCGTTCAATTGTGGAGGAGTTGGTGGGCATAGTCTATCACATAGTCTATCAAGCCCAAATTTCATTCTAGCCACACCACCCTTCAAGGATGTAATTTCACTCCTCAAGGCATCATGACATTCTTTCATTTTTCGACACAAGGCCTCAATTCAAGCCATCAAGGCTCCAGTAGCATCATTTCCCCAAGGTTGGGAAGTAGTACCTTCGAATTCCATGGAAAATGTACCTAAAAAATGAAAAAAAAACAGCAAGCAAACAACCTACAAAATGAGCAAATAAGTTAGTTCAAAAATCTCACTTCACTCACAATCAACCTCACCTCACACTTGGCTTCACAAGCATTAAAGACTCGGCAATACTTGGTAAGTTACTTCAGAGGTAAGAAGCTTTGAATCGAAATTGATCTTTATTTGAAACGACTCAAAATAAGTGATGCACGAACTTGAACCAACAAAATACTACGACTTGAAAATGAGAAAAGCACACAAAAAACCAGAGACACGAAATAAACGAACTCTAAACTAATTACCAACCTAGTAGGTACTTACTAGCTTGCTAATTAATGATACAATTAACTTAAAAGAAACTAGAATCAAAAATTAGAAACTAGGAAATCTAATTTAAGAGTCAAATTTTGGTTGTGTACAAGTTATGACGTGGAACTACATGGTTGGCTGTCACTTTTCGAAATTCCAAAATTTTTTCCCAACTTGTTTCGGCCAACACCTCTTAGGAAGGAAGAGAATTCGGTTTTGGAGGGAAAAATTTCAAGTTTGAAACCTTTTAAAGCTTCAAAATGGATGAGAAATGAATTGGTCCCCCCCTTTGTACTTGCAATTGTACTTTGTTTGTCCCCTTGTCCCCTCATCCTTTTGGAAGAATGGAATATTCTTTGAATATGCTTTTGGACAAACAACTTTTTCACTCTCTTTCTACCCTTTTTTGGATCAAACAAGAACTTTGAATATCCTTCTTTACTAAGTTTTGAAGATCATGTATGAACAAGATGAATATTCAAGCGTTGACCAAGTTTGACCACCTTGCAAATGAACTGCAAATCTGAAATGTTTTGAAGATCTAGGTTCCTTAGCCCAAAACAACTTCAACCAACAAAAAATCAGCCATAAATCAAGTCACCAACACAAACCAAAAACGTCACCCTCTCCCAAAAAGCTTCAAACAAGCCACAATAGTGGTGGATCTAGCTCAAAATCAACCAAACTTCACTTTAAAAGTAGATCTAGACTCCTTAGGTGATAGAGAACAAGGATCTAACACAAGAAACCTTCAAAACAAAGTAAAATCTTATATATCTAATACTCTAAATTCGGATCCAACACAAGACAACACTAGACACCATAATTTTTTTGTATTTTTTGATTTATGACTCTTTTTTATTGAGATTTTCTAAATAAGAACACTAAAACCAAGATTTGGGGATGTTGGAACAAACCTAACAAAGGTTTTGATACAAAATGATAGCCTAATGACTATGAACACACGAAAATGGTTACTAAGATGCAAATTCCAGCAATCAAATAAAGATAAAACAACACATAGAATGGAGATGAAGAAAAAGAATGCTTAAAATTAAAGGATAGATAGAAAGACCCTTACTCCTATTCAATGATTAGCATTAGAAGATATTTTAAGATCTTCAACACACCTCACAAATAAGAGTTCAAACCTTCCTCTTAGGTGACTTAAATGAAACACTCTTCCTCAAGTACACCTTTCTTACCAAATTATCCAAAACAAGTGAAACCCTAACTTCAAATGTTCTTGGACCAATTTTTAGATTCTAAGAGCTAAAACTAGAGACTAAAGCTACACTATAAGAGTAATATACAAATGTCATCAAATTTTAATGATAAGAGAAGTAAAATGGTCTATTTATACTATTACATGCCAAATGTTAAAAATGCCCTTAATGAGGGCTTAGAAATGGGCGCCTATGGAGTGTATATTTGGAGTGTAAAATGTATTCATTGTCCTTCACTTGAGGAGCCTATGAAGTGTATAAGTTCCCCTCCTTCCTTCTCTTGACCAAGGCTTCAAAATACTCCAAAAGTCTTCAATTACTTGCCAATTATGAAGCCTTAACCCTTAGACAATACCTTGTGCTCTTGATACTCATTGTGCTTGTATCATCCTCTCCATCTTGAAGGAATTTGTCCTCAAATTCAGATTTTGCAAAAACCAAAGAAAGAGCAAACTAAATACAAAATCCTCTTGGTAGGAGGGTTAGTATTAGTACCACACTTATATCATCAATCAATGATTGCTCATACTTGACATACATCCACATATCCTGGGTTTTTGACAAAAAAAAGCTTGGCATAAAATATACCAAAGACATGAATAGCATCAATATAAAAAATAAGTGAGTAGGACCAGCAACTATAATCTTCACATCTCAAGAATATTCCAGGGCCAAACAAAGATAGTAAGCAAGGGCCTAAGCCATGGTGAAGCATCCCTTTCACTAGATTATCATGCCAAGGGGGTACATATTTGAAATACAACCAGAAGTCCCTTATTTTATCCATGAAACAATTATTATGTGTATCATAAACATCAAGGAAAAACAAGCACAAGCCAAAACAATCCCTTCCCCGCCCCACTAGTACACCAGAATCAAATGGGTGAAGTGGCCAAGGGAATAAACCGAAACTAATCATTCTATCTACTAGTGTATCACACTCACTCCAAGCATTTATTCTTACGGGAAGACTAGCACACAAGGATAAGGACTTACGACCTAGTAGGCCTCCCTTAGCAACATACACATCATCATTAGCAATCTCTCCATACACATGATCACCATTACAAGAATGAGCATCAACTTAAATATCTTTAATCTCATTAATCACATAATCAAGTAGTGAACCACCCTTAAAAACAAATTGAGCATTACACACAATAATAGTACTACTAATGAAAGATTCATGCTTCTCTACACTACAGAAACCCGAATTCACATCACCCTAGCTACTAATAGCCACAACACAACAGTTTAGACTTCAGTGAGTGTAGAGGGTAGCAATTTTACCTTGGGTTTGTACTATGGCAGCCCACTTGCCTCGAACTTTAGGCCAAGAGTGCACTTGGAAAACCAACATGTTCGGGAGAGACTTCTTTTAGATTCTCCCTTGAAATTATATCTTCTTGTACCTACACATATGAAGAATCAATGCTAGGCAAAATTCTAGCGTTTGGGTTAGTGATTATCAAGGATTCTTTATAGACAAGATCCATAATCAAGCATTCTTTTTCCTTTCCAACTTCACTACCCATGGTTTTGTTTTCCCTTTCCTTCTTTTCTTCACACTCTTCTTGCATATTAATATCAAGTTTCTTACCTTCTTGAGGCTTGGTCTCATTCTCTTCGGATTCTAACTTGTGGAGGGGAGCCATTGGATTATATGAAGTGTAGGATTTTGGGACATGAGGTGTTTGGACTTGTGAAGGGTAAGGCCTTTGGTCAAGTGAGTTTAGAACTTGGTACTTTGGATTTTGAGGTGGCATTTAAGTACCAAGTCCCTTTTGTTGGTCTTGGTTCAATTATGGAGGGTTTGGTGGGCATAGTCTATCTCATAGTCTATCAACCTCAACTTTCATCCTAGCGACACCACCTATCAAGGATGTAATTTCACTCCTCAAGGCATTATGACCTTCTTCCATTTTTCAACCCAAGGCATCAATTCGAGCCATCAAGGCTCCAATAGCATCATTTTCCAAAGGTTGGGAAGTAGTACCATTGGATTCCATAGAAAATGTACCTAAAATGTGCAAAAAACAGCAAGGAAACAACCTACAACATGAGCAAACAAGTTAGTTCAAAACCTCACTTCACTCATACTCAACCTCATCTCACACTTTGCTTCACAAGGGTTGGAGAATTGGCAATACTTGGAAAATTACTTGAGAGGTGAGAAGCTTTGAATTGGAATTAATCTTTGTTTGAAACAGCTCAAAATAAGAGATGCACAAACTTGAACCAACAAAATAATATGACTTGAAAACGAGAAAAGCACACAAAAATCGGAGACACGAAATAAACGAACTCTAAACTAATTACAAACCTAGTAGGTACTTAATAGTTTTCTAATTAGTGATAGATTAACTTAAATGAAACTAGAATCAAAAATTAAAAACTAGGAAATCTAACTTTAGAGTCAAATTTTGGTTGAGCACAAGTGATGATGTGGCACTATATGGTTGGTTGTCACTTTTTGAAATTCCAAAATTTTTTCCCAACTTGTTTCGGCCAACACCTCTTAGGAAGGAAGAGAATATGGTTTTGGAGGGAAAAATTTCAAGTTTGAACCCTTTTCAAGCTTCAAAATGGATAAGAAATGAATTGGTCCCCCCTTTGTACTTGCAATTGTACTTTGTTGTCCCCTCATCCTTTTAGAAGAATGAAATATTCTTTGAATATGCTTTTAGACAAACAACTTTTTCACTCTGTTTCTTCCCTTTTTTGGATCAAACAAGAACTTTGAATATCCTTCTTCAGTAAGTTATGAAGATCATGGATGAACAAGATGAATATTCAAGCGTTGACCAAGTTTGACCACCTTGCAAATGAAGTCCAAATCTGATTTTTTTTGAAAATCTAGCTTCCTTAGCCCAAAACAACTTTAACCAACCTAAAATCAGCCCCAAATCAAGTCACCAACACCAGCCAAAAACGTTACCCTCTCCCAAAAAGCTTCAAACAAGCCACAATAATGGTGGATCTAGCTCAAAACCAACCAAACTTCAACAAAAATTAAAATCTTGTAGATCTAAGACATTATATTTGGATCTAACACAAGACAACACTAGACACCATTTTTTTTGTATTTTCTAATTTTTGACCCTTTTTTGTTGAGATTTTCTAAATAAGAACACTAAAACCAAGATTTAGGGATGTTGGAACAACCCTAACCATGTTTTTGAAACCAAATGATAGCCTAATGGCTATGAACACTCGAAAATGGTTACTAAGATGCAAATTCCAGCAACCAAATAAAGAGAAAACAACTCATAGAATGGAAATAAAGAAAAAGAATGCTTGAAATTAAAGGATAGCTAGAAAGACCCTTACTCCTATTCAATGATTAGCACTAGAAGATGTTTCCAAATCTTCAACACACCTCACAAATAAGAGTTCAAACCTTCCTCTTAGGTGACCCAAAGGAAACACTCTTCCTTAAGTATACCTTTTTTAGAAAATCATCCAAAACAAGTGATATGCTAATTTCAAATGTTCTTGGACCAATTTTCATATTCTAAGAGCTAAAACTAGAGACTAAAGCTACACTATAAGAGTAATATCCAAATGTCATCAAAGACTATTAAAAAGAGAAGCAAAATGGTCTATTTATACTATTACATGCCAAATAACAAAAATGCCCTTAATGAGGGCTTAGAAATGGGTGCTTATGGAGAGTATATTTTCAGTGTAAAATGTCTTTATTGTCCTTCACTTGAGGAACCTAAGAAGTGTATAAGTTCCTCTCCTTTCTTCTCTTGACCAAGGCTTCAAAATACTCCAAAAGTCTTCAATTGCTTGCCAATTTCAAAGCATTAACCCTTAGACAATACCTTGTGCTCTTGATGGTAATTGTTCTTGTATAAAACTTTATGTCGTGAGTTGGATAATTCCTCTCATTAACCTTAAGTTGCCCAAAAGTATAGGCTATAACCTTACCATGCTGTATCAAAATATAACCTAGTCCCTTACGAGACACATCACAAAACACAACAAAACCATCAGTACACTCAGGCAAGGTTAAGACTGGCGCAGAGGTCAACTTATCCTTAAAATTCTAAAAATTACCCTCACAAGCAATAGACAATAAAAACTTAACCTTTCTCTAAATCAACTTCGTCAGTGGAGCAGAAGTAGATGAGAAACTCTCCAAGAACATTCTATAATACCCAACTTTGCGGCACACTACATACCCATTAAAAGGACTTTACTCGACACGGCTTTGTGGATCCCCAATAACCTTAAATCGTGCTCTAATACCAAACTTGTAATGACCCGAGTCTGGGCTTGGCCGTGATGGGTATCCCAAGCCCATAGTGGGTCAGAGACAAACCCCTTATCCTAACCTCAATATCATATAAATGTAAATAACAGAAGTCAACTAAATATAACAATATAAAGGATAGATAAACCAAATAAAATTTTAAGAATCAAGACCAACAACCATCCCAGACTTGTCTAGAAAAGCCTAAAAAACTAGAATACCAAACTATGTTGGGACATGCCTCTGACTATGACCAAAATTATCCAAAAAAACTACTAATTGAATAAATAAACAAGCAAAAGCATAGGGCCTTCCAAAATAATAGAGGCGCACCACTTCCATACGAATACCGAATTACCTAATGATGCATAAGAACAAAAAAAACCCTTTGGACCTTACATCATAAAATAATGTAGCATCTAGGGATGGTTAGTGGGGTAAGCACCGGCATGTAACTCAGGAAAAGTGAGAAAACAATACAATTACCAAAATCTAGTCATAAAACGTATGCACCACATTTATATACATATATATAAGATGTTGTGATAGGGACAAGGGATATGAACATGAGAGATTAAACTGTTGGGATAAATTATGTAGCTCGATATGTCCTAGAGTCACCCACGGGATTTATAGATTCAGCTTCTTTATTGAAAAGGCCCTAGTACGTGTAAGCTGCACGAACCAGGGAAACCAAAGAAAAGGCCAAAGACACCAAAGCCCTAGCTATCCCAAGAATATAATGTGCTATACAAGAACATGGTCATATAGACCCTCATGTCCCAACATGATTTCTGGTGTTAGTCCCCTCAGGACTATACCTTCACGGTGAGCTACTTAATTTCCTTTAAGCCCAAATTAAAATAGGTCATACATAATCACAACCATTAACCGAGGAGGCTTATATTAAGGATTTTACCACCTAGTTTCATCATACCAAATATACTTTCAAGCTCATATAATCAGGCCAAACAAATCCATTTAACCGTTTGACTCCTAAGTTCCATTAAAAATCCAAACCATGGCTACCAAGGGCCTATCAAATTTGCTTTATCCATTTAGCCATTAATGTAGTGAAATAGTTTCAAAAGACAAGTCACATTATGCTATTATCCATGTTAAAAAAACAAATTTTCTAAGTATGTTTTGGTTATTTCCATTACCAAGCCAAAAATTCTCCAATTTGGGGAAACTCATGTTCCCCATTCCAATCCCCATAACAATGCACCCATTCAATCCAAAAACCATAAATTTAAAGCAAAAATATCTATTTAAAACATGGAAAAGGTATGTAAAGTAATAAAATCAAAAAACCTCAACCCAATTTCAAACCCATAAGTTATATCACATGAATATCTGATCTGAGGTGAATTTATGCACCTCAGTGTCCTTATCTATGCTTGTTTAGCTTGTTTTGAGGACTTTTTGTGTTATTAATGAGTTGTTAATGGTATAATTAATCATATAAATGTTAAAATACTTGAACATAATTTTTAAGGTTTGTTTCAAATAATTTTGAAATTAATTTGGTCATGTAGAGTTTAGACGAGAAAACTAGTGTTGCTAGCTTTAGCTATTTGTTGTTCTAGTTTATATCGATGGATTCTAGTATGTGTAATGAGTTACAAAGGGTATGATTGTTAATTATGTTTGTATTATATTTTTTTATATTTATTAAGGTTCTATTGAAGCAATCCAAGAGACAAAACACTAAGTTAAAGATCAAAAGGACAAAACTAGTTCTTAGCTTAACTTACTAGTTCTCCGTCTTGGATTTTATGGTGTTTTGAGCTCTAATTCGTGGTGTTTGATGATATAGTATTATTTTATAGTTGATTATTATGATACATTGATGATAAAATATCTAGAAATCAAGTGGAAAAAATACCACAGGACTTGGAATAGATGGACAAACACATGGGACAAGATTTGAGAAAAAGGGGATTTTTTGGAGTTATGGGCGTGCCACAAACCTTAGCCACCATGTTAGGGTCAATGAAACACCCTTGGGTCATCCTAAATGACCAATTACAGTGTTTAATCTTGATATGGAGGTGCCAGGGACCTAGGAGAAGTGATAATAGGCATGGCACGGACTTAAGTTCAAATCAGTAGCTTGTGTCCTCCTATAAATAGGACCATTAAACATTATGTTACACACTTTGGACGACATTGAAACTTTGAAGGAGCATGTAAAACACTTAAATAAGAGATTTTATTCCATTAATTTGTCTTTTTATGGATTTTAATATGTATTATATCATTGCGATTATAGTTATGTCAATGAGCGGCTAAATACCTTTTTTGGGGTTAAGGCCAAGAACTGATTACTTTTGTTATGAATTGATTTTTTGATTATTTATAATAGGTTTTTTATTTATCTTTTTTATCACTATTTTAAGAATTTGAGACCCTTAGAATACATCCATTGTCATCTTGTGAACTCGAAAGGAGTAGCAAGAGGATAGAACATGGAGTAAATAGAATAGGATTGTAAGTTTCTACAAAATGAAGTTATAATTAGCATTTAGGATAGAATATACCTACATGACCTATTTGGTTCACTTACAGGATGAAATATGAATGCATTTAACTTAGTTCTCACATCCTTCCTCAATAATCTAGTTGTGGATCTAAGTTAGATAGGTGATTAGAGGATCAAAAGACCATAATCATAATATCAACCCCACAATCGACAATCAAGATAAGTAACATAACCAATGAAGTTCGATTTCATAGTATGATTTTTTCAGAGCCTTAACCCTAGGTTTCTCCCTAGAGATTGTCCAAGATCTTTAATTTCCCATATTATTTAATTTTATAGTTAGTTATAAAATCTCAAACTCTTTTGGTTACTTTTACACCAATTTAATCAAAATAGTGAACTAGAATTGGATAGTTGTCAATATAAGTCTCTGTGGTATCGATACTTGGCTTCTAAAATCCCACTTTACTACTAGGTGGGATCACCTAATCTTGCGTGTGCACTTGGGTGAAACAATATCTAATCCATTAATTTCATAATGTAAAATTCAAGTTAGGAAAAGAGATACATGCTTAAATATAGAAGGAATTGAAAAAAATTTAGAGTTTGGAGCTTGAATGGTGAATCCCTTGTGAAATCCTTAAAGGTTCTTAGTTTAAGTGTTAAAGAGAAAGAGAAAGGTGTTTGATCCTTAGTACTAAAGGAAAAAGGGTATATTTTATGTTTAAAAGCTGTGGAAAAGGTGACAAGACAAAAAGACCCTCACCCTGAGTGAAAAAAAAACTAAACGAATTTAATGTAGTGACATGGAATGGCCTTATCATGGAGGTTAGCCTCCGTGATACACCCTTATTGGAGAGGTTAACCTCCATGGCACACCACTATCACAGAGGCTTACTACTTTACGATTCCAAAATAACCCCAAACCCCTTCTAAAAATTCCAAAACTTTTTCAAAAAACCTTTTTGACATCTCTAAAAATAATTCAAGTCAAAAATTGATATTACGCATGTGGAAGGATTAAAAATAAAATGGTTGAAATTTAGTAGGGTCTTACAGTGCACCAGTTGGAGATTCTTTTAGAATCTCTTATATCTAAATGAACTACACTACCCTAAGAAATTCAATGTTTGAACTCAACAGCATAGTCAAAATTTCCATCCAAAGTCATTTTGATGAAAAGTGGGTCCCACTCCTAAGTGCCATTTTTCTTATGTTTCGGCCAATAGTTCAAAATAAGTACGAAAGCCTTGGCCCAAACCAAAGGTGCACCTAGCCTAAAATCTATATTCTGGCGCTGTTGAAACTATCACAATTGGCATATGAGGTTGTTTGACTAAGGAGTTTCTTGGTATCTAATTCTAACCAACAAAGAATTTAAAATAGGGAATTGACTCTAAAAAATAAATAAACTACTCGATAACTAAAATTTTAGCTCCAGCAAGTCATAAATAACTTGAGGCAACTGTAGTAAAGCTCTAAATAGTGAAAATGAGTGGAAATATTGAAAACAACTTATAGGCTCTTTACAAGTAGGGAGAGAGATGGTGATTGTAGGAGAAAAAATGACTACAATGATAATAGTGGCCTTTATGTTCCACTTGGAAATTATGATGTTGGTTTGAGAAATTCGAGGATGGAAGATATGCTTGAAAAGTTTGAAACGGTTGAGAAAATACTAACTATTTTATGAAGATTAGGGAATATATTTTGATAATAAGTCAATAGGTTGAATCATATGCTACCGTTCCATAAAGCAGCTTGATTAACAATTTAGTCAGATGTTTGTCACATTAAATTAGCACCAATGATGTGTACTTTAGTAATACCATCCAAAATCTAAACAATAAATTTCAATGCTTGGCAATTATTACTAGAAGTCGTTAGATGATTGTTGATCCACCTGTGCTTGTGATTGTTGATAATGAAGTAGAAATGGTAATTATCAATGATGAGAAAGTTTCCAAATATAAAGACTTAGTGATGGACGATATTGCGCCTGAAGAGCCTCTAGTTGATGAACATGAGGGCAAGGGTAAAATATGGAAGGACAAGAAGGTCTTAAATGTATAACTCCTTTTCCACAATCTCATCATTCTCCTTTCATGCAAAGACTAAGAAGTAAATCTTAAGAGGAAAACTACTAAAAGCTTATTTTTATGCTGAAGGAGTTTTCAATAATCATCCCTCAAGTTGAGGCGCTAGAATAAATACTAGGTTTCACAAAGTTTATGAAGCATTTAGTGACTAAGAAATGGATGGTGAGTTTTGAGCACGTTGAGAATATGCACTATTGTAGTGAAGTCACCTCTCAGTGATTTATTAAGAAGAAGGAAGATTTGGTAGAATTCATGATTCCATGCATTATTAGATGTTTCAACTTTAAAAATTCCTCATACAATTTAGGTGCTAGAATTAATTTAATACTCTAGCAGTTTATAGACAGTTGGGGTAGGGGTCGCCCAAACTGACTTTGATAAAACTTTTCATGGTCGACCACATAGTGAAAAAACCCATAGTGATCTTATGTGATGCTTTGGTTAAGGTTGCATCCTTTATATTTCCAACTGACGAGGTTTACTTTGAGATCTCCATTATTTTAGAGAAACTATTCCTTTCTTCTAAATGTTCATTGGTTGATATAGAGACTGGGCAGATGAAGTTTTGATTGCACAATGAATATCTTACCTTCAATGTATGCCAATCTATTAAGCATCCAAAGGGTATGTGTGTGATTTTATTAGTTGATACAGTTGATAAGGATGCATTAGTAGCTTCTATTAAGGAGAGGTTAGGAGTCGAGGTAGCATTGAGAGTTATGATGAGATGGTGAGCGCACTTTATGGTAGGGGTTCATATAATTATTCATGAAAGAATTCATATATTGATTTGAAGAATAGAAAAACCCTACCAACTAGGTCTTTTATTGAGGAACCTCTAGTCTTGGAGCTCAAGGCTCTTCTATCTTATCTTTATTATGCATTCTTGTAAATTGATAATTTTGTTGTCGGTTATTATTGCAACTAATATAGTAGATTAACAAGTTGAGGCCTTTGTGTCTATTTTGAAGTGGTTCAAGAGGGTCATTGGATGATCAGTTGCTGGTATCATTGGAATTCTGCCTAGAATTTCCATGCATAAAATCAAACTTTAGCCAGATGTGTGCCTTGTATTGAGCATCAATGTAGATTAAATATACTTATGAAAGAGGTAACAATGAATAAAATTATCAAGTGGTTTGACGCAGGTGTGGTTTTTATAATTGTAGATAGTATGAAGGTAAGCCCGGTCTAATGTGTGCCTAAAAAGATAGAATCACTTTAGTTCCAAACAAAAAGAATTAGCTAATTCCTATAAGATGGGTGTAAGACCCCTTAAAATTCTAAAGCTCAATTTAGTCCTTTAAGCTTGTCAAGGGGTCCTAGACTTAGAAAATTCAAGCTAGGTTCCTAGACTTAGCCTATTATTGGCCTTCGAAAGTTGGAAATCTCATTTTGCCAGCTTAACGTCCTTTAAGGGCCCTATTTTAATTAATTCATGATCAGGAAGGTTAATAGGTGTTACCTGACAAGTTTTGAATTTTTTGAAACACGATTAGATCATGTTTGAAGTCCCAAAATAGTGGACCAATGTGATCATGGCATGTCGCATCTCCAATCATGTTGATCAACATTTGTGTTGGCCGCCAGGGCCATAACTCCTGAGGCTCGATGTGGTTACGGTGCAATGCATCGAGAATCACATCGTAGCCATCAATGCATCGAGTTGCTTGTAGCGTCGGTGCCAAAAAAAATTTTTCATTAAATGACTGCATCCCCAAGGGCAAAAAGGTCAATTTCCCACCCCTATATAAGTCACAAATTTGTAATTCAGTCCTATTTCACCTAAATTATAGTAGTTTCTCTCTCAAATCTATCAAGAACAAGCTTAGGGTTTTCAACTGAGGATCTAATTTCTAGAATTTCACCATTTGTTTTCAAGAATCTTCTATCCAGGTAGTGTTGATTTATGGATTTCTTTCATCCATAAAGATCAAGAACCCTATTTCAAACTATAATTCATGATGTTTATGTTATGGGTTGTTTTGTAACCATGTTTATCTTGTTCTATGTTTCTCAAGTTAGAATCTGTACGTGTTTTTCATGAAACTACATTAGCATGCAAGTTGAAATCCATGAATTGAGTTATTTATGATATGTAATTTGATGATTACACCTATGCCCTAAATTGTGCATGTATGGTGTTTGATAAAATGCCTAAGAGGATATAAATTGTGTATTATAGCTCAATTGTGAGCCATATGATAAATGTATGTTTTACCCTTATGTTCAAATAACTCCCATGCTATTGTGGTGCAATGTAGATGTTTGTTTGAATGCTTATGATGTTATAATATAAAATTATGACTTTGATTATTTGTATTCCTACTATGTACAAGATTACGATAACTATGTACTTCATGAAATCCCCAACTTAATGTATTATAGATTGTTGGTCACGTATTAAAGACTGTCCTGCCTTGTCAGTTTCCTTCTATCGAGTCCTGGGTACTTGTACCTAATAATTTAGCTGTGTGCCTAGAGCCATTGTCATGTTTTTAAGATACTCTCAGTCAAGCAATGATCCATAGAACTCAGTCAGTCATGTGACTCAGGAAAGCTCAGTAATTCAGTAATCTCAGGAGTATTCCGTCAGTCAATGAAACTCAATTAACTTAGTCCAGTTCAGTTAATCATGTTCAGTGTATATTCAGATAGGAGTAGGATTTAGCACCAAGTAAACCCAAGGATGGGATCTCACCTACCAGTTGAGGGTATGATTCTTAGAAGCAATCCTTGTATTCCAAAACTACGTAGCTAGAGTAGGTTGAGGCATTAACCTGCTATTCGAGGGTGGATGAGGTGGCTTAACCTGTCAGATGAGGGTCCCACCATTGTCATTAGAGTACCTGCCAGATAAGGGTCACTCACAGCTTGACCTTACCAGTAGCACGATATTGACACCCTTTTAATTAGGGTTCTAGATTATCCCCCAACTCAACTATAGTGCTTTATTTGGGCCATATTGGTTAGATGACTACTTCCCACAGTTACAGTTTCAATCTCAGTCTGAGTAATAGAACTCAGAGAGTTCTATAGAACTCAGTACTGTCAGATACAGTCGCTCATCATAGTACGGAACTTAGCTAGTTTCATCAGAACTTAGAATGTTTAGAATGTTAGACATAGTCTCTCAGTATCAGTTACTAGTAACTCATGTTATCAGCATTCAGACTCAGTAGTCAGTATCATCATGAATTAATTTACAGTTACTTATTCATTTATGTATTCTCACGTTCATGTTATATAGTCAGTTAGCATTATTCATGTATTTGAACCCTTTGCATTTAGCCTACCTCACTTGCATACCAGTACATTCAATCGTACTAACGCATTTGCGCTATGGTGTTTTATACTATAGGTTCGAAAGTATAAGCTCCAGAGCATCCTTAGTAGATTAGATATTCAGCAGCCAGACTAGTAGTGAGTCCTCATTATTCAAGGATAGCATGATTATTTTATAACTTTATTATTTCAGTAGTTCGAAGTTAGTTGGGGACATATCCTATTAGCTCCACAGTTTTTAGACAGTTTAGAGGCTTTCAGACTATAATATGTTCAGAGAGTTTATTTTAGTTTTCATTTTGGTATTGATATACTGTACTCTCAGAATTATGTTTTATCAGTTATTTGAACCTTGTGGCTTCTCAGCCTTTATTTTTGCATTTATACTATATATTTGCAGTGTTCAGGTACAGATATCAGTCATGGGTTAGCTTGTGGCCTTTCAGGGTTATGAGCACCATACAGCGTTCTAGGTACCAGATTCGAAGCGTTACAAACTTGGTATTAGAGCCTAAGGTTCAACAGTGTCCTAGGAAGTCTGAAAGCTGCATCTAGTAGAGTCTTGTACAGGGGTGTGTTGCGCTCCATATTTATGTTCAGGAGGATATAAGATATTTTAGGAACATTTTCCCTTCTTTCAGTATTCACGGCATTCCAGTGAGCATAGTCTTAAGTTAATCTCTTAGTCTAATACTTTTCTCTTCAATTTATTGAACATGCCTCCCAAGAAGAGAACTAGAAATCAATTAGCCACTCAGCCCGAAGATCCTTTAGGCGAACATGTCTCCCATGTAGAGTTCAGAGTTGCATTCACTACACTTGCTCAGTCAGTTATTGCTTAGAATTAACGAGCAGCTGTCATTCCGGCCAACCTAGTGGTCAATACAGCAGCAGCCAGGATTTGGGACTTCACCAAAATAAATCCTCTATTCTTTTTTGGGTCTAAGTCAGAAAAAGATCCTCAGGATATCCTTGACCAGGTTTAGAAAGTTATGGACATCATGGGGGTTATTCTAGTGAGAGTGTTGAGTTAGCTGCATATCTGTTACAAGACATTGCTCACACTTGGTTCAAATAGTGGAAGTTAGAGAGGTCAGTTGATGTAGGATCTAAGAGTGGGAGAATTATGTCACCTCATTCTTAGATAGATTTTTTCCCCTAGAGTTGAGAGAAGCTAAGGTGTTAGAATTTATCGACCTCAGGCAGGGAAACATGATGGTGAAAGAGTATTCTCTTAAGTTTAATCAATTAGCCAGATATGCACCTCATGTGATTGCAGATAGTAGGTCCAAGATGAGTAATTTTGTTTCTGGGGTAAACAAAAGTGTGGTCAATGAGTGCAAGTTTGAGATATTAAATATTGACATGAACATAGCTAGGCTTATGACCCATGCTTTGCAGATAGAAGAGCAAAATATTAAGAAGAGAGAGAAGCAGAATAAGAGAGTACGGATAAGTAGTTTCAACTTTTCTCTGCCTAGGTCAGACGAAGGAAATAGTTCGTAGTTTTGTCCTAAGTCATCAGTTCTAGCTCCTTTTTCAGCTAGTGCTCCAGTGCTGAAAATTAGGGACGGCAGCAGAGATAGGGCACCAGGCTCTAAGTCTCAAGGTAGTATTAGCAGTGCCCGAACCAATCCTCTTTGTCAAACTTATGGCAAACACCATCAGGGTATTTGCAGAGTTGGCAGCGATATTTGTTTTGGATATGGCAAGCTAGGAACAGAGTTAGAGATTGCCCTCAGATAGGTTCTCAGAGTCAGCAGAACCGTTTCTCAGCTCAGACTGGTCGCCCAAATCAGTAGGGTTCCACTTTCAATGTTACAAGTGGGCAACGCCCAAACAGACTTTATGCTCTTCATTCCTGGAAAGATTTGGAAAATTCTCCTAATGTGGTTACTAGTACGATACAGATTTTTAACTTGCATGTTTATGCTTTCCAAGATTCAGGAGTCTTTTTGTCCTTTGTTACTCCTTATATAGCAGTTGATTTTGTAGTTATCCCTGAAATTCTAGTAGAGACCTTTTCATTCTCTACACCAGTGTGTAAAATCATCATAACCCAGTGGGTATACAGGAACTGCCCTATTATGATATCTCATAAAGTCACTTTAGCAAATTTAGTCGAATTAGAGATGATAGATTTTGAAGTTATTCTTGCGTGGATTGGCTTCATTCCATCTATTCCATAGTCGAGTGTAGAAATAGAGTTGTCCAGTTTTAATTTTCAAATGAACCTGTCCTAGAATGGACGGGTAGTACTTTAGCTTTCAAACGTTAGCTTGTTTCCTACCTTCGGGCAAGGAAAATGATATCTAAAGGATGTGTCTATCATCTTGTTTGAGTTAAGGACATTAGTTCTGAAATTCCCACTCTTGAATAAGTCCCAGTTGTGAATAAATATTCAGATATCTTTCCCAAAAATCTTCTAGGAATTCATCCCGAAAGGGAAATAGACTTCGACATTAATCTTCTTCCAGATACTCAGCCTATATCTATTCTACCATACAGAATGGTACCTACAAAACTTAAAGAATTAAAACCGCAATTGAAGGATCTCTTATATAGGAGATTCATCAGACCCAATGTTTCCCCATGAGGTGCACTAATCTTATTTGTACAAAAGAAAGACGGTTCTCTCAGAATTAGCATTGATTACCGTTAACTTAATAAAGTCATAGTCAAGATCAAGTATCCACTTTCCAGAATTGATGACTTATTTGACCAACTTCAGGGTTCCATCTATTTCTCTAAGATAGACCTCAAATTGGGCTATCGTCAGCTCAGAGTCAGGGAATGTGATATTCCAAAAACAGCCTTCCAAACTCGGTATGGTCATTTCATATTCTTAGTCATGTCCTTTGGTCTTACCAATGCCCTAGCAGCTTTCTTGGACTAGATAAATTGGGTATTCAAGCAGTACTTGGATATATTCGTCATAGTCTTTATAGATGACATCCTTGTCTATTCCTGTAGTGAGTATGATATGCAGACCATCTCAGAACAGTGCTTCAGACTCTCAAAAATCATTAATTATTTTCTAAATTTAGTAAGTACAAATTTTGGCTAAGGTTACCAGTATTCCTTGGCCATATCATTTTCGGTAATGGCATAGAGTAGATCCTCAAAAGACCGAAACAGTAAGAAACAGGCCAAGACCTGTCTCTCCATCAGATATTAGGAGTTTCTTGGGTTTAGCTGGATATTACTGATGGTTTTTTGAGGGATTCTCTTCTATTGTATCCCCTATATCAAGATTGAATCAGAAGAAAGTCAGGATTCAGTGATCAGATCCTTGCAAGAAGAGTTTTCAAGAGTTGAACACTTGACTTACCTCACCTCCAGTTTTGGCTCTTCCAGATAGTTCAGATGGGTTCCTAGTGTATTGTAAAGTATCCAGAGTAGGTTTGGGTTATTTTCTCATGTAGCATGGTAACGTCATAGCCTACACCTCCAAACACTTAAACCCCATAAGAAGAATTATCCAACTCATGTTCTTGAGTTAGCAGCCAAAGTATTTGCCTTAAAGATTTGGAGGCATTACTTGTACGGTGTTCATGTACATGTTTTCATAGATCATAAAAGCCTTAAGTACGTATTCTCTCAGAAAGATCATAACCTCCGTCAGAGAGGGTGGTTAGAGCTCTTGAAAGACTACGACATGAGTATCTTTTATCATTCGGATAAGGATAATGTAGTGGCCGACACTCTCAATAGACTTTTTATGGGTAGTGTTGCTCATGTTGAGGATAGTAAGAAGAATTTAGCTCAGGAAGTCCATCAGCTTCCTAGACTAGGTGTTCACTTAGTCGATATAGAAGAGGGTGATATAGGGTTCAGAGTAGTTCAGAATCATCTCTAGTTTCCGAGGTGAAAGAAAAGCAAGGTAGAGATCCCAGTCTAATCAGGTTGAAAGAGTCAGTCAAGGATCAAAAAGTAGAGGTTTTCTCCTAAGAGGGAGATGGTGTATTGCATTGTCAGGGTACTAGAGGGATGTGTACAATTGATTTCATGGGTAGTTGGGATGACCACTTGCCTTTGATTGAGTTTGTATACAACAACAACTATCATTCCAGCATTTGGATGGCTCCATACAAAGCTCTCTATGGTAGGAGGTGCAGATCTCCAGTCGGTTGGTTCAAAGTAAGTGAGGCCTCAGTCATAGGGCTTGACTTAGTATTCGATGCCTTAGAAAAAGTCCAGTTGATCAGAGAAAGACTCTGGGCTGCTCAGAGCCAACAGAAGTCTTATGCAGATATGCACAGAAAGGAACTCAAGTTTGAGATTGGTGACTATGTCTATCTAAAGATCTCTCCCATGAAGGGAGTTAAGAGATTTGGCAAGAAAGGAAATCTCAGTCTTCGATATGCCGGTCCCTTCAAAATTCTCAGTCGCTTTGGCAAAGTAGCTTATGAGCTTAAGTTGCCTTCAGATCTAGCCTCAATTCATCCAATTTTCCATGTCTCTTTTCTCAAGAAGTGCATAGGTGATCCAATGGTTGTATCCCTATTCAGAGCATAGATGTTCAGAACATCCTCTCTTATGAGGAGATTCCAGTCGAAATCCTTAACTATCAGACTAGTAAACTGAGGAACAAAGAAGTCCCTCTAGTCAAAGTTATTTAGTGGAATCAGTTCGTTAATGGATCTACTTAGGAAGCAGAAGCGGACATATGTACCAAGTATCCTCACCTCTTCTTCGCTAACTCAGACTCAGCCCAAGGTAACAGTTCTCCTTAAGCTTTAAGTTTCACATTTAAAATTCAGCCACAACTTGGTATCCAGTTCATGATTAGAATTCCATTATAAACTCGGTATCGATTACCATTGTATATTCAGTCATGTATTCATGTATCAGTTCAGTCGTATAATCATGCATCAGATATGCATTCTCATTGTGAGAAACTTAGTTCATCAGAACACTTATTCATGTATTCATAAATCAGTTACACATGTATTAGATATGACGCTCAGTATGATATATTCAGTTATCAGTCATGTCAGTCATGGAATCATGTTTTAGTTGTTCATGATCAGTATGTATGTCAGTTTATCTTTTCTCCCCTCTCAGTTGGTCTCATTCAAGGATGAATGTTCTCAAAAGGAAGATATTATAAGAACCCGTAAAATCTTAAAGCTCAATTAAGTCCTTTAAGCATGTAAAGGATCCCAGACTTAGAAAATTCTAGCTAGGTTCCCAGACTTAGCCTATTATTAGCCTTCGAAAGTTGGGAATCTTATTTTGCCACCTTAACACCCTTTAATGGTCTGTATTTTTATTAATTCATGATCAGGAAGGTCAATAGGTGTTCCTGGACAAGTTTTAGATTTTTTGGAACATATTTAGATCATGTTCAGATTCCCAAAATAGTGGACCAGCGCAATCATGGAGCGTCGCATTGTTAATCGCGTTAGTCAATATTTTTATAGGCTGCCAGAGCTAAAATTCCTAAGGCTCGATGCTATCATGGCGCGACACGGACGAGAATTGCTTTGTAGCCACCAACAGTCGCGTCGCTTGTAGCGTCAGCACCCATTTTTTTTTATCATTAAATAAGCGCATCCCCAAGGGTAAAAGGATTAATTTCTCACCCCTATATAAGTCACAAACATGTAATTCAGCCCTATTTCACCCAAATATAGTGGTTTCTCTCTCAAATCCATCAAGAACAAGCTTAGGGTTTTCAATTGATGATCCAATTTCCAGCATTCACCATTTGTTTTCAAGAATCTTCCATCCAAGGTCTACATAGTGTTGATTTATGGATTTCTTTCATCCATAAAGCTCAAGAACCTTATTTCAAATTATAAATCATGATTTTTATGTGGTGGATTATTCTGTAACCATGCTAATCTTATTGTACGATTCCCAAGTTGGAATTTGTACGTGTTTTTCATGAAACTACATTAGCATGCAAGTTGAAATCCATGAATTGAGTTATTTATGAAGTGTAATTTGATGATTACACCTATGCCCTAAATTATGCATGTATGGTGTTTTATAAAATGCCTAAGAGGATAGAAATTATGTATTATAGATCAATTGTGACCTATATGATAAATGTATGTTTTACCATTTTGTTCAAATGACTCCCATGCTATTGTGGTGCAACGTATATGTTTGTTGGAATGCTCATAATGTTAGAGTATGAAATTATGACGTCGATTATATGCATTGCTACCATGTACAATATTATGATAACCATGTACTTCATGAAATCCCCAACTTATTATATTATGGATTTTTGGTCATGTATTCAAGAATATCATGCCTTGTCAATTTCCTTCTATCGAGTCTTGGGGGTACTTGTTCTCGATAATATAGTTGTGTTCCTAGAGACAGTGTCATGTTTTTAAGATACTCTTAGTCAAGCCATGATCCATAGAGCTCAGTCAGTCATGTAACTTAGAAAAGCTCAGTAATTCAGTAATCTTAGTAGTATTTCGTCAGTTAAGGAAACTCAGTTAACTTAGTCCAGTTCAGTTCAGTTAATCATGTTCAGTATCTATTTAGATGGGAGTAGGATTTAGCACTGAGTGAACCCAAGGATGGGAACTCACCTGCCAGTTGAGGGTGTCATTCTTAGAAGCAATCTTTATATTCCAGAACTACTAGCAAGTATAGGTTGAGACATCAACATACCAGTCGAGGGTTGATGAGGTGGCCTAACCTGCCAAATGAGGATCCCACCATTCTTATTAGAGTAGCTGCCAGATGAGGGTCACTCACGGCTTGTCCTTACCAGTGGTATTGTATTGATACCCTTCTAATTCAGGTAATAGATTGGACCCCAACTCAGCTATATTTCTTTATTTGGGACATTTTGGTTAGATGAATACTTCCTACAGTTACAGTTTCAGTCTCAGTCTCAGTAACAGAGCTCATATAGTTCTATAAAACTCAGGACTGTCAGATATAATTGCTCAGCTCAATACAGAACTCAGCTAGTTCCATCAGAACTTAGACTGTCAGGCACAGTCGCTTAGTATCAGTTACCAGTAACACATGTTATAATCATTCAGACTCAATAGTCTGTATCATCAGGAATTTAGTTACAGTCACTTATTCATGCATGTATTCTTACTCTCATGTTATACAGTCATTTAGCATCGTTCATGCATTTGAACCTTTTGCATTCAGCCTACCTCGCTTGCATATCAGTACATTCAATTGTACTAATGTATTTACACTATGGTGTTTTATACATAGGTTCAAAAGTACGATCTCCAGAGCATCCTTAGTAGATCTAACGTTCAGCAGCCAGACTAGCAGTAAGTCCTCATCATTTGAGGATAGCATGATTATTGTATTACTTTATTATTTTAGTAGTTCAGAGTTAGTTGGGTACATGTCCTATCATTTCCATAATTTTTAGATAGTTTAGAGGCTTCCAAACTACAGTATGTTTAGACAGTTTATTTTAGTTTTTGTTTTGGTATTGATATACCATACTCTCAGATGTTATGTTTTATTAGTTATTTGAACCTTATGTCTTCTCAGCCTTTATCTTCACATTTTTACAATATATTATGAAGTGTTTAGGTATAAATATCAGTCATGGGTTAGCATGTGGCCTTTCAGGGTCATGAGCACTGCGTAGCATTTCGGGTACCAAATTTAGGGCAGTACAGTGGGTCACTGGTTTGATTGTTTGCATATATTATAAGAAGTGGAATGCATAGTCTTAGGGGGATTATTTTTTGATGCCATACACTGATTAAATGATAAACCGTCTTAGTAGTAGAGGGTGGTATTGTTTTCTTGGTGGTTATTCAGGTTATAATCAAATTTCTATTGCTTTCAAATATCAAGAGAGTACCACTTTCACTTGTCCATAAGGAAATTTCATATTCAACAAGAAGCCTTTTGGTCTATGTAATGCACGAGCAACCTTTTAATATTGCATGCTGTCTATATTTTCTAACATATTTGAGGATACTATTAAGGTATTTATGGACAACTTCTCTATTATTGGTGATTGATCCAAGGATTTCTTTGCATATCGCTCCAATATTCTAAGGAGATACAAGGATTGTAACTTAGTTCTAAACTAGGAGAAGTTTTATTTCATAGTTAAAGAAGGAATAGTGCTTAGCCACAAGATTTTAAAGAAGGGGATTGAAGTTGACAAGGCAAAGATTAAGGTGATTGAAAAATTGCCACCACCTATTTTTGTAAAGAAAATTTGTATCATTTGTGGCATGCGGGTTTCTATCAAATATTTATCAAGGACTTCTTCGGAATTACAAATCTATTATGCAAGTTGTTGGAGAAGGAGATAAAGTTTTTGTTAGATGATGCATGTCTGGAGGTATTTGAGTGCCTGAAAAAGAAGTTGATTTCAGCCCCTATTATTGTACCTCTAAATTGATTGATGTCATTCAAGGTTATATGTGATTCTTGTGGTGTGGCTCTAGGTACAGTCCTAAACAAAAGACAAGAGAAGCTCTTACATCCCATATACTATGCTAGCAAAGTGCTTAACCCTGCTTAGAAAAATTATATTATGACTAAATAAAAGTTGCTTAATATGGTGTTTGTATTTGAGAAGGTCGTTCCCTAGTGCCTAAGAGAAGGTTCATATCATATCTTAGAACTTGGAAATTGCTATCCAAAGGGTTTCTCTATCATTTAGTACATGTCAAGGATTCTAGATCCAAGGGTCTGTCCTTACAAATTATCTGTGTGGTCTGTGGATTTATTGAGGTGTTCCCTAATGATCTTCCTAGTATGACTCCTGATAGAGAAATTTATTTTGGGATCGATATTCTTCTAGACACTCATCCTATTTATATCCCACCTTATAGAATGGCTCTGGCTAAATTGAAGAAACTCAAGAAACAGTTGAAAAATCTTCTTGACAAGGTTTTATCTACCATAGTGTGTCTCTGTGAGGTGCTCTAGTTCTCTTTGTGCGTAAGAAGGATGGTTCCCTTTGAATGTGTAGTGATTATCGATAATTGAATAAAGTAACCATGAACAATAAGTATCTACTTTAGAGGATTGATGATCTCTTTAATCGGCTTCAAGGTGCTAGTTTTTTTAAAAAAATTGATCTTCAGTTTGGGTACTGTCAGTTGAATATTTAGGAGGCAGATATCGCTAATACTACCTTTTGAATATGGTATAGTCCTTTTAAGTTTTTGGTTATGTCCTTTGGTTTTTTATTGTCTTTATTGATAATATTTTGGTATATTCAAAGAGTGAGGTGGATCATATTGATCACCTCTGCCTTGTGTTGTAGACCTTATAGGATCAACGGTTGTATGCAATGTTTTCTAAGTGTGTGTTCTTATTAAATATTGTGACTTATATGGGTCATTATATTTCTATTGAAGGGATCATGGTGGATCCACAGAAGGTTGCGATGGTTAAGAAGTGGCCTAGACCCATGACTCTATATGACATTCAGAGCTTCTTGGGTTTAGCCATCTATTATATAATGTTTATGGAAAATTTCTTTTCTATCGCTTCCTCGTTAACTAAGTTGACATAAAAGAAGGTGAAATTATTATGGTATGATACTTATGAGGGTAGTTTTAAAAAGTTGAAGGATAAGTTAACTTCAGCTCCGATCTTGACTCTACCTGAGGGTGTTGATGGTTTTGTTATCTATTATGATGCATCTTGGGTGGGATTGGGTTGCATGTTGATACAACATGGCAAAGTGGTTGCTTACGCATCTATACAATTAATGGTTCATAAGAAGAATTATCCGACCTATGATTTGGAACTATTAGTTCTGTTGTTTGCATTAAAGATCTAGTGATACTATTTATATGGGGTCCATGTGTATATTTATTCTGATCATAGGAGCCTGCAATACTTGTTCACCCAGAAAGAATTCAACCTCAGGAAAAAAAGGTGGATTGAGTTGCTAAAAAACTATGACATGAGTCTCTACTATCATCCAGGTAAAGCTAACATAGTTGTTGATGCTCTTAGAAGGTTGTCCATGGGAAGCTTGTTTTACCTGGATAAGAAGAATCAGAATTTGATGAAGGATATTCACTATTTGGCTAATCCAGAAGTCCATCTCTTATATTTAGAGAATGGTGGTATGATTTTTACAAAGGTGGTAAGGTCACCTGTTGGTGCTAAGGTAAAGGAGAAGCAAGTGTTTGATCCTATCTTAATGCAAATCAAAAAAGATATAGGTAGGAAGAAAGTGATGGTTTTTGATATTGGTGGTGATGGTATCTTAAGGTACAAAGGCAGACTGTGTGTTCCCAATGTTGATAGGTTGTGAGGAAGTATTTTGGCCAAAACTCATGAGTCGCGTTATACTATTTATCCTAGTTCGAAAAAAAATGTATCATGATCTTAAGGAAATTTATTGGTGAAATAATATGAAGCAGGATATGACAAATTTTTTGACTTAGTGCATGGTGTGTCAGTAAGTAAAAGTAGAGCATTTAAAGCCTGGTGGGTTGACTCAAGAGATTGAGTTGCTGATATGGAAATGAGAGATAATTAATATGTATTTTGTTATCAGTCTTCCATGGACTCGCTAGCTATTTGATTCAATTTGGGTCATCGTAGATAGGATTACTAAATGTGCTCACTTCTTGCTATTGAGGACAACTTTCTCTTCTGAAGATTATGCCAAGTTCTTCATTGAAGAGATCATGAAGTTGCATGGTACTCCAATTTACATTATATCTGATTGGGGTACTCGATTATCACCTCACTTTTGGAGATTATTCCAGCGAGGTTTGTGGACTAAGGTGGTCCTTAGTACTATTTTCCACCCACAGATGGATGGGCAAGTAGAATGAACAATTCAGGTCATAGAAGATATGTTTTAGGCTTGTGTATTTTATTTTGAGGGTGGTTCAGTCGACCACTTCCCCTCATAGAATTTGCCTACAACAACAGTTATCACTTTAGCATTGGTATGGCTCTGTTTGAGGCCTTGTATGGTAGGATTTAAAGGTCTTCTATTGAGTAGTTTAAGGTTGGTGAAAATAAGTTGTTTGGTCCTGATTTGGTTCACCATGCCATGGAGAAGGTGATGGTGATTCAGGATAGACTTAAGTTCGCCAAAAGTCCTAAGCGGATGTGATGCAAAGGGAGTTGAAGTTTAGTGTTAGTGATTGGGTGTTCTAGAAGGTGTCTTCCATGAAGGGAATGATGCAGTTTGGAAAGAAAGGGAATCTCAGTCCCTATTATGTTGGTTCGTACTTGGTTTTCAAGAAGGCTGGTAATATTGCCTATGAATTAGAGTTGTCTTCTAGTTAATTTGTTACTCTTCCCTCATGGTTAATTTGTTAAAAGCATGTGTTTTAAAGTATTGTTCTTGAGATATTAATGTTGGTTTTGAAAGAAAGGTTGGGGGTTTTGAATGTTTATGAATTGAACAATGTTTCTCATTATTTATATATAATTTCCATGCTTTAATTAGGGTTTTGAACATATGGTGCATGGGTACGGTGATTGAACTAGGGAATTATGATTTTCCCATACTTTTGACTTTTGACCCCAACTCTATAATGTGAAATTGGTTTTTAATTATTAGAAATATGGGAATTTGTAAAATTGAATTAGTCTTGAACTACTGCATGATATAGAGAGGAATGTGAAATACAAAGGTATGATTTAATGAACAAAAGGAGTCGTAGTTTCCCCCACCTACTATTAATGAACAAAGGGAGTAGTTATCCCCAAGTTAATGGAAATTGTTTTGGCATGTTGTTATTACATTGCAAGTGTAGTTGGTATGATGATACCGATAATGTATGCCTTATGTGGAATATGGTTCAATAAATGGGGATGTGTGATACTTGTTTTAATTAGGCTCTAATAAGAGTTTTGTAGCTAAGTCGTGAAAGTAGAGATCTAAGTGATCGGTACGAAAAACCGCATTTGTCGATGTGGAGGTCAAAGTAACAAGGGAGGTTTGAGTCCCCCTCATTATTATTTCTTGATTAGGGATGTTTAGGTCCCTAGTAAATTATTACATGATCGGGTGCTTAAGTCACCTTAGTATATGATTAGGAGGTTCGAGTCCCCCATGCATATATATGAGATTATTCTCTAGTTTGTATAGTTGCACGCACTAAGGCTCGACCAGGGGGGATGGTTGGGGACTATATATCTCATGGGTACATGTTATAATGGTTGACCTACATAATCCAGGCTAAAGTTTTAAGTGCATGTTAAACCTCATTGCCTATCTCGGTATGTGAAGTATATATGTATATGTATTTGATCATGTGCATTGGTTTTGAATTATTTTAAATTGTTGATCAGGACACTATGTTATCCTTATCCCTGATTTACATGCTAGAGTTCACCCTGCTAACCATCTTCGAATGTTGTATCCCCACGTAAAGTAGGAATTGCTCATACTTCTATGCCTCCTGCTCAGTGATTAGGATTTAGGATCAGGTCGTGAGTTAACTTTGAAGAGATGAGCTTCCATACATCGTAAGACTAAATTTTATGTTTTGTTCTCATATGTCTCAGACTGTTTAGATTTATTTTGCCTATAGTTGGGGACATATCCCAACACTTTATTAATATTCAATTTTGATTCATTATTTTGAAGGATTTGTTTGGACTAATGTGGTTATTATGCAATGTTGGTCGGTTAGTTGGCTGTTCATCGATCGCCGGTTATAGAAATGTATTAAAATTTTCTTAAGTTATTGCATGCTATTTTGTTATACGTTTGGAATTCATCCTACATTAGGGTGTGTTGTGTCTAGTTTGGTTAGGTACAAAGGGTGATCTTCGGTCCACGCGGGAATTAAGATATCCGTCATGGACAAGCCTTGGTTTGGGCCATGACAAAGATGGTATTAGAGCCTAGATTTAGTGTTATTGGGTGTCCAACAAAGCCATGTAAAGTAGAGTCTCATTTATGGGTGTGTAGCGTGCCACACTTCTAAGGGAGAGGCTATGGGGCATTTAAGAATTTTCCCTTTCTTGTTGTTCGATTTCAATCTATAGAGTCCAAGGTCTTGAATGATCTCTAATTCCTATGTGTTTGCTGTTTAGATCATGCCTCCCAGAAGATATGATGCTCGTAATAGTTATTCTATCCCTTTTGAAGATAATATGTATAGAGATCATTTAACTCTAGGAGATTAGACCCGGTTGAGGGTTGCTGCTTCTGATTAGCCTGAGAGAGATCCAATAATTCCTTCTATCCCCTCCTTTGCAACCTCGAGCTAATGTATCTAATGCTGAGTTTTGCTAGTTGATTCATCTGTTTACCTAGTTGGTTTCCTCTCATATTGAGCATTTTATTTCCGTTGCTCCATCATTTGAAGCCACTAGGGTTGGCCAATTCATAAGGTTGAGTCCTCTTATTTTCTCTAGTGCAAAAGTTGAGAAAGATCCTCAAAACTTTATTGGTGAGATGGAAAAGATCTTCCTGTGCTGTATTCTACTAATACAGAAGGTTTAGAGTTCGTTGGTTACCAGTTGAAGGATGTAGCATATCAATGGTATGAGGAGTGGTACCAGTCTAGGGGATATGATGTTGAGTCCGCTTTATAGAATGACTTCTCTAATGCCTCTCTTGATCGTTTCTTTCCTTAAGAGCTGAGGGAGGAAAAAGCTAGGGAATTTGTGAATCTGAAGCAAGGCAGGATGTCAGTTAAAGAGTATGCCTTGAATTTTCAAAAGTTGTCGCATTATTCTCCTAAATTGGTTTCTAACATGAGGGATAGAATGAAAAAGCTTGCTTCGGGGTTATCCTATGAGTTGATCTTGGAGATAAAGGTTGCCTTGTTGAACAAGGATATAAAAATCTCTATACTGTTGGTATATATACAACAAGTGGAGAAAGAAAAAAGAAGCAAGTTGAGATAAATACAAGGCAAAATAAGAAGTTTTCCTATTCGGATCAGGGATGAGATCAGCCGCAGAGTAGTAGAGATGGTGGAAAGTAGTCTAAAAAGAAGTGGGGAAATTTTGGTTCCTACTCTACGATAGTGTTACTTATCCAAAGTCATAAGGTGACCATCGTTCTCAATATGATAGTGGGTTTAGAGCACCAGGAGCCCAGTCGCAAGCTAGTAGGGCCGAGTCAGCTCCGTCATGTCCTCCTTATAGATTTTATAGTCAGATGCACCAAGGTTTTTGTAAGGAATGAAGGAATAAGTACTTTAAATATGGTAATATTGATCATCTGCAGAGGGATTGTCCATCTAAGGTTGCTTCAGGGATGAATAAGATTCATGTTGCTACTTCATCCAATCCCACACCAAAGAGTGCAACTTTTGTTTCTAGCTCAGGCACTAGTTAAAACCTTCTATATGCTCTTGTCGCTCTCCAGGATTTTGAGGCATCCCTCAATGTTGTTACTGGTATACGTAAACTCTTTTCTTGTGATGTATATTACCTACACTATCCCGAGTCTTCTCTTTCTTATGTGACCCCTTATGTGGCAATCTATTTGGGTTTTGATACTGAGTGTATTTTGGACCCTTTTTAGGTTTCCACCCTGGTGGGTGAATTCATTGAGGCTAGAAGAGTCTATAGGAGTTGTGTGATGTTGTTCTATGGTAGAGAGACCTTGGTGGATCTGATAGAGTTAGACATGTTAGACTTTGATGTGATTTGGGGATGGATTGGTTGCATTAGTGCTATGCTTCTCTTGATTTTTGGACCCAAAAGGTTGGTTTCCATTATCCAAATGAGTTAGAAATCGAATGGTAAGTTAGTTCCCTAGTGCCTAAGAGAAGGTTCATCTCGTCACTTAGACCCCAAAAATTAGTTTCCAAAGGGTGCCTCTATCACTTAGTGCATGTTAAGGATTCTAGATTTAAGGGTCCATCCTTATAAACTGTCCCTGTGGTCAGTGATTTTTTGAGGTGTTCCCTAATGATCTTCCTGGTGTACCTCCAGATAGGGAAATTGATTTGGGATTGATCTTCTTCCAACACTCATCCTATTTCTATCCCTCCTTACAGAATGGCTCCGACAGAGTTGAAGAAACTTAAGGAGCAGTTGAAAGATCTTCCTTATAAGGGTTTTATCTTCCCTAGTATGTCTCCATGGGTTGCTCCAATTCTCTTAGTGCATAATAAGGATGGTTCCCTTCGAATGTGGATTGATTATCGTCAATTGAATAAACACCATGAAGAATAAGTGTCCTTTTCCAACGATTGATAATCTCTTTGATCAGCTTTAGGGTGCTAAGTTCTTTTATAAAATTGACCATCGGTCTGAGTACCATCATTTAAAGATTAGAGAGACAGATATCTCTAAGACTGCCTTTCGAATGCGGTATGGACTTTTTGAGTTTTTCGTATTTTTTTGGTTTTACCAATGCCCCGACAGCATTTACAGATCTTGTGAACAATTTTTTTGTTAGTTCTTGTACATATTCGCGATTGTCTTTCTTGATGATGTTTTATTATATTCTAAGAGTGAGGTAAATCATGTCGATCACCTCTGTCTTATGTTATAGACACTAAAGGCTTAGCGGTTGTATGTGAAGTTTTCTATGTGTGAGTTCTGGTTCGCTGCTATGACTTATTTGGGTCATGTTGTTTCCATTAAAATGATCACGGTGGAACCATAGAAGGTTGCGGTGGTTAAGAAGTGTCCTAGATACACGACTCCATCCGACATTCGAAACTTCTTGGGTGTAGTCGGCTATTACAGAAGGTGTGTGGAAATTTGTTCGTCTATCGCTGTCCTATTGACTAAGTTCACTTATAATAAGGTGAAATTCTTATGGTCTGTTAATTGTGAGTGAGGTTTCGAGAAGCTAAAGAATAAGTTGATGTAAGCTCTAGTCTTGACTCTACTTGAGGATACGGATGGTTTTGTTGTCGATTGTGATGCTTTCCAGGTGGGACTGGGTTACATATTGATGCAGCATGCCAAAGTGGTTGCTTATTATTCTATACAATTAAAGGTATATGAGATGAATTATCCGATAACCGATTTGGTACTATTAGTTATGGTGTTTGTAAAGATCTGGAGGCATTATTTGTATGGGACCTATGTTGATATTTATTCTAATCATAAGAGCCTGCAATACTGTTCATGCAGAAAGAATTGAATATCAGGAAAAAGAGGTGGCTTAAGTTGCTAAAGGACTATAACATAAGAATCCATTATCATCTAGGTAAAGCTAATATGGTTGTTGATGCTCATATCAGGTTGTCAATAAGAAGTATGTATTATGTGGAAGAGGAGAAGCAGGATTTGGTGAAGGATATTCACTGTTTGGCTAATCTAGGAGTTTGTCTCTTAGATTCCGAGGATGGTGGAGGTTATTTCTTAGTTCTAAAGTATAGGAGAAGCAAGTGTTGGATTGTATCTTGATGCAAATCAAGAATGATGTAGGTAGAAAGAAAGTGATGGTTTTTGAGATTAGTGGTTATGGTATTTTAAGGTACCAATACAGGCTATGTATTCACGATGCTGCTGGGTTGCAAGGAAGAACTTTGGCTGAAGCTCATGAGTCGCATTATATGATTTTTCCAGGTTTGACAAAAATGTAACATGATTTCAAAGAAATTTATAGATGGAATAATATAAAATAGGAAATGGCCAATTTGGTGGTAAAGTACATGGTGTGTCATAAAGTGAAGGTATAGAACTTAAGGCCCGATGGATTGACTCAACAGATTGAGTTGCTGGTGTAGAAATAGGAGATTATTAATATGGATTTTATTACCGGTCTTCCATGGACTCGCTAACAATTTAATTCGATTCAGGTCATCATGGATAGGATGACTAAGCCTGCTCAGTTCTAGCTAGTGAGGACAAATTTATCTTCTAAGAATTATGCCAAGTTCCTCATTGAGGAAATTATGAAGTTACATGGTACTCCAGTTTCTATCTTATCTGACTAGGATACTCAGTTATTATCTCACTTTTAGAAGTGTTTCTAGCGAGTTTTGGGGACTAAGGTGGTCCTTAGTACTGCTTTCCATCCACAAATTGATGGGCAACCAGAAAGGACAATTTAGGTCTTAGAACATAGGCTTCGGGCTTGTGTATTTGATTATGGGGTGGTTGGGTTAACCACTTACCCCTCATAGAATTTGCCTACAACAGTAGTTTACTCTAACATTGGTATAGCTCTATTTGAGGCCTTATATGGTAGGAGGTGTAGATCTTCTATCGAGTGGTTTGAGGTTGCTGAAATAAGTTTTTTGGTCCTAATTTTGTTAACCAACCCATGGTGATGGTGAGGATGATTTGGGATAGACTTAAGGATTCCCAATGTCGCCAAAAGTCCTATAAGGATGTGAGATGAAGAGAATTAGAGTTTAGTATTGGTGATTGGGTGTTCTTAAAGGTGTCTCCCATGATGAAATGATATGGTTCGATAAGAAGGGGAAGCTCAATCCCCGTTTTGTCGGTCCATACTTGGTTTTGAAGAAGGTTAGTAATGTTTTTGATGAATTAGAGTTTCCATTTAGTTTGATCTCCATTCATCCGGTGTTTCATATTTCAATGTTGAGGAAGTGTGTGGGTTATCCTTCGATGGTTGTTCCTTTGGAGGAGGTGGTTATCTCAGATTATTTGTCCTCCAATGAGCTCCTAATTGAGATTTTGGATCGTCAAGGCCATCGATTGTAGACGAAGGACGTGGCTTCGGTAAAGATTATTTAGAGGAACCACAAGGTTGAAGAAGCTACTTGGGAGTCCGAGGAAGACATAAAGTCTAAGTTTCCGTTCTTGTTTTCCCTTTTGGATAATCGTGCTTAAGATATGAGTATTCCTTAACATCTTTGTTTTTTGTCTTTTTTAAAGGTAAGATAAAGGGTATGTAGAGTCAAATCGTGCTAATAAATGTTTTGTCCAATCATTGGAGGATGGATTTTAAGGGGAGAGTATGTAATACCCTGATTTTTTGGTCTTTGAAAATTTTTTGAGTTTTGCGCTTTCAATCCAATCAATGACTCTCCTAATGAGTCGTTGGGTGTCCTTATGAGTCAGGTTACCTTATTCATAAGGTGTCTAGTGAATGGTGTTCGAGTTTCAACCTTGAGTTAGACTTGAGGGTATGAGTTGTAAAGAGTCATAACGAGTCATTAGGATGGAATCGTAAACAAATCATAAATTAAGTAACTAAGTCCAGCTCTGAGTATGAGTGGCTCATTATGAGCCATAAGAACTTGTTCCAAGTTTTTGGGTTTAAATCGTAGGATGTCCAGTGTTTACCTAATTAGATTTTGTGTTGACTGCGACTGGACCCTACGAGTCATAGGGTCCTATTACAAGTGGTATTAGTTGAGTCGTAGGGTACACAATGGGCGAGGGTCCTAGAGATTATCTTAGTTACGACTTATGGTGAAGAGTCTTAAGGAGTGGCTATGAGTCACTGATTGACCTGTAGTGAAAGGACGATACTTTTTTAGCTTTTTATTTCAGGGCATTCTGGACGTTTTCCCTCTTACCCAAATTAAAAGCCACGTCTTATAACCTCTTTAGGGTATCATTAGCACACAGAAGCAAATCAAGTAACTACTCAAACACTCCAAAAGGCTCTTTGAATTCCCTCAAGCAAATCAAGCTAGGGTTTTAGCTAGTTTGTCATCTAAGGGCTCAAGAGTTGATTTCTCACTAAATTTCTTAGTGTTTAAGGCATGTTACACTTCCCTTATTGTTAATTTTTTTAAAACATGTTTTTTAAAGTATTGTTCATAAGATATTGATGTTGGTTTTTAAGCAAGGGTTGGGGGTTCTGAACACTAATGAATTGAACAATGTTTCTCATGGTTTATTTATTTTCATGCTTTAATTATGGTTTTGAACGTGTGGTGCATAGGTACGGTGAATTAACTAGGGAATTGTGATTTTTCCAAGCTTGTGACTTTTGAAGTGGTTATGACCCCAACCCCATTATGTGAAATTGGTTTTTAATTATGATAAATGTGGGAATTTGTAAAATAAACTAGTCTTGAACTACTGCATGATATAAAAAAGGTATTTGAAATACAAAGGTATGATTTAATGAACAAAGGGAGTTGGTGTTTCCCCCACTTAGTATTAATTATCAAAGGGAGTTATTCTCCACAAGTTAATGGAAATTGTTTTGGCATGTTCTTATTACCTTGTAAATATAGTTGGTATGACAATATCAACAATGTATGCCTTAATGTGGAATATGGTTCAATGAATGGGGATGTGTGATAATTGTTTTAATTGGGCTCTAATAATGGTTGTGCAGCTGAGTCGTGAATGTGGAGGTCTGAGTGACCGATACTCAAAACCGCGTTTGCCAATGTGGGGGTCAAAGTAAACAGGGAGCTTTGAGTCCCCCTCATTATTATTTCATGATTATAGAGGTTTGAGTCCCCCGTAAATTATTACATGATCGGGAGGTTTGAGTCCCCCATACATATATATAAGATTATTATCCGGTTCATTCGGCAACACACACTGGGGCCCGACAAGAGGGTGAGAGTTTGGACCTATATAGCCCGTGGTTACATGTTATAACAGTTGAGCTACACAATCCAGGCTAAAGTTTTAAGTGCATGTTAAACCTTGTTCCCTATCCCGGCATATGAAGTATATATGTATATGTATTTGATTATGTGTAGTGGTTTTGAATGATTTTAGATTGTTGATCGTGACATTCTGTTATCCTTTTCCCTAAGTTACATATTACCGTTCTCCCTCCTAACTGTCTTTGGATGTTGTATTCCCATGCGATGTAGGAATTGGTCATACTTCTACTCCTCTTACTTAGTGATTTAGATTCGAGGTCAGCTCATGAGTTAACATTGAAATGGTGAGCTTCCATACATCAGAAGTCTGCATTTCATGTTTTGTTCTCTTATATCTCAGACTATTAAGATTTGTTTTGGCTATAGTCGGGGGCATGTACCAATACTTTATTGATATTCAATATTTGTTCATTTATTAGAAGGTTTTTTTAAGACTACTGTAGTTATTGGGCGGTGTTGGTTGGTTGGTTAGTCAATCGCCGATCTCGGTTATAGATATGCTTTAAAATTTTCTTAAGTTATTGCATGTTATCTTCTTATATGTTTAGAATTCATCCGACGTTGGGGTGTGTTGTGCTTTGTTTGGTTAGGTGCATGGGGTGATCTCTGATCTACGCGGGACTTGAGTTGCCCAACATGGCTAGGCCCTAGTTTGGGTAGTGACATAGGGATATCATTAGTTATGGTGGCTTACACTTTTTCAGTTGTATATTTAAAGCCTTGCTTAAGAAATATGGTGTAATACATAAGGTGGAAACCCCTTAACATCCTCGGCCAAGCGTGCAAGTTGAGGTCTCTAATTGTAAGATCAAATCTATTTAGGCAAAGACCATGAATTACAATAATACTAACTAGGCTAGAAAGTTGGATAATTAGTTATGAGATTACCAAACAACATTCAAGACCCCTATTGGTGTTTCTCGATATCAGCTTATGCATGGCAAACCCAGCCACTTGCCTAGTTTGGAGTGATATGGCGAGGTTGAGACTAGAAGGTTTGAATAAGATGGATAAGCTCCATCTCCAAGAATATGAGAGCTCAAGCTTGTACCCAAAAAAGATGAATGTGTGCCATGATCGAAAGATTGAATAGAGATTTATCCCAGGTGACTTGGTCTTGTTGTTTAATTTGAGGCTTCATATGTTTCATGGCAAGGTGAGGTCCAAATGATCTGGAACATTCAATGTAATGAAGGCATTTCAACATGGGAAAGCTGAGCTAAAAGTCATGATGGTGTTTAGTTCAAGGTGAATGGTTAGCGTGTGAAACACTATGTTGGAAATGCAGAAAAGGTTAAAACTAATTAAGGAGTTCGTCCTTGACAGAGTCAGAGAAATTAAGGTAGTTATGTTGTTCCGTAATATTAAATCAAGCACTTTATGGAAGAAAATCTATAGGCTAGTTGATAAAGTCTGAGTAATCAAACTAGCCACGCCGTGACACGAAGTTAAATCAATCACTGTTTAGGAGTCAACCCAAGGATTTTGTTCTCTCCAAAGAACTGGATCAAATAAAGAAATTGTAAAGATTGCACGATCGTGGAAAGAAAGATTGCACGATCATGGAAAGGTTACGTGATCGTGGGTTCATTCATCTGCATGAAATTTAGAGGAATGAATTTTAGGATTTATCTTACAATTTGACATCATGATGTCACAATCATGGCACAAATCATCTAATCAATCTCGTGAAACATACGGGTAATCAAATCTATTATTTTAATGATCGTGGCTACATATCACAAATATCCTTAAGTCTCGTGGATTCCTAGATGAATTTTAATCTTTCTCTTAATATAATTGTATAGCATGAACGTGGTTCAATTCCACGATTGCGTGTATGAGTCATCATTTGGAATCTTATGTTTAAATTAACCTGACCAACTCGATTTTAAACCCATAATTCACTACACTTAGGACCTGATAAGACCCCTTAATCATTCAAACTCAACCTCACACTTGATTATACAATCGAAAGAGCAAAATTTAAGATCATACCTTGACTCTATGCAAATGTTAATCCTATCTATTTTTTTATCTCCTTTAATTTCCAAGCACAAAAAAGTTCAAGGACAAGATAAAAAATGTACCATTCATGTTTTAACATTATCAATATGATTTGAAATTAAGGAGATGAGTGTCAAATTTGAGTTCATCGAGAAGAAGTGAGTTGCATTATGAATGAATTATGGCAGGGGAAAGTCTAAGCACCCTTGTCCCTAAAACATGGTCTATAAAGTTTAAAATTAAGGTTAAACTTGTGTTTTTTAACTAATATGTATGAGTGTACAATCCACAACACAACCCATGATTGTGGTATTCACGTACGATTATGGGTTGGATCATTGTGGGTGTTTGTTTTTAAATTGCAAGAATTTATCATACAATCATATCCCACAATCATCTTCTCATTGTATGACTGTGATATGTGCTCATACGATGTAACAACTCCCTAGTACTTTTGTGGAAGATATCATATGATCAAAGGTACAATAATACCTTCATTACACGATCGTAAGAAAGCATATCAAAATAAATTTTTGACAAATTGAGACATATTTATATTAGCAGGTACTATGGCACCTAAGACACTCAAGCAGAAGCAGAAGGAGGTCTCAAAGAAGTAGACCCCCCAAGACACACCTCTAGCCTCGGAGAGTGATTTTTAACTTTCAAGTGGTTTTAGGTCCAGTACTCTGCAAGTTCTTCTAATGATCAACATACACCTCATAACACTAGGGCTAAGGCCAAGGAAATTGGGAAGGCCAAGGCGACTACATCTACTGCTTTAGTGTTTGCAGCTACCACTGTCGAACTTTCCCAATCTTAAGAGAGATGTCAAAACATGAACCTATATAGGGATGAGCATGTAAATAATACTGAGAACATAAGTTCCTCAAAGGAGGAAAATTCCATTCCCAAAATTGACTGAGGGGCCTACTTTCAACGTGCCACAAAAGGGGTTGAGGCTTGAGGTAGTAGCGTATACCAAGATTTTGAGACTGCTAAATGGATGGGGTTTCCTTTAACATCAAAGGAAATAAGAAGTAAAGCATCAGGAGAAGCCCTAGATTTTGCTGGAATCACTAAAGAAGTTTTGGAGTTGAGACGAGTATTTGAAAAGTAAGAGTTGGGGTAGATGATGAGATCACCCCAAAAATACAGCCTAGAGATGGTGAGGGAGTTCTATACCAGTCATGCAGCAATGATTAGGATACTAATCCATCTAATAATCAATTAAATTTAAGAAAGTATCCTCGATTGGATATGGTAGAAGTGCGGGGGAGATCAGTATTTTAGTCAAGGCTATTTCTAAATCCTTGTTTGATAATACCTTTAAGCTGATTGAAGAAACTTTGGAGTATGATTTTTCGATGACCAATTTTGGAAGGGTGAAAAAGTTGACCACCGATGACAAGATTATAAACTAGAATTGGTTGGTTGACCACATTCTAGAAGTTGGGGAATGATCAGTTTTGGTCAATGGGTTGGCCATAAATAAGCATACTTTGAAGTTCACTGCCAAGGTCTGGTGGTTTAAGGTAAGACATCGCATTGCACTAAAAGAAAATAATTACACATTGGGACATCTAATTAAAGCGTAGAAGCAACATTCATGTTAGAGTTGTAGTTGAACATTTTGCACATCATTGCAGAAGAGATTTGAGACTGGGTATTATAGTTTAGCACCACTGCACAATTTCTATGTTTTCTAACTCAAATGATGGAAGATTCATAGGTTCTGCTTATTCTAGCCGTGGACATATTATCCAGCCAATGAATAGTTTCAATATTTATTTGATTAAGGACTTGAGGAATCCAACGACTCTAGCTTGGGATCCATTACTAGATATGCCTTTACATGAAGTGGACAGAGATTCAGGCTTCATATCTGAGCATGACCAAAAATAATTTGGCCAACTTAAAGGAAACTATGAAGGAGCAGACCGAAAGGATTCTATAGGTTGTTCCTCCTCCCCCTCCTCCAGTGCCATCTTTGGTAGACTTTGCTATATATGAGGAAACATTAGTGCCAGACTTTTACACTCAGGTTCTAATGTTTTAAGACAAAGGCACAATATGGATGAGGTAGATAATGATTTGCAGCCCATAAAAGTAGGAGAAGAGTAAACAAGGAAGAAAACACAAGTATAAGAGTGATAGAAAAAGAAGAGATAAAGATGAAAAGAAGAAAAGAGCAAATAATAGTGAGAAATCATTTGCGGCACTTGATTCAGAGAGGGTTAAGGTCCCCCTACTATTGAGATAGTGAACATGACAATTTTAAAGAGTGTAGGGGGTACAAAGATTACCCCATAATTATATCTCTGAATGCACTAATCTCTACTAGTGCCCACTTACCCCGAGAGTGCCTCAGCCACAGTCGAGTCCATGAGAACTGATAAGAATGGAGAGGACTCATTTGCAACCCTATCTGATCAAAGTACTTTTGGCGTCTTGTGTGCCACAGATATGTCCTTTATCCTAGTTCTTAAAATTTTCCATGCTTTCGTACAATAAGGACATTATATGATTTCTAAGTTAGAGGTGCCGGTAGACCACCACAGAGGGTTTTTGTTGTGGTATTTATTTTTCCTCGGCTATGCTATCTAGTTAGACTTAGCATATTTAGGTTTTTATTTTTTGTGTGTGTTTCTTTTTGTTATGTGTGTAATTTAGAGAAAAATAAGAGAACTTTGTGTTGTTGAATTAAAAGAAGAATGCATAATTATTTTGATTTATTTAAATGACACCCCTCCAAAATAATTTATGTTTTGTATTACGTGGTGTGCTTATCTAAAACTATAACCAATGTTAGGATCTTATAATGTCATTAGATTTTATATGCCTGATAACTATGGCCTATTTGCTATAAACCGAATAAGTTGTAACTGGATACATATCCTTGAGCCAAGTGAGTGTAAGGTTTACCCAGTCAACATATGTGTGCAATCTAGAACTTATTTGGTTAGTCCCGCTAAAGTCGTAGGATAGGAGGTTAGAACACATCATAGGTCATTCTCAAATAGTCTAGTGAAAGCCTAAAAATCCTATAAAATAAAAATAATATCCGTTGATCCATGAATTTAAGCCTAAAGAGACCATTTTATTTAACCTAGCCAATTCACCTTCCCGAATGATTACAATGAATTTTCTTTGGCCCTAGTACCTTCATGGACACTGTTCAACTCAACTTAGGCAAATTGCCTAAGTTGAGGGTAGCTATCGTAGAGGTGTGTAAAAAAGTACACATATGCAAAAAAAAAAACTAAATAAAAAGAACTCTCGAGTGTGATATTGTAAGAAAAAGAAAAAATGATAAAAAAGAAATGTTTGAAAAGAAAAAAAGAGGAAGTTGTGAAATAAAACTGCACTTGAGTTCTGAAACGTTGAAAAGGGGAGAAAATGAATCAAGGTAGGAAAGTGGAGAAAAAGAAGTATGGTGCAAAAAAAGGTTAGTCACTTTATCCATAAGTACTATACCTTTCTCCAAGCCTACATTACAAGCCAATAAACGTCCTATAGTGATCCTAATCCAACTGTTTGAAAACTAAAGCATAGAAAAATAGAAAGCCTATCGTATCAAATGCTTACTGCCTAAATTCTTTGTTAGAATGAGTGACTCATTCTATCCCAGGTCTTAATATTTTTTATATAGAATGACTGTTAGGAACTTCTTCGATGTGAAGGCATAGGGGTGTTAATATAGTTTCTTCTTGTTCATGAAGTATGATTAGTTTATAAGGACTTAGGTGTCAAGCCTGGTCTAACGGTTGACCCTTTAGAACCTAGAGTAATGTTTAGGAGCTTCTACTTAAGGCATCAACCTAACTAAGGAGTGAGCCTTTATCCTTAGGTCTACTCAGTGTTAAGTACTACTCCTAACTGAATTTAACTGATAACTGGATAGTTCATATAGAATGGATAACTGCAAACTCATAACACTGATGTTTGAGAATAAAATAGTATACACTTATCAAAAAGTATTCTGCATTATGTAACCATAGAGGAATGGGTATTCATTAATATGTATGAAATCCTTGTTCATTGGGTTTTCATAACCCTCCATCTTAGAAGAATGCAACTATTATGAAAATTCCTATAAACAAAATGAAAGACGAAATTTCTTAACTTAATTTAAAATCAAAAATTTTATGTTACATTGAGGGTTCATAATTATAAATATGTGAAGATACTGAAATTCATGGGGTAACATGGTTCCATGGCTCATTAAGAAAAGGAACTAAAATATAAAGGAATTCATACTACTCTTGAACCCTAGGCTCTAGGAGGAATTAAACTGAGGAATTTGGGTTAACTTTGGGACTCAATGGGTGAAAGTAAAACCATAGATAAAATCCCACATAGCTATATATGAGAACCTTGAATAAATCTTTGAAATTGGGACTTGAGTTGAAAACCCCTAACATTGCCTTAGGGAAAGAAAATTGCCTTTTTCTCTATGGTTTTGCCAAGTGTCGATTGTAGTAGGAGGAATAAGAGACTTAGGGTGATATTTGGCTTAATAATCAACCTTGAAATATCTTAAATTATGTAGTTTTGATATTAAAAGAGTGGGAAAAGACTATAATTCCCTTTATAAAATATAACTAAAAATATGTAGAATTGGTCGTACTGACCACCCCACGATCGAAGAACCCACCTATGTTCGTGGGTGGTGTTCATGGTTGAGTGGATAGATTGATGGATTTATGGAATTGATCATACAATCCATGGTATGATCATGGGACCCACAAACGATCATTCCTTGGTTCGTATCTTGAAAGTCTAAGCCAAATAAGCTTTAGGACTCAAAATTGTTCCCAAGATCATGGTTTCTAACCATTGTCGTAGTTCCCTATCATGGTCGGAAGGTATACTTGTTAACATTTAGGTTTTGGGGGATTTTTCAACCAACATATACCATTGCGTGGTTATGGCTGCCTTCGTGGTATCTTACTATTGGACAGTGCTTAACTAAAATTGTTATAATTTTTTATTTAGATAACGGATTAAGGCAAAATTGGATGCTTTAGAAAAAATCTCAAATACCTTTAATTTTATGGGTCTTGGGCTAAAAAATACTTCATAATCTAGAAGTTATGCTCATTTGAAGTTGACTATTGGGAGATTCATTGCAAAAAAAAACACTGGTAATGAAGGTTTCAACTTGGCTATGACCTAGGAGATTCTTGTGGCCTTAATACGTGTCTAAATAACTTCTCATACTACTATATCATGATGTCTTATTTTCCATGTACTTAAAGATTGGTTTTAATCTTTGCTTGGATTTTTGGGGTGTTATAGTATTTCCCCGTTGGGGTAATTCATCCTCTAATGAAATTAACTAAGGTGAAATATTAGGGAAAGAGTTGTAATCCCAACACTGAATTTCCAAAAGTTGAATACTGACATGATAGCTAAGTGTATAACTGAAAAATAGATTGAACGGAACTCATAAGTTCATGCTATGACATGAAAATAACTAGGTGACATGAAACAAAAAGAACTAATTAAGAGGAAACTATTACCTTAAGCAGGAACATAGTTCAAAGGGAAAATATGGGAGTAATTGGTCATCATATCCACCTCTATTTCCAAGTATCTCCCTCAACCGACTGATTCTACCAAATAATGTTTGCTAAAGTACGTCTTTATTTTCCAACTTACACACCTGATGACCAACCTTCTCAAATGGCACCACCTCATAAGAGAGACCATATTTCACACCCACATTTTCTAAGAGAAAAACCAATGCGAGATCACAAATTCATTTCTTTAATATGGAGACATGGAAAATTGGATGCATTTATTTTAAGTCTGCAGGAAACTCTAATTCATAGGCTATATTGCCAAAATGACCTAAAATCTTATAAGGACTAATATAGAGGAGAATGAGGATTCCCTTATGTAACGCCCCGCATTTTGGGCTACAAGATAGACCATGATTCTAATGTGTTGATAAATCCTGAAGCCATAAATCCTATGTCAATACGGCATGTTAATTATTTTTGTAGCATGTGAATCCATTCAAGCTTGAATTTAGACCATAGGGGTCATCTGACTCAAGGACGAGTTGAAAACTGCTTCGACTGATTAAGCTTAAGTGGACATTATAATTTGTGTCAACTTCTATCGACCATGACTCTTTGTATATGTCGAATTATAAAGCCTACTATATGCAAAATGATAGGTTTCCAAGTTATATTTCCAACGATACTAATTTTGCTAAAATTCGGCACCCGAGCAAGAAGTTATGGCCTTTTAAAGTGATATGTGTCGCCTAACCAATCGCCCATGGCCACTGGAAAGCATGGGCGATAGCCTAGGCGGCGCCTATGTAAACATAGGTGATAGCCTAGGCGGCGCCTATGTAAACATAGGCGATGGAATGGGGGCGCCTATGTAAAGATTTCAAGTGACTTAAACACTCCGCTTTTGGGGCAAAATGGTCCTTTTCCACCCTTATTCATCAAAAGTGCTCAAGGATTCTCCTTAGGGTTTTAAAATAAAAACCCAAGAAACTCAAGATTCAACCAGGGGTTTTAGAAACTAATCGCATATTTGGAATCCCCAAAACGTAGGCTTCAAGAAACACCTATAATTTTCACATATAGAGGTACGTGGGGTTATCTTAAAAATCTCATGGGCTTTAAAATTCATGTTTTCAAAATGGAGGTTTTGAAATTATGAATATGATATGTTTTAAATATTTTATGATATTGATTTGGTCTTTAGGCCTAATTCCAAGGTGATTTGATATATTATATATGGATATGCATATGTTTTATAATGATGATACATTGAGAGCATGATTTACACGAAACCCCTCTCTTGATATGATATTGTTTTAAGTTTTCACGTGATATGAATTATTTGAAATCATCTTGAAATGCACGTCATGAAATGTCTAAAAATGTCATGATTTGGATATGGTTTTTGACTTCCAAAGAGAGGGTTGTTTTGTTCATGTTGAAATATGTTGCATATGATGATTGAATGAAGAGAATGATATGATACTGATTGACTTGGAAGTCGGGTATGACAATACCCTACAGAGTATGACATGTGATTGATTTGAACAAAGTTTGAATGCATTGATTTTCATGAGAAAGGTAGATGCCTGAAGAAGGTATTTGAGTGAAAGGGCTCATTGCTGGAAACCGTAGTTGTCGATGCGGTTCATATGATATTGTATCCTAAATGGGAGGATAATAAAATAATTGGGGCATCTCACATGGGGGGATTCCCTGCGATGTACTCACATGGGGGGTATACCGGCTCCAAATACTGGCGGCTAGTGGATTGGAGGCTTGTCCGACGAGCACCAGAGGCGGATTCCACATAGCTGTGGAATTACAATTGTAGGGTATTCCACCTAGCTCAATCGTATTACATTGGTATTAAGAACTATTACATTATGCCCATGTGTTTTCAAATAATTTGTTATGAAACTATTTATAATGGCTCTCGCCTATATTATGTAAAAATATTATATTTTTGTTTTGATTTCTCTGCATACCAGTACTTTAGTATTGATCCCCTTTCCTCTCAGGTTCGGAGGCACAGTCTAGGGGTCCAGACAACCAGTAAATTTCCTTTCGATAGATCGCAGAATCAAGTGGTGAGCCTTCTATATTTCAGAAGGGCTGATGTCTGTAGTTTAATTTATCATTTATTAGTTTTGGTTCTACTGGGGGCCTTGTCCCAGTTTTCAGATAGATAATTATTTTAGTCATATAGTAGAGATTTCGCAGACGTTATAGAGATGTTGTGTTGAGAGTTTGGGAAATTATTCCCCATCATTACTTTCGTATAATTCTTGACCATGTTTCTGTTATATTGTGTATCTTCTGCATTTCTCTTATCATATGAATTGTGTCCATGATTACCAGACAGATAGGGGTGTTTAGAGCCTCATGGTTTGGAATACTTGTCACGGCCAGTGCCCCGGTTTGGGTCGTAATAAACTTGGTATCAAAGCACGATTCATGGTCCTAAGGTGTCTGTAAAATTGTGTCGGGTAGATTCCTATTTATGGGTGTGTAGCACACCACACTTATAAGCAAGAGGCTGCTAGGCGTTTAGGATATGTTTCCCTTCTTTGTGATTTAGTTCATGCTTTAGAATCTGAACTGCCCCCTAATCAATGATACTTATATTTCAGAAACACAGTTATGCTTCCACGTCGTATCATCGATCAGAATGCTCAGGCAGATGAGGTCCGTCCCACCCATAGGATGCGGACCCATAACAGAGCCACACTCTAGAACTTATCCCTACTCCGGAAGTCCCTCCAGTCCTAACCAGTCCACCTCGGGCTCCGCAAACTAATGTCAACCATCCCTCAACTGCTCAAAGAGATATTACAAATGCAGAATTCAGATGGTCTATTCATATGCTAACATAGTTGGTAGCTAACCAGGCTCAACGATCGAAAGATGTTAGGTCTGCATCTGTTATGTCTGAGGATACTAGGGTCGGACATTTCATGAAGATGAACCCACCTAAGTTCACTAGCAGCAAGGTGGAGGAAGATCCATAAGTGTTCATGGATGAGATGGAAAAGATCTTTAAGGTAATACATATGGATGAGGTTGAAGGGGTGGAACTGGCAACTTATCAGCTCAAAGATGTTGCGAATTAGTGGTATGCCGACTGGGAGGATACAAAAGGTGAGAGTGCTGAGCCCACAATTTGGGGCGAGTTTATGGAAGCTTTCCTTGATCGATTCTTTCCTCTAAAGTTGAGGGAGGCCAAGGCAGAAGAGTTTATAAATCTGAAGCAGGGCAGTATGAGTATCCAGGAGTACACTTTAAAGTTTAATAAACTAGCCTGTTATGCACCAGAGTTGAATAGTAATATGAGAGCCCAGATGAGGAAATTTGTATTCGGCCTTGCTTATAACCTAGTACTTAAGTGCCAGGGGGCTATGTTGAACAAGGAGTTAGACTTTGCTCGGCTGACCGTTCATATGCAGCAGATAAAAAAGAAGAAAAAGAAAATTTCAGAAACAAGAGAGAAAGACAGGCAAGCAAAGAGTGCCAGAACCACAGATCTGAATCACAGCCAGCCACAGAGCGGCAACTGGGGAAATAGATAGCAAAAGAAAAAGTCATGGAGTAATGCACAGTCTGTTGCTAGTGCCCCAGCGCCTGAACCACCAGTAGACAGACGATCTCAGAGTTTCTAGACTCATCATGGATCAAGATCCCTAGATACTCAGTCCCAGGGGAGTGTGGCCCAACAGCTTCGTACTTATCCACAGTGTGAGATTTGTGGGAGGAATCACCCAGAAAAGTGTTTTTTTGAGGGAAAAAATTCTTATACTTGTGGCAAGGTGGGACATCTTCAGAGAGATTGCCCTTCTGCTGGAGGAAATACAAGGGGTACTAGGCCCCAAGCTGCCCCCACGGCTCTTCCTCCTAAGGGTGCCCTTCAACTACCGAGAGCGATCGCAACCGGTTATATTCTTTGACTAACCGCCAAGAGGCAGAAGCTTCACCAGATTTTGTCACCGGTACGTTACAAATTTTTTCTCGTGATGTCTATGTATTACTTGATCCCGAGTCTACTTATCTTATGTAACCCCTTATGTGGCTATTGGTTTTGGGTTTAAGCCCGAAGTCATTGAAGAACCTTTCACTATTTCCACTCCTGTAGGTGACTCTATTGTTGCTAGAAGGGTTTATAAAAGTTATGGTATGTCTATTCTTAGTAGGGATATTGTGGCCGACCTTATAGAACTTGATATGGTAGATTTTGATGCCATCCTTGGGATGGACTGGCTCCATTTTTGTTATGCTACCCTTGATTGCAGAACCCGAAAGGTCACTTTTTCTTTTCTGAATGAGACACCAATTTTATGGGCAGGGAGTTTTGTGGAACCTAGAGGTCACTTTATCTCTTATCTTAGAGCTCAAAAGCTTATCTCCAAAGGTTGTATGTACCATCTAATCCGAGTAAAAAATTCAAGAGTTGAAAATCTTCCTTTTCAGTCAGTCCCTATAGTGAATGAGTTTCCAGAAGTCTTTCCCGAAGATCTCGCAAGGATACCACCTGATAGGGAAATAGATTTAGGTATTGATGTGTTGCCAGACACTCATTCTAATTTTATTATGCCATATAGAATGGCTCCCGCGGAACTAAAAGAGTTAAAAGAGCAGTTGGAAGACCTTTTAGATAAGGGTTTTATTCACCCTAGTGTGTCCCCTTGGGGTGAACGTGTACTTTTTATGCAAAAGAAAGACGGTTCCCTTCGTATGTGCATAGACTATCGTCAGCTGAATAAGGTCATGATTAAAAATAAGTATCCTCTTCCTAAGATTGATGATCTTTTTTACCAGCTTCAGGGTGCTAAGTGTTTTTCAAAACTAGATCTTCGTTTGGATTATCATCAGTTGAAAGTTAGGGAATCAGACGTTCCCAAGACATCCTTTCGAACCCGATATGGTCACTACTAATTTCTAGTCATGTCTTTCGGGATGACTAACGCCCCTGCAGCCTTCATGGATCTTATGAATAGAGTATTCCATCAGTTTCTTGACTTGTTTTTCACTGTATTTATTGATGATATCCTAATCTATTCTAAGAGTAAAGAGGATCATGCCAATCACCTCCGAATTATTCTTCAGACCCTTAAGGATCATCATTTATATGCCAAATTATCTAAGTGCGAATTCTGGTTAGATGTTATTACCTTCTTGGGGCATATTGTGTCCAGTGACGGGATAAGAGTGGATCCCCAGAAAGTTGAAGCAGTGAGAAAATGGCCCAGACCCACGACTCCAACTAATGTTTGGAGCTTTTTGGGTTTGGCGGGGTATTACAGAAGGTTCGTAGAGAGTTTTTCTTCCATAGCTGCTCTACTTACTAAACTGACTCAAAAAAAGATGAAGTTTGTGTGGTCTGACTTATATGAAAACAGTTTTGAGAAGTTGAAGGACAAGCTGACTACTGCTTCTATTTTGACCCTTCCCGAGGGTGTAGATGGTTTTGTGGTTTATTATAATGCGTCCCGTATGGGACTTGGTTGTGTGTTGATGTAGCATGGTAAGGTGATAGCTTAGTTAAAAGTGCATGAGCGTAATTACTCCACTTATGACTTGGAGTTAGCATCTGTGGTGTTTGCACTTAGAATCTGGAGGTACTATCTCTATGGAGTGTATGTTAATATTTATTTCGACCATAAGAGTTTGCAGTATGTTTTCTTGTAAAAAGAATGGAACCTCAGGCAGAGGCGTTGGATGGAACTTTTGAAAAACTATGATATGAGTCTACATTACCATCTGGGCAAGGGAAATATTATAGTTGATGCCCTCAGCAGGTTGTCTATAGGCAACCTTTCTCATTTAGAAGAAGGAAAGAAAGAGATAGTGAAGGATATTCACCGCCTTTTAAATCTGGGAGTGTGACTCTTAGATTCCGAAGATGGAGGGGTGATTGTTCATGAGTTAGCTAAGTCATCACTTTGTGCTGAAGTTAAGGAGAAGCAGGTTGAAAATCCCATCTTGATGCAAATCAAGAAAGACGTGGGTCAACAAAAGGTTATGTCATTTGAAATTGGTGGTGATGGTATTCTAAGATTTCAGGGTAGGTTGTGTGTTTCGAATGTTGATGGACTTCGGGAAAGAATCCTTAATGAGGCGCACACTTTGAGGTATGTCATTCACCTAGGCTCTACTAAGATGTACCATGATCTGAAAACCTTGTATTGGTAGAATAACATGAAATGTGATGTAGCTGATTTTGTGTCCAAGTGTTTGAACTGTCAACAAGTGAAGGTAGAACACATGAGGCCAGGTGGTACTTCCCAAGAGATAGCCCTGCCTTCATGGAAGTGGGAGATGATAAACATGGAATTGATTATAGGACTTTCGAGATCCTAAAACCAGTATAATTCTATATGGGTGATTGTAGATTGGTTGACAAAGTCAGCCCACTTTTTGCCTGTGAGGACTAATTATTCGGGAGAGGGTTATGCTAAGATTTACATTAAGAAGATATTTTGGTTGCATGGGGCACCAGTGTCCACTATATCTGATAGAGGTACGTAGTTTTCATCTTAGTTCTAGATATCATAAGGGTTTAGGTACATAAGTGAATTTGAGCACAACTTTCCACCCTCAGACAAATAGGCAAGCTGAGCGTACCATTCAGACCCTCGAGGATATATTAAGGGCTTGCATGATTGATTTCAAAGGTAGTTGGGTAGATCACCTGCCACTGGTTGAATTTGCTTACAATAATAGTTACCATGCCAGCATTAAGATGGCTCCTTTTGAGGCCTTGTATGAGAGAAGATGTAGGTCTCCAATAGAATGGTATAAAGTGGGTGAGACCCAGTTATATGGGCCTGATCTTGTTCATTAGGCGATGGAGAAAGTGAAGATCATTAGAGAACGAATCAAGACTGCTCAGAGTCGTCAGAAGTCCTATGCTGATGTTCGGAGAAGAGAACTAGAGTTTGAAGTTGGTGATTGGGTGTTTCTCAAGGTTTCTCCTATGAAAGGAGTTATACAGTTTGGAAAAAGGGGTAAATTGAGCCCTCTCTATATAAGGCCATATCAGATTCTGAGAAATATTAGTGCAGTTGCTTATGAGCTAGAATTTGCTGCAAGTTAGGGTTGCATTCATCCGGTATTCCATATATCCACATTGAAGAAATGCATTGGAGATCATTCTTTGGTATTTCCAGTAGAGGGTGTCAAAGTGATAGATTCCTTGTCTTACGAAGAAGAGCCTGTTGAAATTTTAGATCGCCAAGTTCAAAAGCTAATAAGCAAAGAGATAGCCTCAGTAAAGGTACTGTGGAGGAATCAGAAAGTCGAACAAGCAACTTGGGAGTCAGAAGATAACATTAGAATTAGATATCCCAATTTGTTTTATTCGATGGAGGAGGGGATAGAAGGTACTATTCCTATCTTATCTTTCCTAGTCCTTTATTATGCTTGAAATCGTGTCTGTTTGTATCCCGCATCATCATTCTAGGATGAATGTTCCTAAGGGGGGATAATGTAACGCCCCGTATTCCAAGCTACAAGATAGACCATGATTCCGATGTGTTGATAAATCCCAAAGACAAAAATCCTATGCGAATACGGCATGTTAATTATTTGTGTAGCATGTGAATCCATTCAAGCTTGAATTTAGGTCAAAGGGGTCATCTGACTCAAGGATAAGTTGAAAACTACTTCGACCAATTAAGCTTAAGTGGACATTATAATTTGTGTCAACTTCTATTGACCATGACTCTTTGTATATGTTGAATTAGAAAGCCTACTATGCGTAAAATTATAGGTTTCTGATTTAGCTTTCCAACGATACCATTTTTGCTAAAATTCCGCACCCGAGCAAGAAGTTATGGCCTTTTAAAGTGATATGCGTCACCTAACCAATCGCCCATGGCCACTGGAAAGCATAGGCAATAGTCTAGGCGGCGCCTATTTAAACATAGGTGATAGCCTAGGTGGCACCTATGTAAAGGCGATGGAATGGGCGGAGCCTATGTAAAGATTTCAAGTGACTTAAACACTCCATTTTGGGCGTAAAATGGTCCTTTTCCACCCTTACTTAGCCCTAAAATACGAAATTCAGTTCCAAGGACCCCAATACACACCTTCATTTATCAAAAGTGCTCAAGGATTCTCCTTAGGGTTTCAAAATAAAAACCCAAGCAACTCAAGATTCAATCGGGGGTTTTAGAAACTAATCGCATATTTGGAATCCCCAGAACGTAGGCTTCAAGAAACACCTATAATTTTTGCATATAGTGGTACGTGGGGTTATCTCAAAAATCTCATGGGCTTTAAAAATTCATGTTTTCAAAATAGGGGTTTTGAAATTGCGAATATGATATGTTTTAAATGTTTTATGATATTAATTTGGTTTTTCGGCCTAATTCCAAGGTGATTTGATATATTATATATGGATATGCATGTGTTTCTTAATGATGATAAATTGAGAGCATGACTTACACAAAACCCCTCTCTTGATATGATATTGTTTTAATTTTTCACGTGATATGAATCATTTGAAATCATCTTGAAATGCATGTCATGAAATGTCTAAAAATGTCATGATTTGGATATGGTTTTTGACTTTCAAAGACAGGGTTTTTTGTTCATGTTTAAATATGTTGCATATGATAATTGAATGAACAGAATGATATGATACTGATTGACTTGCAAGTCGGGTATGAAGATACCCTACAGAGTTTGACATGTGATTGATTTGAACAAAGTTTGAATAGATTGATTTTCATGAGAAAGGTGGATGCCCGAAGAAAGCGTTTAAGTGACATCTCACATGGGAGGATTCCCTGCAGTGTACTCACATGTGGGGTATACCGGCTCCAAATACATGCGGCTACTTGGATTGGAGGCTTGGCCGACGAGCACCAGAGGCAGATTCCACATAGCCGTGGAATTATAATTGTAGGGTATTCCACCTAGCTTAATCGCATTAAATTGGTATTGAAAACTATTACATTATGCCATGTGTTTTCATATAATTTGATATGAAACTGCTTTATAATGGCTTTCGCCTATATTGTGTAAAAATATTATATTTCTATTTTGATTTCTCTGCATACCAGTACTTTTGTATTGACTCCCTCTCCTCTCAAGTTCGGAGGCACAGTCTAGGGGTCCAGACAACCAGTAGATTTCCTTCCGACAGATCGCAGAATCAAGTGGTGAGCCTTCTATATTTTGGAAGGCCTGATGTCTGCAGTTTAATTTATCATTTATTAGTTTTGGGTCTACTGGGGGCCTTGTCCCAGTTTTCAGATAGACAATTAGTTTAGTCATGTAGTAGAGATTTTGCAGATGTTATAGAGATGTTGTGTTGAGATTTTGGGACATTATTCCCCATTATTACTTTCGCATGATTCTTGACTATGTTTCCGTTATATTGTGTATCTTACGCATTTCTCTTATCATATGAATTGGGTGCATGATTACCAAACAGATAGGGGTGTTTCGGGCCTCCTGGTTTGGAATACTTGTCACGGCCAGGGCCATGGTTCGGGTCGTGACACCTTATTACCAAATCCCTTCACCCTATTCATGGGAAAAAACTTCTAATAAAAAAAATCACCAATATCAAACTCAAGCTCCCTTCTTCTTACATATGCATAGGACTTCTGACAACTTTGAGCCATTTTTATCCTTTCTCTAATCAACTAAGCTTTCCTAATAGCCTTGTCAGCTCAGTTTGTACCTATTAATAAAGGTTTGTCAACTTTAAACAAACCAAATGTGCTTTAAATAGGGCCATCTTAATACCATAGTGATATATGTTATTATAAGTAATCTCAATCAATGTCAAATGATTATCACACCTACCCCTCAAATAAATCACACATGCTCTCAATATTTCCTATAAAGTTTGACTGGTTCTCTCTACCTGACCATCTGTCGGCAGGTGAAAAGTCGTACTAAGATAAACTTGGGTACCAAGAACCTTCTGAAAAGTCTTCTAGAATTAAGAGATAAATTGAGTACCCCTCACTAAAATGATAGGCAAGATAACTCCGTGCAATTTCACCAACTATCTACGGGAGAGTCTAGAATAATCCTTAGCTATATCTAAAGTGTTAACTAGCAAGAAATGGGATAACTTAGTCCTTCGATCTATGATAACCCAGAAAAAACCATGTTCTCAATAAGTATGTGGCAAACCTATTATGAAGTCCATGTTCGCTACCTCCTACTTCCAAAGAGGAATATTTATATCCTAAAGTGTACCACCAGTTATCAGGTGATCAAACTTAACTTACAGATAATTAGGATACTTATCCATAAATTTTGTGATATCCTTCTTCATACCTTCCACCAATATACTTCCTATAGATCTCGGTACATCTTAGTGGCTCTTGGGTGAATAAAATAGTAAGAACTATGAGATTCTACTAGCATCTGTTGTCTAAATTCATCCATATTAGGAACACATAGTCTGTCCTAACAATGAAGAACAACATCTCCCCCTTAGGAGAAAACCTCAACCTTCTAACTCTAGACCATTTTTTTCAACTTGAGAAAAATAGGATCAATATCTTACTTTTCTTTCACTTTAGATATTAATGAAGATTTGAACCATTCTAAACCAAGATACTACCTTTGCTTGAATCAACCAAGCAAACTCCCAATCTAGCAAGTTGGTGAACTCATAAACTTACTCTTTCTTCTCATCTTTTTATATGAGCAATACTTCCCAGAGACCACCTACTAAGAGAATCATCCATAGCATTAGCTTTAATCTAGTGATACAAGATACTCATATCATAATCCTTCAACAACTCTATCTATCTTCTCAAACAAAGATTTAGATCTTTCTAGTTGAACATAAACTAAAGGCTCTTGTGGTTGGTGAACACATCAGTATGCACCCTATAGAGATAGTGCCTCCAAATCACTTAGGATAAAACTATTATTTCCAAATCAAGATCATGAGTCAAGTAATTCTTCTCATAAGCTTGAATTAACTAGAGACATATGTTCTAATCTTGTCATGCTGCATCAACACACCATCAAGACCAACTCTAGAAGCATCATAATAAACTACAAACCTATATGAACCCTTTATAGAGTTAAAACTAGCGGAGGTGAGTTGAGCCTTCAACTCCTTAAAACTATTCTCATAAGAATTGGACCATAGAAACTTGACTTTCTACAAAAATAATATGTATATAGGGGAAGAAATAGAGAAAAATCCCTCAACAAACTATCTGTAGTAACCATTTAAACCTAATAAACTTTTAATATCTGATACAAAGATAAGTATAGGTCAATTTCAAACATCTTTAGCATTTTGGGGATCAACCTTAATGCCTTCACCGAAAATAATATGACCAAGGAATTCTTTCTATTTTAACCATAATTCACATTTGCTAAACTTGGAAAATAACTAACTATTTTATAGAGTCTTCAAGGCAATCCTTAAATGGTCTGCATGTTCATCCTCACTTCAAGAATAAATAAGGACGTCATCAATATAGACAATGACAAATATGCCTAAGTACTAGTTGAACACCATATTCATCAAGTCCATAAAAGTTGTAGAAGAATTTGTTGGTCCAAAAGGCATAACAACAAATTCAAAGTAACAATACTAAGTTTTGAAGGTTATCATTGGAATGTCATATTCTCTGAATCTAAGCTTATGATATTCGGATCTAAGGTCTATTTTGGAAAAGCAATTGGTATCTTGAATTTGGTTGAATAAGTCATCAATCCTGGGAATGGGATATTTATCCTTAACTGTGACCTTATTCAACTGATGGTAGTCGATGCGTATCTGAAAGAACCACCTTTTTTGCACACAAAAAACACTAAGGCACCCCATGGAGAGATAGTATTTAAATAAAGCTCATGTCTAGAAGGTCATTCAACTTATCCTCTAATTTATTAAGCTTAATTATTGATATTTTGTAGGGTGGAATTAAAATAGGTTTAATAGTTGAGAAAAAATCTACTCTAAAGTCAATTTTCCACTCAAGAAGAACTCCGAGTAGATCTTCTTGAAATACTTTTAGAAATGAATTTACCACTAGAACTTCCTTAAGAGTTAGGGTCTTAGAATTTATATCCTTAACCCAAACAAATATAATGACCCTTCAGGTCATTTCTCATGATTCTGCTTATTTTCGTTGTTAGAGCTTTTCCATCGCTTCTCAAGTTATTTATGACTTTTTGGAACTAATAGTTTGGTTATCGGGCAGTTTGTTTGGTTTTTGAAACCATTTCCCTAATTAGTGGTCTTTGCTGGTTTCAAATAGCCACTAAATAAATACCTCAGTAAAACAATATCAAGTATGAATTGAAACTACACTAGTAGCTCTAGAATATCAATTTTAGGCTAGGTAGACCATTGTTTTAGGCCCTGCTATTCCCAAACTCATTTTGAACTATTGGTCAGGAAGTTGGTAAATTGGAAATTTTGATGTGGGGCCTATATTTGGTTGAAATAACCTCGGATAGAAAATTCAACTTTGCCAATGTATCTGGAATGTTGAAATTAGTGTGATTGCATATTTTGTTTGCTCATATTGGATTCTAGATGCATCCCAAGTCATTGGCCAAAACATAGAATTTATTCCAAGTTACGACTGTCGTTGGTGCAGCAGAGGGTACTACAATCACAGTGGGAGTATCGCGATTACGATACCACGATCGCGGCCCAAGTGATGGTGATCGTGTGACCGAGAACTTGGAAAGGGGTATTTAAATGGCCTTTTTGTTGAGAATTAGCCATTATGCTAATGCTTTGAGTCCTATAAACCCTAGTAGAGTGTGAGGTCCACAAATTGATTCTTGGATATTTATGAGAGCTTTAATAATTTGCATAATTATGATTAATAATGAGTCTAAGGTATTATACTTTATTTATAGTATTGAATTGTTGATTATTTGACCCAAAACCCCAATTGGCTTAAGAGATTGATTTAAGACTAAATATTCTTGATTTGCACTAATTTCTTGAGAGATATAACTCCCTAATGGTATTTTGACAATGGTTTGGTCTTAGAAACTCATTTTCCATATTTGGGACCCACTTGGGGGTTTTTGGTGTCGTTTTAGACCCGAAGCACAATGGTATAATATGGGTATTGATATTCTTGTAATAATGCATAGATTGTCTTTTTGATAGCTTGGATCCTTGAAGAAGCTTCGAGGAAACGTAAAGTAGAAGTTATCGGTTCATGAGCTATATTTGGATTTGAGGTAAGTTAGAGTTTTATTATAGTGTGACTTTGATATCTTGTTAATATTGGGAGGGGTTTTAGGTGTTGGAAAGATAGATGGTAATGATTGGTATTAGTTGGACCACTTAGGCTACTGAACTCATAAAGTGTGATACTTGACTTATAGTCTAAAACCTTGGTTAATTGGACTTGTTATCTCATGACTAGCAGAAGAATGCCCTAGTTGTTCTAGTTAGACGAAAATGATCTTGTTACTCATATTAAAGAGTAAGTGGACCTTAGTTGTGCATAGTTTTTAAAATTGCCCTAGTTTCTTGGGATGAATAAAGAGTAATACTTAAGGAAGAATCGTAGTGTGTAATATTGTTATCATTATGTTTGTGAAAAATCAAAGTCTAGTGAAGCTGTGTGGGGCTCTTTCGATTCACTAGCACAGCTGCTTTGTTATTCATCTCAAATTTTTTTTTCAAAACTCATATTGAAAGCCTAGTGAAGCTGTGTGTGGCCTATTTTGATCCACTAGCAACTTGTAGTTTATCTTGTTCCTTGTGCTGGCTGAAAATATGGAATGTGGAGGTGTAGTAGTAAGAAGTATAGTAAGTGTGATTTGTTGAGCATAAGTATAGCAAAATCCCTTTTTGCATGCAATTGGGTTAATAGGAAGTGATATAGTTTGTTCGAGGTATGAAATGGGTGTTGATGGTATTTGTATGATAGAGAGTATAGGTTAGTGATAGAAGTACTCAGTGGGTAAGTGTTGTTAATCTAGGCGCTCTCCAGATTGCAAGAGGAAGTTAAGTTAAGACGCAGAGAGCTATGAACTAAGTTAAGTTGTGTATGAAGGATAGATAGTAGTGACGGGTGAAAGAAGGATGTGTTAATGGATTGTGAATAAGATAAGCTATATGATTATGACCAATTATTATTGTTATAAAGTTTAAATGGGCTAGCATTTGTTGATGAGTGTTTTATAGTTTCTAAGTGAAAATTTTGTGCAAAAAGTTTTAAGTTATATTGTGTGCTAAAAGTTAAGTTTGAATGATTGGTGATCGTGAAGGTGACTGTGATGATTTCTTGATTAATGGTATTAGTTGTTAGGAAGTGATCTAGTAGGCTTGAATAGTGGATATAAGAGCCTAAGTTAAATTGATTCATGATTAAGTTTGATGTTGTGTTTATGATGAGAAAGTTCACCCAAGATATTATGGGACTAGTTTAATTTCGAGGATTAGTGTATGACTGTAATGGTTGAGCTTCTTAGATGTGATTTTGATTCTTATGGTTTAGAAATATAAGTTTACAAACGTGATTTTAATAAGTGATGACAGAGGTAGTGTGGTCCATTAAGGATGAGAAAAATTTAAGTTGAGAGTTAGACTCTAAGATTGAAATTTTGAAGTTGAGCTGAAAGCGTTGAAGCTCTAGATGGTGTATGCTTATTTTGAGCTAAGTGGTAATGTGAAGTAAGATTAAGATTAAGCTTTGATTTATATTGTGGTTAGTTGAAGTTTTAAGTGGTTATCTTGAGGGATTGTGGTGTACATGTTTCAGATTCTGGAAGCTAGTTATGCTTCAATTCGTAAACTTCTACTAAACGATCTTTATTTTCCAAGTATTCTAGCTCAGTCAATCAGAATCGTGTAGTGTACCTTCTTATTTATCATTCATCATGTTATCCAAGGATCTTAGGAATGAAATCATTTCCATAGGAGCATCTCAGTTACGAGTATACCTCTGTTCGTGTGTCATGCATATGAGCTAATTCATAGGTGCCCCGTGCACAGTCTTAGTGACCCTGTGAAATAAGTGTTGTAGAGGAATATAGAGCCCTAAGGGGGAGATACCTAGTGACTTCTTAAAGCTTTCGTGTTTTAAACACATCTAGTTCATGCTCAGGTTCTCATTACAAGCCTTGAAATGGCTATTGTTGCATACGCATTCATACATTCCATAGTTAGTTCAGCTAGATATTTATGCGTCAGATATGCATGTTCAATATCAGGACTAGGAAACTGTAATTCCAATCGTGCCGGTATGTCTCAGATGTTCACGTCCCTTAAGAAGGTCTGTTGATCAGTGCTTTTATCCTATCAAGCAACTTTCGAGGACGAATGTTTTCTAGGGGGAGATAATGTAATACCCCAGAAAATTTTCTTCGTAAAGATTTCCTGAGAAACGTATCGAGTTCTATGCTTTAGAGTGATCCATAAATTTTTTGTGTAGTATTTCTAAGATGTTGACTTAGCATTGCATAGAGTATCGAATAATCTTTCCAATGATATGTAGATCATCAAAAACGGACACTCGAGCGATGAGTTACGACCATTCCGATCGAACTGTGAACAGTAAAATGTGCAGGAAAAAAAAGTACTGAGGCCTGGCATATTTTTGCTCTAAATTTAAATGATCATAAATCCTCATACATAATGATCTGGGTGATCTACTATATATCAACGGAAAGCTCTGCGAGTCCTCTTTCCAATGAAACTAGTTTCATCCAATTCCTCTATCGGAGCAAAAGGTTATGGTCGATCTACTTCAGCCTATCAAAAGTGAATTTTTGGGTCAATTTCAAATGATCATAACTCCTCGTACACAATGATTTGAGTGAGATACTATTTATCAATGGAAATATATAAGAGTCTTCTTTCTAATGAAATTGGTTTTATCTAATTTGGATATCGGAGTAAAACGTTATGGTTGATCTACTTCAGACTATCAAAATAGTCCACCAAAGGATAAATTCGAGAATTATTTATTTTTTAGGGGCGTTTTGGTCATCCCTCCTCACCCAAAATCCGTCCAAACCCTATATTAAAGCCTATTAGAAGCATTATATGTTATATTTCATCAAATTCCCTCAAAAAGAAAATCCTAAGCTCCTACATCCAACTTCAAGAACCTCCAAAGTTCACCATTAATTCTGCAAATTTATTCATGATTCCAAGTTCCTAGTTCAATAACTTCAAGAACCTCCAAAGTTCACCATTAATTCTGCAAATTTATTCAAGATTCCAAGTTCTTAGTTCAAGAACTCCAAGAACCATCATTCAAAGGCACGATTAACACCTCAAAAATGAGTATCGATCTAAAGTTCATCATTCAAGGTATGTGGAGTTTTTCAACAAGAACTCTCTTTCGTTCTTGTGCCCAAAAGTAATTTTCTTTACAAAGGCATGATTTTTATTTGATTTTTATGAATTTGAAGCAAGAAACCATATATTATGATGATTATTATGAAATCTTGATGTTTATGATTTTGAAAGATGAATTTACATGTGTGGTGATATAAAGCATGAATCTTGAAGGATATTTATCATGATTTTGATATTTGGGTCGTGAATCCCCGTTGGAAATTGTATTTTTTTACAAAAGTATGTGTTATAAGCACGTTGATGTGGAATATTTGAGATATTTTGAATGATTTGACCTTTTGATCGTGAATGAGTTATTTTGAACTCGACTGTGAAAAAAATCCATGTTTTTATTGATTATGATAAAGGGGTAGCAAATTGGCTCCCGTTTAAAATTGTTAAAGTGTTTATTGTGGATTTTATTTAATGTGAGCCTTAGGCTGATTTAAATTTATGAGCTAAGTCCGGGAGTAATCTTTAGCATCGAGTGGGAGGTATAAAGTGACCTTAATTTCCTAGAACTATGTGCCCCCGTAGGATGTGAGCCTGAGGCTGATTTATATAGTGATCACTAGTGTTTTTGAATTGATATTGGAAGTCCTACTCCGATGGCAAGGACAGGACGGCTCTCCCCAACGTGGGTTGTGCGTTGGACTCCATGTAGCTCACATAGTTTATGTCGGTTATTGGATCCCCAGTCTGTGTGTATTTCTTTGTGTCTATGATGAATGGTGAAGTGATTTGAAAGTGAAATTGTGAAAGTTATTCTTTCGAAAGATTTAAATGATATTTACATTATGAGAATTGATATTCTTGATGAACTGAAAGTGATTGACAAATTATATGATGACTCACATGTGTTATTGTACTTATTTCATTCTCTCATGATTTTGATGATTTAATTCGAGCTAAGTGAGTCATCTATATCAGCATGCATAATTTTATAAATTGTGATGATATTAAGATATTACTTTATATATGTATTGCACCCCCATATGCTCGGTATTTTTCCATGGTACTGACCCACATATTCGTATGTGGGCTACATTTTCTCGGAATATAGGTACAAGGTATAGTTGTACCTTCAGATCCAGTCAGTTCGTGGTATCTAGTCAGCAGGTGATGAGTCATTTTGATTCAAGGTCTTGGGTTAGTTATGTAGAGTTTATAGTGTTGTATTTTCTTTATTCAGTCGTATTAAGTTGGGGTAGTCGGGAGTCATGACCCGGCTACCTACAGTTAGTACTAGTAGAGACTTCATAGACAGTCAGTAGAAGTTGATGTATTTTGTTTCTATTTTGGTTGTAAAGGTAGAATTGTAATCCTGTAAAATTACATTTTTGTATCGATCAGATTCAGAAAAGAGTTAATTTCTACTGATTTTTATGGATTTGTATTTTTATTCAGTTGCTTATGAGTTATGCCAGTATAAGGGTTACTTGTCACCTTAAGCACCGTGTGACGTCTTGGGATCCGATTTTGGGGCGTTACATCTTTCCATTCCCATGAGGAGTGGTATTACTATTGTGGATCCCCTACTACCTGATGCTAAATCTAATGATATTGAATCACCTATTGAGGAGCCATAAAAGGCAATAGGTAGTGATGAGGCAATTTCTAAGGAAAGAGGTAAGGGCTTGGCTGTTGAGCAAGAAATCAGACAAATTCTTAGACGTTTCCCACCTTTTCCTCGATGACTGAAGCAAAAACTAGAGAAAGGAAAATTCATGAAATTTATTAAGATGTTGAAAAAATTAAGCTTAAATATTTCTCTGCTCAAGGCATTAGAGCAAATGCTTGGATATGCCAAGTTTATGAAGCAGTTGGTCACACGGAAGAAAAGAAGCGATGATTGAGGATGTGGATAGCATGCACCACTATAGTGCAGTCACTACGAGGTCTTTTTTCAGAAAAAGGGTGACCCAGAGCATTCACTATACCATGTACTATTGGGCCATCTCAATTCTCTAGAGCTTTATGTGACTTAGGAACCAGCATAAATTTGATGTCGCTAGTTGTATTCAAGCAATTAGGTTTAAATCCTCAGGAACCGACCTTAATGCAGTTGTTGATGGTTGACCTCACAATGGAAAAGCCTATTGGAATTTTGTTCGATATGATTGTGAGAGTGGACAATTTCATCTTTCTAGATGACTTTGTCATTCTGGACTATGAGGTTGACACCGAGATTTCCATTATATTGGGGAGACCATTCATGGACACAAGTAGAGTGACGGTTGACATGGAGAAAGGAGAGTTGAAATTTAGAGTCAACGGTGAGGAAGCCATATTCAACATCAAAAAATCAATGAAGTAGCTTGCCGACATAAGGGTGGTGTTGGTGATTGATTGTATTGATGACCCTGGTGGGTACTCTTATGGGTATTTTAATAGTTCTGAGTAATCAAGGTACTTGCATCGTGCTGTGATGTTAAATTAATCACTGCATGGGAGGAAACCCATGGGATTATTGGTGAAGTCTAAGTACCCAACATACCCACATCGTGCCGCAACGTTAAATCAAGCGCTTAGTGGGAGGAAACATACTATTTAAGTGTTCACATTTTTATTATTATTCCTTTTTAGGTTTTAGCTTATGGACTTGCCCAGAATATGGTAAGAATGCTACATTCATTGATTTCCAGGTAAGGGAATTATGTGACCAACCTATCGTGGTCTCAAGTTCTATAACGACTAGGTAAGTTGAACAATAAATTAAAAAGTAAAAATTCTAAGGATGAAAATGGAAAGTAGTGGGCTTTGAAAAGTCAAAATTCTGAGGATAAAAATGGAAAGTAGTGGGCTTTGGCACAACTCATACTTTTAGGACTGTAACTTTACATTTTAGAATCATACGTAGTTGGAAAAATGTCAAAAAGCCAAGTCCAGATTGTAGGAATGCGGTCCAAAATTTATGGCCTTGCACTATCTCCCTACACCTGCTGCTAGAGGTGGCACTTACGCCCCAGCCCTAGCCGCAGGTGGCAGGTGCAAGTGGCTTCTGGGTTAGGTCATAAGTGGGCCCAATTTGTAATTAAAATTTTGGCCCCACCAGAACATATATATGACCTAAAACAGCCCCCCATATTTATTTAAACCTCCTTAACCTCATTCCAACTCATTCAAATCCTTAAAAATTCACTTTTTTCTTTGAATTAAAACTTCCCGCTTAAAACATAAAATAACCCCACACTTTAGTAAAGACCAAATTCACACTAGTTTGAGATACCAATTAGTCCCAATACACTAAAAACAAGTTTCAACTTTGATTTTGATCGAGTTCTTCATTGTTCACTTCCTGTTAATCATAAAAGAGCTAACTTTCTTGGCTCCAAAGGGGTATGTATTGATTTATTAATTTCTTAAACAAGTTGATATTTGTATTCCCATGCAAAATATATAAATTATACCATGCTTGTATGTAAGATCCTTGAAGTAGCCTAAAATCATAATGTAGGGCCTTGTTTTGAATTATATTCTAAGGTTAGGCCCTAATCAAAAGTTGAACTTGAAGTATTAGAGTAATACCATAAGTTGAGCATGTTTAATTTTTTTATGAAAATCATGATTCTTGTTTTATATGTGTTCATTGGAATTGTTAGGATTTCAAATAAGCTTTAGGGATTCAAATAAACTTTAGGGGTGTGAAAATTGAGGAAAAATTTGAACTTTTGAATTTTGAGTTTTTCTTCAACTTTTGCTATCCCTCATTTTGGTTGGAAAGTAATGACTTGTTTTTCAGGTTCATATGGCACCTAAAGCTGCAAAGAAGAAGAATGTCGATACCTCGGGGAGATGGTAAGAGTCTACCCATCTTAGTGGTTTAATGGAGGAGTACTCAAGGCGGTGATATAGATACACTGCAGTTAGGGTGACACACAGACTTACTAGAGGGAAAATGTGCCAGGCTGCTTAAATAGTTGCAGCCCAGCCATGGATGAATTTAGCGTAGATGCCACCCCCACGCACTCCTCCACCAGATAAGAAGAAGAGGGAGGAGGAACAGATAGATTCAGAGTCTACTCCACAGGTTGTAGCTCCCTTAGTATAGAGAGGGGTCCCAGGATTCAGTTGAGGATGCTGAGCAGGAGGAGTCATCAACAGTACCCAATTTAAGGAGAGTACTACCACACAAGTATAGTAGTCAGAGGTACCCTAGTCTGAAGAGGGAAAGAAGCAGGCTTCCCAAGATGCATCAGTATAGCAGGGGTCAAGTCCTGAATCGCATGCTACGAAAGCACCTCTAAGGTGGTGTGTAGAGGATATACAGGAATTTTGTGATATAGATAGTCGTATCTCAGACACTAGCTAGTCTAATAGACTTATTTATGAGGGGCGTGGGATTGATCTATTAGAACTGAGGAGATTACCACAGTTTCAGGCATCCTTTGACCGATATCAATTAGAGTGGATGACTAGACCACTCTGCTCATGCAGCCCAACTATGGTATGTGAGTTTTATGCATCATACCAAGCTATAGTAGAGCTTCCTATAAGCATATTATCAGGACCGATGAGTCACTTGGGGTAGCCGTATCTTGATCATACACTTTTGAGAGGGGTCAGAGTTGATTTGTCAATAAAGACTATCCACTGAGTCATTTTTAGTCCTAATTATGTAACTCTCGTTTCTACTGCTGAGTGCAACTACAGACTACGATTCGTACATAATTGACATATTATACGGGAGCTTGAATACCAATGAGAGAGAGTCGAGATGTCTATATAGATAGCCAACTATATTTAACCTTTGGGTGATGCTACCACATGGATTGAGGAACATAGTGTGATCAAGAAGGGTATATTGACCTTTGAGGCTAAGGTTTAGTAGTTGCTCATCCAGTACCAACTATTCCCCACAGCTTTGGATAATTTGTTAACTTGGGAGGGAGCAAAGCTGGTTTTTTATATGATGGTTGGATATTCTATTGATTTGGAAACTATTCTCTAGCATGAGATCCATAACAGAGCATTTAGGGAGTTGACTTATCTGTTATTCCCTTGCATGATTCAGAATCTATGCGATAAGGCCTATATACCTGAAATACTAGCTGTAGATGAGAGTGTACGTGTTATGGCTGCAATACAGACAAAGATTATGAAGGGTCTGACACCCAAGGACTTACCAGGAGATCTACAAAGCCAGCAGTAGTACCTAGGGCCTAGACTGAGGGCCAAGAAGTTTCCACAAAGCTTGTTGATGTATATGGAGGTGATGTGGGCATTGGTATTTATATGGAGATAGGGGAGAAGAGAGAAGATCTAGATTTAAGAACATAAGGTGAGGGGACACCAGTTATTTCTTCTTTAGCCCTGGGTTTAACCTTAGAGCTGGTTGGCGTATCTTCTGATCTTACTCGCCTATCCACTACAACTCCTACTACAGGTATGATTACTATATATAGAGAGTTCTTGAAGATCTTAGTGGACAATCAGAGGGCCACAGATGCTCGGTTGAGGGTTTTTGAGACCGAAGTGAGTACCTTATACGAGCAGATAAGACCTAGGGTTTGGACTAGATTTGAGAAGGCAGAGGCCATATGAGAGGTAGCACAAAAAGCTGTACTATCTGAACTATGTGCTGGCTTCCAAGCATGTCTTGATAAGTTTGAGAGATAGGTTATATCCTGATTCATAGAGATAGATGCACTAGATCTATGCCAGATGGAGGATTTTGATATACTGCAAGCAAAACTACTCTCTTTCACAAAGAGTTGTGTAAAAACCACTCCTTTAGTTATACCCCCAGTGGTCTAGATATCACCTTTACGCGCACCGAGATAGGTTGATTTATTTGTAAAGGATGAGGAGCAGGACTCGATTTTGGGGCTAAGAGAGGTCACAATAGAGACCTAAAGGATCCTGATATATCATATAACCAGGCTATTAAAAGGGCCAGACATTATTTGATCTAGAATGCACTCATTAATAGGTAGAGGCGTATAGAGCAAGTAGCGGTTGCATCCTCTATTAGACCATTGCTACCACCACTATCTCTACCAGCTGATATGCCCCCATTTGAGGAACTCACAACACAAACGCTTAGCACGTCCCAAGTAGTTTCTCACTTTCCTTTGTTCTGTATTATTTTAGCATATTAAGGACGGTGCATAATTTTTTAGTTAGGTATAGGAGATACCATAGCCTTCATAGGTTTTTGTTGTTGTGCTTCTATTTCTATCGGTCGCGGTATGGTTGTAGAACCAGCATGTCTAGGATAAATTGTGTTGTATTATTTTTTTTCATATTATGTTATGTTTTTTTGTAATTAGGATATTTTTATATATTTAGGGCAGTTATCATATTTTTATGGATTTTTGAGAAAAATGATAACCCTCCAAATTTGTGTTTTAGAATAGTGTGAATGTTTATATGTGTGAACATTATAGATCTTGTTATGGCATTGGGATTAGGGACATGATAATCACTTGCTGACAATTGCATAAACCGGATGCGTAGTAGCTTGTAATACTGATGATGTGTTATGTGTGTGTGAGATGCTACTTAGTTCCTTTTGTATGTTGAATTCAAAACTTGCCTAGTTAGTCCTACCTAGGTTGAAAGATAGTCGGTTAGGAAAGGATCATAGGCTATTTTTTATTTCAGTCCACATTTAGCCTAAATGACCTTCCATGTTTGAATTGCATCTCTTAATCCCTATTTTGAACCTTGTAGCCTTCTTTGTTTTCACCTATTCAAATTCCCATTAGTGTTACAATGAACCTATTTTGGCCCTGGTCCTCCTTGGACATTGTGCATCCTCACTCAGGGAAAATACCTAATTGAGGGTATCATAAGGGTTTATAATGTAGATTGGGTATGTAGAAGGTTAACATAAGAGAAAAAGTTAGTAAGGCTGGATGTGGTAGAAAATGAAAAGAAAAAATGAAAAAATTATGAAAAACTAAAAAAGAAAGAATAAAAGACCACGCCTAACCTGAATACGCAATAAATAATAAAAGGGTGGAATAAAAAGGAAATTGGCTAGTAAGTGAGACCCCAAGGTTAGTGTAGTGCCAAGGAGTCTTAGTCACATGATATTTCCATATGTACCATATCATCTCCCAAGCCTACATTACAAGCCATGAAAAGTCCGATAGTTATCCTAACTTGACTATCTAAAAACTAAGGTGAAGAAAATAAGTGCAAGCCTTTGGTACTCGATGCACATTGATTGGAACTTCTCTTATGAGTCTGAGTATCTCTTGATCGTCCCTGCATTGACATGCATTGTTTCATAAGTGTGAGTGGGACATTTTTATTATGAGGGCACATGAGTCATATTGCTAGCTGCTTGCTTGTTTTGGGAAATGTAACTTGCACATATGCATGGTTGTTTATTACTAATGTAATTTCATACCTTGATCCTATTGCATTGTATTATTGTGTGTGCTTTATGTTCATACACAATTGATTTTGAAAAGTTTGGTTGGAGGGAGGTGTTATGTTTTGAGCTTAAAGGTGTTGACTGACTGCCTCAAATAGCATAGATTCTCCTAGTTAAGCATCATTTTTTTGTTATGTTTTATTTCTTGAGGAATGCAAACTTCTAAATTGAGGGTGTTGATGTGATATAGAAATATAGCACTTTTGATGCTTAAAACGAGGAAAATATGCAAGTTTCTGAGGTGGATTTGTTAGATATGATGTGTTTTGGGTATGTTTTTGTAAAAAATCATGTTTTGGAAGATAAGTTCATGAAAATACTTAAAAAAAAGGTGTTTTTTGTCTACTTATTGGAGAAATCATGGGTGTTTGGGAAACTTTTCAGCTGGTTCGTGATCAAAACATATTTAAAACTTGAAGAAGAGCTGAAAAATGGCTCCCGGCACTTGCTAAGTCATTATGTGGACCACAAGTAGCACTTATGGATCGCATGTGGGAAAAGTAAGGGCCAAAAGTCCAAAATCCCAAGAGCTGACATGAAGGAAACTTTTGTTCTGGCACGTGCATTCACTACTTTCGCTCTCCCTGCAAGCCACAGGTGCTGCCTACGCCTAGGTTCAGGGTGCAAATGCAGACCATAAGTTGCCACCGACTCTATTTTCTCCTATTTTGTTTGGACTTTGGTTTTAGGGTTTCCTTGTGTACTATAAATATCCTTTATATGGTTTTTAGTAGAAGTGACACTTTTGATATTCACAAACATATTTTGATTCGAAGATTAGATTTTGATCTTGGGATTCTCTTGTATTAAGTTAAGTAGATTAATTTAGTTATGATTGTGGGTTTTCTAATTCTTATTATTGTGATTTCATGTATTCCTTCAATTACGAATATTATTGATTATTTCACCAGCATGAGCAGCTAAATACCCATAGCTAGGGTTGTGGAAACCCTAGCAGATTGACAAAGTAGGGAAAATGCAATTGTTATTCTAAATCGATACCCATGCATGTATTGCTTTATCTTTAATATAATAGTTTTGTTAATGGGTACACATATTAGGATTCCACCTAGATTATTGATACTTACTCCAAAAGAGGAGCAGTGACTAGGAAAAGATAAAGACAACAGTAAGTTTAAGTTTAGTTATTGATCCATGCTTCTAGGTTTTATCTTAGTAAGATGGTCAGATTTTATCTAATAACTAGAGACTCAAAAGGTAATAGTTAACCAGGATCAGGATAAAGTTTAGTAGGGCGACATCCTGAGACTCTAAAAGTAAAGGGTGAAATCCTTTTATTCGTCCAAAAGACTGTAGAATGTACAAAACTTATCAATCCTGCATACAAGGTATCCGGTTGGTTCAACATAGCATGATAAGCCTACAGAGTTGAGAAGCCATGGGAACACAATCCTCGTTTCCAGTTATGATTGATCACAACCAAAGTTGATATTTTCTACTAGTTCAACATTGATACTCAAATCCCTACATTTTTTTTAGTTTATCCCTCTGATTTCAACAGCTGAGAGCCGTGAATCCACGTATTCCCTTGGGATTTGACCCTAACCTTTGTTGGTTTACTGTATTTGGTAGCGACTGTATCATATTTTGAGAGGAGGTATAGCTTGGATGTGACCATGCTTTATCCTAATTATCTTTCCTAAACTTAGGCACCAAAGCACTAGTAGAAGATGTGTCCAGCAATGAGATTTATGGTAGCACTGAGAGTGATTGCCACTTTCTGGCCTCTACTAGGAAAAATTAAAGCTACATGTTCTATCTTTCTTACTCTTCCTCTCTTTCTCCTTGATTTTATCTTCTTTAATCTGTTGACCATGAACCATCAACTTAGAGATATCCATCTCCTTGAGCAACATAGTAGTGTTATACTCTTTAACTACATCCTCAAAAATACCTATCAAAAATGTACTCATGTGGTCCCTAGAGCTAGCAACCATTGCTGGAGCATACTTTTCCAACTGAGTAAACTTAATAGAATACTCTTTCACTCTCATGTTACCCTGCTTGAGATTAATGAATTCCTATATCTTGTCCTTTCTTATCTAAAATGGGAAGAACCTGTCCAAAAATACAACTTCAACATCATCCCACTTTATCAGTTCTACATCCATACCTTTATCACCTTTCTAATATTTGTACCAAGTACAAGCTACTCCTTGCAGTTGATAAGCAGCCAAGTTAGCATTTTTAGTTGAAGTTACACCCATGATCTTAGTAACCTTCTAAATATAATCTAGGAACTCATGTGGATCCTCTTCAAACTTAGACACAAAAAATACCAGAGGATTTATCAGAGTGATGTCTGGACTCTGGTTGTTGTTGTATTCACTGTTGGGTTAGTTGGTGCCACCACCTACGGTTATTCTGGGTAGTCATGGACTAGACTAACATAATTAAAGCAACCTTAAACTTAGCATGAGATACTTGTTCAACCAGAGGGTCTATTGGTGCTTTTGGTGTTAAAAGATGGTTTTGAGAGATTTCACACTCTATCTCATGATATGAACACGAAAGAAGTAAAAGTTTTCCTAAAATGTTTCATATACTCTCACTCATAAGTGTGGTACATTTCACACCCATAAACAAGACTCTACAAATATGGATTTTAGACACCATAGGACACCTTAAAAATATTCTCTAATACCAAGTTTTTCAGGTCCCTAGACTATCCCTAGTCATAATACGATGCTTAGAGTCACAAATCACCCTAAGATAACTGATGACCTCACATGACACTATAGATACTATATAAAAGTGGATAACACTATGCAGAAGCTAAATTAAAAGTCATATATGAATAATCAAAACCTTTACAAAGACGAGTTGTTGAGTCAAGCCCCCAACTAACTCCAACTATCTAAAATTAAATATAATATTGAAAAGAATTATTGATAACTGGTCCTAAAATGATGAGGACTCACTAAAATACTATTGTCGATATGATGTTGAATTGTACTAGCCTTGAGTAGGAAGTTGAACATCAAAACCTATATATAAGGCAATATAGTGAAAATGAAGTATGTGGGCAACACTTAAATGTACTGAGTCTGTGATAGAGGAAATAACTTATATAGGATGAACATGATGCATATAACATGATAAACTAATGCAATATTAAATAATAAACATATTTCATAACCCGAACCAGGGCTTAGCTGTGATGGGTATCTCAAGCCCATCATGGACCAGAGACCACCGCCTACTTAGCCAAACAGAACATAATACAGCTAGCAGTGGAAGAATTCAGAACGTATAACAAGATAGAATTATCAATAACTCAAAAGAATTTAAAAATATCAACAACATCCCAATCCACAATATTCCATAAAGACTCTAACAAAATCAACTCAATCTAAGTCAGGACATACCCCCGACGATAGCCAAAAACAAGTCCAAAGAAAATTCTATGATAATAGATAAACCAAGAAGAAACCATCTTTCAGAAGAAGGAGTCTCACCACTTCAAGCTAACTGCTGACAAATCAGAATCCTATCACTGTGCAGGAATAGTAGAAGTATCTTTGGTTCCTAGATCACGTGGGGATACGACAACCGAAAAAAGCTAGCTGGTTAAATTCTAACATGTAACTTAGGAAGGGGGTAACATAATGCCAAGTCAAAATTATAGTAAAAATCCATATGCACAGATTTTATATACATATCTATATAACATGCTGGGGTAGGGAACAAGATTTAGCATGCAAGTTAGATATTAGCTTGGACTATGTAGCTCAACTATCATAAAAAGGCACCAACAAGCTATATGGGTTTATCTCCACTTGTTGAAAGAGCCCTAGTGCGTGTTAACCGCATGAACCAGAGATATCAAGAATAACAGGGAATGCCCCAACCACACGTCAATCTAGGGTACAAAAATTACATTTATAAAATGTGTCCCAAGTACACAATCTTCTAGACCAATAATCACAATTCCATTAACTTGGAGGAATGCTTCGACCCCTTTTGTTAATTAAATCAAAGTTGGAAGGATGCCTCGACCTCCTTTAGTTTATCAAATCAAATCGGAGGAATACCTCGACCCCCTATTTTCATTAAGTAAAAACATAGCCAACAAGGCATTCAAAACCATTCATTGTTTAGTCATTTATACAATGCAATATTATAGGTGAGTAAGTCAAACCAAGTGACAAATTCATAATTCAAAGCAATTTACACAAGTGAATTGAGGAAACACAATTATTCAAAACCATTTACAAGTTCAAAACATCAATTTGGGGGAATGCCTCATCCTATCGCACCCCCATCCCCCTCAGTCCAATTCTCATACCCATGCACCCCATTAGTTTTAAAAACCTTCAATATATTACATGAATAACTCATAAAAAACATGGGAAAAAAATTGAAGGATCAACCATTCCAAAACCCTCAACCTATATTCAAATCCATATAAATAAACTATTTAAAACACATGTTTTTCATAAAATAAGATTTGGGGAAAAGTAACATGCCTGAAAGTACAAAGAATATGGAGAGAAATAAACCATTGATCCCTTAAATGACCAACTTTGAAGAACCCTAGCTTGTTCTTGCCTTAGGGATTTGAGAGTGTTTATGCTTGATAAGTGTTGAAAATAATGCCCCAAGGTGCTTTATGGTCATGGGTTTTAAGTAGGTAAAGAGGGAAATCTCCAGAGTGTCCTTCATTAAAAAGATGAAAATTTGTTGCCAATGACTACGGATCAATATGTGACTCATAAGAACTCGTTGTGCTCGTCACCACGAGTCGTAATCTGAATAGTAGTTGAGGTACCCCTCTTAGTTGACCCTGCAATTCACACCATATGACTTGTCAAGAGATCCTATGACTCATAAGGTCTTAGTCGTAACTAAGACAAACCATTTGGGGTACACACTGGTCAACCTACGATAGGTATACTATGACTCGTATAGGGTCATTACGACTCAAACCCCTAGTCATAGTCACAACAAACGCTTTAGGCTAGAATATTTCTTAGGCAATTACCATAGTCCAACCAATAACCCTAATTACAAGGGTGGTTTGTACCTTGCTAAGGGTACGAATATTGATTGGCATGGATCCACTAAACTAATGTCCATATAGAATAAGATATCAATCCTATCCTGATAGATGACCCTTTAGAACCTAGGTGGAATCATAGTACTGAGGCCTAGTGACTTATGATAAAGTTTACAGCCTAATTGATGGGTGAGCCTTTATCCCTGTGTCAGCTTGGTGCTAATTACTCCAACTGAATATAATTGATAACTGGATAGTTCGTTTAGAATGAATAACTGACAATCTTATGACGCTGATGTTTGAGACTAAAATAGTAGACGCTTATCTAAAAAGTATTCTACATTATGTAACCATGGTGCAATATTCTGATTTCCATTTCCATTTCCATTGTCATTCCTCCTTTCGTTAGTTCTCTAGGGAGGCATATTTTGTAAATATGTAGAGCACGAGTTATAAGAAGTTTTAAGAGATTTCACACTTTATCTCGTGATAGGAACACAAAAGAAGTGAAACTTTTCCTAAAATATTTCATAGACTCTCACCAATAAATGTGTCGTACTTCACACCCATAAATAAGACTCTACAAATATGGATTTTAGACAACCTTTGACACCCTAAACTTATTCTCTAATACCAAGTTTGTCATGTCTCATGACTACCCCTAGTCATAATATGTTTCTTATAGTTACAAATGACCCTAAGATAATTGATGACCTGGCATGACACTATCGATACTGTATAAAATAGGATAACACTATGCAGAAGCTAAAGTATAAATGATATATGAATAATCAAACCCAAATGTCAATGTTTAAAAAAAATGAAAATCACTGAACTTAACATAAAACTAGACCGATATTGTCTATGTGAAAATGTTTACTAAGATATGTTGTTGGGACAAGCCCCTAACTTACTTCAACTATCTAAAACTGAATATAATACTGAAAAAGAATTATTGATAACTAGTCCTAAAATGATGAGGACTCACCAAAATACAATTGTCGATATGATGTTGAATCATACTAGCTTCGAGTGGGATGTTGAACATCAAAACCTATATTATAAGGTAATATAGTGCAAATGAAGTATGTAAGTAGCACTTTAAATGTACTGAGTATGTGAGATAGGAAATCACTTATATAATATGAACATTATGCATGTAATATGATAAACTAATGTAAGACTAAGTAATAAACATGTGCTGTATGATATGTTGAATAACTAAGTACAAGGTCATGTAACTATCTAAAACAAAACTATAGACTGTGGGAGCTACCATTATTTAACATACCCAAATCTGAGCTAACCGGGGTCTAACCTGTACCCCTAACTAGAAGGGTGCTTTGTACTTTTCCAAGGATATTAACATTAACTATCATGGATCCCCTAAATTAATCTCCATAAGGACTAAGGTATCAAGCCTGGCCTGATGGGTCACCCTTTAGAACCTAGGTGGAATAATAGTACTTGGGCCTTGGGAGTTACACTAAAGTTCATAGCCTAACAAATGGGTGAGCCTTCATACCTACATTTGATCAGTGCTAAGTACTATTCCCAACTAAATATAATTGATAATTGGATAGTTTGTTTAGAATGAATAACTGAGAAGCTCATGACATTGATGTTTGCGACTAAAATAATAGACACTTATATAAAAAGTATTCTACATAATGTAACCATGGAGGAATGGGTATTCATTAATATACATGAAATCAGGTTATTGGGTGTTCATAACTGATCAACTTAGAAAAATGCAACTAGTATGACAATTCCCATAAATAGAATAAAATATTGAATTTCATAACTCAAGTCTAAAATAACAAGTTATATATTACACTTAGGGTTTATATTTATAAACATGTGATGATACTGAAATCTATGGGGTAAATGGGTCCAAGTCAATAATGATAAGAAACTAAAATATAAAGGAAATTATATTTCTCATGAATACTAGGCTTTGAGAGAGGAATTAAACTAAGGAATTTAGGTAAACTTTTGAACTCAATGAGTGAAAGGAACCCAAATATGAAATACCACATACCTATAAATAGAACCTTGAATAAATTTTGAAATTGGGGACTAAAGTTGAAGAACTCTAACTCTGCCTTACGGAAAGAAAATCATCTCATTCTCTGTGGTTTTCCAAGTGTCGACTGTAATAGGAGGAATTAGAGACTTAAGGTAATGTTTGTCTTAACAATCAGCCTTGAAATAGCTTTAAAATGTATTTTTGATGTTAAAAGAGTGGAGAAAGATCTGAATACCCTTCATAAAATGTACCTAAAAATCTACAGAATAAAGTCATATGCACCATCCCGCAATTGTGTGACCCACATACAATTATGGGTGGTGTATGTAGTTGAGCGACTAGACAAAGGCTCTATAGACATGATCAAATAAGCTATGGTATGATCGTTGTACCCACCAATGATTATGCCTTAGTTTGTATATTGAAATTCCAAGATGCATAAGTTTTAGGACTCAAGATCATGGTTTCTAATCATAATCATGGTTCCCTATTGTGGTTGGAAGGTATACTTTCCAACTTTCAAGGTTTTGGGGTTGTTTAATGTAGAATATATCATGGTATGCTCATGGTTTCTAATCATGATCTGGTTGCTTTTGTGGTATCTCACTATTGGACATTGCTCCACTAAAATGGTCGTAAGTTTTACTAAAATAACGGACTAACGTAAAACTTAATGCATTGAAATAAGACTCAAAGAACTTCCATTTTCTAGGTCTTGAGTTCAATAATGATTTAGAATCTAGGATTTAGGCTTATTTTAAGTTGACTATAGGGATATTCTTCTAAGGAAACCACTGGTAAGGAAGGTTTCAACTTACCTATGAGCTAGGAGTTACTTGTTGCCTTAATAAACGTCTAAATCACTTATTACAGTATCAAAATATGATGTTTGATTTTACACATACTTAAATCATGGATCGAATCATAGCTTGGATTTTTTGGGGTGTTACACAACCATACTTTAAAGTCATGATCATACCAAGGTGTCATGGGAAGGAAGTCCAGATTGAGAGTTTGCAGAGGTTGAAGTGGGGAAGGATAAAACAAGAATATTTTATGATCATACCATAAAGGTATGAAGTTATACTAAATTTTATGTCTACCTTTTTCTAAAGATGACAAAGTCTAGTACTAGCCTACTAGCACCACAAACTATCATGGGATTTAATCACGATCATACCTTTCTTTCATCCAAAGTGACAACCTTACCAAATTCTTTTATATTTAGGCTAGGTTTATTTTTGTATAAATAATTTCATTTGTCTTTTGTATCAGCTTACATTCAATTACATTATTTTATGGTTCTAAGGCACATTCTTGGTCCTGAAATTACATATATTGATTTTTTGGATTTAATTCAAAGTGAGATTTTGGAGTTCTTCATCTTGTAATTGTAAGTTCATGACTATGATTTCTTATCATAATTCTTCTTATACTCTTGCAATTATGAGTAGCTAAACACCACAACTAGGTTTTTGGTAACTGCCATGAATTAACAAAGCAAGCTAAGTGTGTTCTAATTCTAGACTAATGTGCATGCATGTATTGGTATTTTCTTCACTATGATTCCCTTATAATGGATGCACAACATTATAACTCTTATGAATTTTAGGCGTGCTCAAAAGCAAAGTGGAGATTACGTAAACAAAAAAACAACAGATATTTGTAGTTATCAACTTTTATCTAATAACATAAGTCATAGTAGGGAGAGTTAATTGAGATTAAGTTCAAGGTTAGAAGAGGAACAATCAGAGACTGAGATGAGAAGAGTGATATTCATCTAATCAAGGCTGAGAGATGTTTATGTAAACCTATCTTATGAGATCTTGCATGCAATGCATCGAAATAGATTAATGAAGCAGATAGCATGTGTAGTTATGAAATTATGGGGAATACACTCCTAATGCCTCTTATACTATGATTACAAATCCAAGCAAATCAACAATTATTACTAGTGACACAATGATTTACAAAATCTCCTTTTTTACTTATTTGTTGATTTCTTAGACAAAACTTGATAGATTTTTCAACCTATTCCCTATAGTATTTACCCCAACCTAGTTGGTTTATATATTTGATCAACGAACACTTTACACTTTGTTTAGAGAAGTAATTTGGGTGACATCAATGAGCATAAATTACTGAAGGTATCTTCCATGAAGGAGGTGGTGGGGTTTGGTAAGAAAGATAAACTTATCCCTAGGTATATTGGTTCGTTCAAAATTCTTAAAAATATGTGTCTATTGGCTTACAGATTTGTGTTGCTTCTATACTAATCGAGATTCCTAGTGTTTAATATTCTATGTTTAAGACATATCAAGGAGATGGAGAATACATAATTCATTAGGACTCGATATTACTTGATAAGAATTTTTCCTTCAAAGAGAAATTAGTATTAATACTTGGTAAGGATGTTTGGAAGTTGAAAAATAGATTAAATCCATGAAGGAGGCTACTTAGGAGATTCACGTAACAAGTATCCTCACTTGTCTAAGGATTTGAGTACTCATTCTATTAGTTTTATCTTTTTTCTTGATTTATTATTTATCAATAAACAATGGGTATATTGGTACCTGTTTTAATAATGCTTTTTTATATTAGTGTATAGCATAGCATGCTAAAATTTGGATTAAGATTCTCCCCAAATAAAGTGTTAAAAATTTTAGCTAGGCTAGTCTTGTACGAATTCTAAGTGTGATGTGGTTTAGGTAAATTTGGTAATGGATAAGATGTTGATTTTATGAATTAAGACCATAATGTTTTATCTAAAAGGTTTTGCGATTCTTAAAAATACACAATATTAAATTTGAGTTAGTAGAACTTTTAATATAGTGTTTGACATAAAGAGGTTGGTTTCAAATGTCAAAATCTAGGATTGTTTAGTAAAATTGGCGAAAAATGGGACTACCTAGAGTTATTACCTCACCTATACCGATATAGTATGAGGAAATTCGCTATTACAGAACCACTATAGTGGGAGTTAATAATGGCTAGTCCTGATACAACGAGCAGATCCTGCCATAGAGAGGTCACTAAAGCGAGAATCAAGACGCTATAGCGAGCTATTTAAATAGCAACTTTTAGACTTAAAATGTTATTTTCATTATAAACTCATTCAATACCAGGAGAGGGCAATTTAGGGTGAATTACATTAGTTTCCACCCAAATTCCTTCATTGAGGTAAGTTAATCCACCTATTTAACTAGTTTTTCGTTAATTAATCACTAGAATCTCTAGGTTTTGATAACGATGGAGGAATTAATTTGACCTAGGTTGATTTTCTAATGTAAAGTAATGAAAACAAGGCAAGCCTTGGGTTTAGGTGAAGGGTGAATGTGTTTTAATTACATGGTCAAAATTCATTCTTGTAATAGTGAATTTATAGAATTAAAGTGGAATAAAGGTGGTAAACCCTTAGAATGAAGAAATGATTCATGAATTTGACCTTGGGGTTATGGAATTAGGTTATAATCTTTCAAATATATTAGAGAATTGTTTAATTAGTTCTTGTTATGTTTTTTTAAACCATAATCAAGTCGAAGCTTCAAGAAAAGACAGGATCCATGTTAATTAGAACATTGCACGGCTTGGATAGAAGTACGTGATGGCTAGCTTGAAGTTATTAACACAAGTTAATTTATGTGTGCATGTTAACTACCAATTTTCATACTTGTTGGAATGCATGCTATTACAATTTGAACTTATTGTATGTATATATACAAGTTAATTTGATCACCTGTAGTGAGATTATGTAAAAAGAATTTGTTTGACATACAAATGTGTTTGACTTATCTCATTTTTTGATTTCATATGTTATTATTTAATATTGTGAGATGAACCAGTAAGGATTGATCGTTACAAAAATTGGTAGATTTTAGAGAGTATAAGGATGGAGATGTTAGAATAACGGTAGTACAACACTTGATTTTGAATATGAGGGTAGACACTAGTTGTCTGGGTTACACTTGATTTTGAATATGAGGGTAGACACTAGTTGTCTGGGTTATTTTAGTACATAGACTAAGCTCGTTCCCTGCAGGTCATGGTTAGTGGGAATTTATAAGACACTTAGCATATGTATACATGGTATCGGAGAGTTTGATGGTTCCTTGAGTGAACCGAGTTATATTATTGTTGTTGTTAGATCCTTGTGTGGTCCGGGTTATTGATATAGTAGTTGCATTGAATTAATGTTGTTATTCATTAAAGAGGTATTTGTTATGAGTTAAGTTGTATGTCTTATAAGTCTTCATGATTGACTTGATTTGAATATTTGTAGTTGTGATGTGCTTCCTTTGTTTACTTGATTTCTTGTTGAAGTGAATCTATTAAAGAAACACTAATTGAAGGGATAATTGTCATTGTTACATGGTTGTTTCTTGTTTACAAATTATTGGTTTGAGTGTTCACATTGTTAAGTTGAGTTGGCCTATGACCCTACCAGTACATAGTGAGTTTGTACTGATACTACCATGTGCTCTTTGTTTTATAAGTGTAGAGAATATTTCAGCGGCTCTAACAAAACTTTATTTGTATCTAGTGACCAATTTTTTATCAAAGGGTGAGAATCATCTTCTGAACACCATGAACCTTCTTACATTATGTTCTTGTCTACCTATTTCGGATACAAGTTGTTTTAGTTTATTTATAGTTTTCTGGATTGTATTAATAGATTGTCATTTTGGATCTTCTCGTATGATGATCCTTAGTTTCTAGGGGTGTTTTATTCTTTTGATATATTCTACACTATTTTATTTTAGAATTATTTTTGTCATGACCCAAAAACCAGGGTCATGATAGCACTTATCGCGGAAAACCTTGATAAGTGAATCTATCACCCAAACTGATATACAAGAGGATAAAAAGCCAGAAATACCCCTAAGGTAAGGCTTCTTGAAAAATTTGGACCATAACAATATCACTAATTCGAAAAGAAAAATAACTTAAACACTATACATTCCCAAAACCTGGTATCAATAGTGTAAGAACATATCTAATACAACTCGAATCCAAAAGAAATACATAAGATGTCCAAAATACAAGAGAAACTTTGTATTTAAAATAAAAGTAAAGACAGTCTATAGAGACAGGTAGTAGAAGATATTCGGATGCCTGTAAATCACCCACTACCTTTAAAGCTCCAAATACCGCCTGAATCAAGCAGTGTAAGGTTCATCCAGACCTGAATCTACACCGAAAGGGTACAGTAGGAGTGAGTAGGGTCCACTTGTACTCAATAGGTATCATAGGCCGATCGAGCAAAGTAGAAAATAAAGCATACAAAATACACACTAAGGGCACATCACCTGCAATCAAAAAATGTTCCATAATGGTAGCCCACACCGTTTGCACTAACAGTTCAATAATATCACATATATTATAAGATCATTAAATATATATATATATATATATATATATATATATATATATATATATATACACAAGATCATTAACTACAAGTATAGGAAGAGATAACAATTAGATAAGTAGCAAGTTAAACAAAATACAATCACATCACAAGAATAATGAAGTAGATACAATGAGAATGATGATGATGATGACGTACGAGGTTGTTGCACAACCTTCGAGACTATCTCATAGTATCTGTATACAATTATAGAGCTAAAGCTTACCGATGTAGGACCCGTGAGGGTTTCCTTAACCTGCATATAATCCATATATCATTCTTTTCCCTAGTACATCCCTCGGAAGGGGGGTTATCAAAGGTGTTGCCAGTGTTTCTCAATATTTTCACGGTTGTACCATTGTTTCAAGAATGAGTATGATATGAGGATGTAATGCTCACAGTCAATTACAATGAGTATTTCCACAACCGACCACATGATGTATTTCCACAACCAACTACAATGATATATTTTCACAATCACGTAAGCCAATATCCACTCAATATTTCCATCTATCCATGAATTTCCACATGTTTCATATGCCAATAAAGTATGAATATATCAAAATAAACATATGGTACCCCCAACACGTTTTTTCCTCAACAAGATACAGTTATTCACATGTGTAGAATGTTATCAACATCACTTAAGACCCCAGATGGCCACATATATCACATAATGTCTAAAGTCCAATAATTATATCACATATAGGCCCCCAAATAGGCACAACACATTAAGATAGCTAACTTTATGATTAGTTCCCATCCCTTTAACATGCATTTTGTATCAAAATTAACTACCCAGCCAAGTCCAAAAGAGTTAACCATAACTTACCTTGACTATCAAAACTGGTCTGCTACACTTTAATTCCAAAGCCTTAAGCCTCATGAACGGATATAAAAGCAACTTAAATATAAAAATATAGAATCTACACATCAAAAGAAAGCCAGCGACACCCATATTGCCTTAATGCAAGTCAGGGTCAAAACGGACCACCAAAATAGATTTTTAAAAAAGAAGGGCAAACTAGTAACTTTGTTTCAAAAATATGTTACCCATATTTTTAGGAGTGTACAGCTAAAAACTCAAGTAAAATGAGTTTAAAACGAGTTTCAAGTCGAAGAAAAACCATTTTAAAACTTTACCGGACAAAATCTTTGAAATCCTTTTAAAAATCAAGAATTGAAGTTGATTTAAAGTTGAAACTAAGGAAAGCTAGTAATTATAGGATTAGGAACATTATTCAAGTGAAAAGGTGTTCCATTGGGGCTTAATTCGAAAAATAAAATCTTAGGCCTTTGAGGCCAAAATCCCACATTTCCACTTTCAAATTCGAATGAAAACAAGAATCTAATATTGAAGATGGACGAAATTAGTTAAAATAAGCATAATGGAGCTTACCTAAGCTTAGAAGTGGAGAAAGTAGCTCAAAACCATGAAATCCTAAGCTCCAAGCCTCAAAAATTGTGAAAAAATAACCAAACATAGGTATTTATACTCAATACCCGCGATCGCTAACCACGGGTTGCGATTGCGATATCTCGTCTGTCAAGGGTATTGCAATTGAGGACAATGATCAAGATCGCGACATCTTGACTGCTGTCCCTATCGTGATCGCGGCATCATTTTTCAATCACGAGTGCACCAGATAGTTGGTGCACCAGTTGGGGATCTTGTATCATTCTGAGTCTTCGCGGTCCCATCGGGATTAATCTAGAATCCCATGAATACAAATAAATTATGCTATCATATTAAATTTGACGCTCCAAACTGAATGGTTATATCAGATTTTTGAAAAACACTAATTTCACAAAATTGACCCTCGAAACCCAAATTCACAATTTTCCAAACTAGGGTTTGATATAAGATTATACAGCTACATAACTAGACCAAACAAGTTACCACCCTAAAATCAAGTTTTGATCTATTGTAGCAATCTATTTGGCCACCCACCGCATGGATCAAACGATATCGACTGAAGTCACATATAAGTCTCTCGAAGTATCCAAAAACCACAATACAGCATATATGGCACTAAAATGTATTAAGAATCATGCCAATCAACCCCACACCCAAAAAATACCATAATTCAACTATCGGGAGGGATAAAATAGTCAAATCATACAAAAACACATTTTTCACATATTTCATCAAAATTCAAGTTGTTACATCATCCACCACTAAAAACCTAGTTCGTCCTTGCACTAAAGGCAAGAGAAATACCTTAATCAACAAAGAGCTGGGGATACGAACTATGCATATCAGACTTGACCTCCCAAGTAGCCTCATATACAGGTCGATGTCACCACTGAACCTTAACAACAGGGGTAACTCTACAATGCAACTGTCCAATATCCCTAGCCAAAATGGATACCGGCTCCTCAATAAAAGACAATCAGTCATCTAACTAAACTGAATCCTAATGAATGATATGAGACTCATCCAAAATGTAACAGCAAAGCATAAAAACATGAAAAACTGGATAAATAGGGGAAAATCTAACTCATAAGACATATCACCAACAGTCCAAAGAATATCAAATGGACTAATATACCTGGGGCTAAGCTTTCCGCTTTTCCCAAACCTCATCACACCCTTCATGGGTAAAACTCAAAGGAAAATGTGACAACCAATGCCAAATCTTAAGGCATAAAGTCTACGATCTGTGTGGCACTTCTGCCTACTCTGGGTTACACGAAGCCTATCCTTAATAATCCAAACTCTATCCAAGAACTCACGAAGAAAATCAGTACCTCAAGGTCTAACCTCAAAAATATCAAACTAACCCACTAGAGAGCGAAAATGCTACCATACAAAGCCTCAAAATGAGCCATATCATTACAGGAATGGTAGCTATTATTATAGACAAACTCCGCTAAATCCAAATGATGCTTCCTTTGGCCACAAAAATCCATCACACAAGCGTAGAGCATATCCTCTAAAACTTGGATAGTCCGCTCTGACTGACCGTTAGTTTGGGGGGTAAAATATTGTGCTAAGGTCAACCCGAGTACCCAACCCATCCTGAAAAATCTTCAAAAAGTGAGAAGTAAACATAGCACATCGATCTGAAATGATAAATATTATCACACCATGTAGTTTCATAATCTCACAAATATAGATATGGGCCATCCTCTCAGCAATAAAAGAGACCTGCATCAAAATGAAATGTACAGACTTAGTCAATCGATCTACGATAACCTAAAGACTATCAGATCCATGAAAAATGTGAGGCAACCGGATAACAAAGTCCATAGTGATTCATTCCTACTTCCACTCGAGAATGGGTAATCTCTAAAATAATCCACCATGTCTTAAATGCTTGGCCTTCACCTACGGCAACAAAGGAAATGAGCTACAAAATTTTCCACAGCCTTCCTCAAAGAATACCTGGAATAATGAGCCTCCTTCAAAATCAATCTAATCTAATAGCACACAAACTAGACCCTCAATCCTCAAAACTCCATATCAATCAAGTGAGGATTCCTTAGTATCACTACTCAATACCTTATTTCGAATCAATCTCAACCCAATATCATCAAATTAATGATCTTGAATCTGCTACATCAAAGAAGACCTAGCCTCCACAAATGGAAAAACACATCCAGGAGTCAAAATATCAAGCCTATCCATCTTGTTATCTAAAGACTAAACCTATAAGGCCAAAGGCCTCTCTTGGGTCAAAAGATGTGTCAAGCTACCCATGCTAGTCGACTTTTGACTAAAGGCATCTGCAACCACATTAGCCTTTCTTGGATGATAGAGAATAGTCATGTCATAATCCTTAAGAAACTCAAGCCAACGACACTTCCTCACATTAAGATCCTGTTGGGTGAAGAAGTACTGAAGGCTACGATGATCTAAGAAAATCTCAAAATGGACTCTGTACAAGTAGTGCCTCCATAACTTCAAAGTAAAAACAAATACACAGTACTCCAAATCATAGCTAGGGTAATTCTTCTCATACGGCTTCAACTGACATGAAGCATACGTAATCACCTTACCTGTCTAGATCAACACAACACCTAACCCAATACCTGAAGTATCACAAAAGACAGTAAAACCCATGCCCTCATTGGGTAAAGTCAAGATACGGGCTAAACTAAACAAATCGTTAAGTTTTTGGAAGCTTGCTTCATAAGCATCAGACCACTGGAAAGAAATCTTCTTCTGAGTTAACTTGGTCAAGGTAGCTACAATGGATGAGAAACCCTCAACAAAACGACGATAATAACCTGCCAAACTGACAAACCTCTAAATCTCAGTGGACGAAGTAAGTCTCAACCAATAACGAACCACTACAACCTTGGCTGTAACAACCATGATACCTTTCTTAGTCACTACGTGACCCAAGAAAGAGATAGACTCTAATAAAAACTCACACTTGGAGAACATGGCATACAACTTCATATCCCCCAATCTCTTAAGAACAATCCGCAAATTCTCCCAATGCTCAACCTCAATCTTGGAATAAACCAAGATATCATCTATAAATACAATAACAATGAAGTTGAGATATGGTCAGAATACTTAATAAATTAACTCCATAAATGCGACAGGGGAATTGGTCAACCCAAAGGACATGACCAAGAACTCAAAATAACCACATCAAGTTCAAAAACCTATCTTCAATATATCTGAAGCTCTAATCCTTAATTGGTAATACCCGAAGCTCATATCAATCTTCAAAAATATCGCGGCACCCTGAAACTGATCAAATAAATTATCAATATAAGGAAGAGGATACTTATTCTTAACATTCACCTTGTTCAACTGCCAATAATCATTACATAAATGCGTAGACCCATCCTTATTTCTTATAAACAAGATTGACGAACCCCAAGGTGACCTACTTGTTCAGATAAATCCCTTATCTAAAAACTCTTACAACTAATCTTTTAATTCTTTGAACTCGATTAGAGCCATCCTATAAGAAGGAATAGAAATGGTCTTGGTGCCCAGATCAACATCAATAGAAAAATTAATATCATGATATGGAGGCATACCAGGTAAATTCATAGGGAATACATGTATAAACTCACGAACAACACGAATAGAATCTAAAGAATGAGGTAAAACAACATTAGTATCATGAATGAGAGCAAAGATAAACATCTCTCTTAGCCAATCTATGAGCTTGAACATAAAATATGAACCTCTTCAGACCTGAATGAAGCACACCAGTCCAAGTTATCCTCGGCACACCCGGCGAAGCTAAATTCATGGTCTTAGCATAATAATCTTGGATGGCATGATAAGTAACCAACCAATTCATACCCAAAATAACATTAAAATCAACCATATCCAACACAAGAAAATCTACCCCAAGTCTTATACCCAACAAAAGTCATAATACAAGAATGGTACATACGATCTACCACTAACGAATCTCCTACAGGGGTAGATACATTAATAGGCATAGAAAAAACTCACTAATAGAATCAAAACCCAAAGTAAAATATACAAACATGTAGGAGAAAGTCAATCTGAGATCAAATAGTACAGATGCAAATCAAAAATAAATGGGGATGATGCCTTTGATCACAACATCAAAAGCCTCTACCTCTGGTCTAAAATTGAGAAAATCTAGTAATTATAGGATTAGGAACATTATTCAAGTAAAAAGGTGTTTAATTAGGGCTTAATTGAAAGAAATATAATTTTGGATCTTTAGGGTAAAAATTTCCAATTTCACTTTCAAATCGTATTAAAATAAGAATCTAAAGTTAAAGATGGATAAAATTATTTGAAATGAGTGTAATGAAGCTTAACCAAGTTTAGAAATGGAGAAAGTTGCTCAAAACCTCAAAACCCGAAGCTCTAAGTCTCAGAATGGTGAAAATAATTAAACATGGGTATTTATAATCAGTATCCGTGATCATGACCCATGGGCTACGATCGCGGTATCTCGTCTATCATGGGTATTATGATCGGGATCAAGGGCCACAATCGCGACATCCTAACTATTGTCCCTATCGCGATCTCGTGTGCACCAGATAACTGGTGCACTAGCTGGGGATTTTGGATCATTCTGAGTCCCTGTGGGCCTCTCGGGATTCATCTAAAATCCCATAATAACAAACAAACTATGCTACCCTATAAAATTCAATACCCCAAACTTAAGACAATATCAGATTTTTGAAAGAACATCATTTTCACAAAGTTGACCCCCGAAATTCAAAATTATAATTTTCCAAACCAAGGATTGAAATGAGATTAAAAAGACACATAATTAGACCAAATATATTACATCCCTAAAATCAACATTTTTAATCAGCTGGTATAGTCTGTGTGGCCATCCGTCGCATAGATCAAATGATATCGACTGAAGTTACATATAAGGCTCTTGAAGTCATCAAAAATCACAATATCGCACAAATAACACTCAAATGCATTTAAAATTATGTCAATCAACCCCACACCTCAAAAATACCACAATTCAAATACGAGAAAGTGTAAGATAGTCAAATCACACAAAAACATATTTTTCACATATTTCATCAAAATTCAAGTCTTTACAATTTCGGATGTTATTTATTAATATAGAATTACTTTCTTTTGCATTAAAAATGACTAAGTGTTGATAATGGATATTCTCTTTGGTAGTTCTCCAATTAGAGGGTTAGGATGGGTGTCACTCGCACAGGATTGAATCATGACATGACAGGAAGCTACGTTCATTTCACAATATCCTTATTCTAATTGTATATACATGAATTTTTTGGTCTTTAAAATTTGAAATTTAATCATATAGATCATAATAATTGGTTTATTAATATAATACCTAACATCGTCCAATTTATGCAAATGAAAATAAAAATTATATTTTTTAGTTAATTACTTAATTTTCATCTCATAAATCTAGAAATTGCTTCTAGGAATATGGATAGGAATAAGGCTTGTGTACATCCTATACCATCTCTAGATCTTACTTACAGATTTGCATTGGATATGTTGTTATCATTCATGTGAATTTAGAAAAAAATTTCTATGCTTCATCTCTTCCAAATCTCCAAATGAGGGTTTTAACCACAAATATCAAGATCCAAGCATAGAACAAAAACTTACATTCTGTGAGAAGTATTTTAAGTTGAATGCCTGAAACAATATTTTATTAATATAAATAAATATTCGTTATTAGATCATGGCATAACATTAAAAGTTTTTACGATTGCATTAAAAAAATGATACCTGAATATCTTTAGAAAGAGTAACCAATAAAGACAATTCTATTATATACTACATAATATAAAAAACATGTGTTTTGAGCCTCTATCCTGAACACTTTTATATAAGGGCCTGTTTGGCCATGCGAGATGAAATCATGATTTGAAATAATGATATGAAATTATGAGATAAAGTTGAAGTTTCATTTGGACATGTAATTTGTACTTTTTTATGTTGCATATTTTGTCATAAACATAAAACCCTCATAAGTTGTGAAAACTATCAAAATTTCCCCAATTTTTTATACAACCTTAGGAAAAAATCAAAAATTCATAACAAAGGATTATGCACTATTACAAAGCTATTATAAAAACATCCAACATTTATTGATTAAACTATAGTTAAATTAAAAAAAAAAAGAGAAAATGCATAAAAAAACCTTAAAATTGTCAACACAACTTACTTTAGCACTTTAGCTTTACACAAATTTAAATATCCTCTTAAACAACTTTTACATGAATTATATTACCCCTTTAATGATTGACGTGGCAAAAAATAAAAATAAAAATTAATGTGCATTTTAAAAAAAAGTTTGTTGGTGGGTCCTACTAAATTAATCTCTCTCTATATATATAAGAAGATAATAGACATGTTGATGTGGCACATCTTAGTAGCAAGGAAACTTATTTATCTTTTTTCTCAATTTTTTGGAGTGTTAATCCTTATTTTCTTTTTATTAATTTTAATAATTGATTTATTTTAAGAAGTTCAGAAGTCAATTATTTTAATAATTAGCATTTAAGCCAGAAAACAGGTGAAACGGTACTCTAATATTAATTACTGCACATACTATAAGCACGCTCAATCTTTTTCCATTCTTCAGTTTTCATCCAATTTTTCCTTTTCTTCCTTTTTCATTCTTCTTTCTAATTTTATCTTTTATTTAAATATTTGTGTTTTAGATATTTTTTTTCTTTGTAATTTTTTTCTCCTAATATATCAGCTTTTATTAATTTTAGTTTTGTTGATTTGTAGATTTGCAGGTTGCAGGATCGATAAACTGGTTGCTTTGGATCATTTTATTTTTGGAATAATTATTAAAGTTGTTGTTTTTTAAGTAAATCTTTCCAAGTTCTTTAAGGTTTGTTGATTTACAAATTTACAGGTTGCATGATTTGTAAACTGATTGTTTTGGATCATTTTATTTTTAGGATAATTGTTATAGTTGTTATTTTGTAAGTAAATCTTTCAAGTTCATTATGAGGAATGATAATTGTTGCATCACTCATTACTTTTTGGAAGGACAAACTTGCTTCTTCTTTTCATGTTGTCACTCTTCAAAAAATTGTAACACTTAGTGATTAATCATATCCTACAATCTAGAAATATGACAAATAAATAGCAAGGCTTCCAATTGTATTTTATAATTTGAAGTTGATTTTGTTAAACTGTCATTTTACACAAACAATTCTTGCAAACTCTTCAATTATGTTATTGTTATAGGAGAGAACTGTCAGGCATGGTACTGCAGAGAACGATAAGAGTTTGTTCCCGTGCAATTTTGTAAACCTCTTCAGTTGCATTCATAGTCTTGGCATCAGGAATCCATACAATGGCACTGAAGATGTCCTTTTGGAACAAGTTTTGGTTGTAGTATGCAATGTCAAAAAGAAACCATGTGCTGTTTGTTCCAAGAAAGTGAAATGCATACCGACAAAGAAATTGTTTCGTGAACAAACTAAATTCATTGCTGAACTTTACATCAGTATTATTTATATGACATGATGAGAGGATTATTTAAATAAATTATTACTGCGCAAAGTGCGGTCAAATTCATAGTTAAATATAATAAAAAATAAAATCCACCCCCATCCCTTTCATCTTCTTCATACCCACCCCTCTCTCACCCTTACATCTTCTTCGACCCGCCCCCCATCCCTCCCTCTCTTTTTCTTCAAACCCTAGCCCTCTTCCTTCATCTTCTACAAATTTCCACCCCCTTCCTCTTTTCCAATCCTCCTCTTTTATCTTTCTATTTTTTCAAACACCTGTTATCACCTAAAGAAAAAATCTACATCATGCTTCAAAAAATCTTTATTATAATTTTTAAATATGCAATTCAGAATACCCATTTGTACAAAAATGCTATGAGAAGATAAATTAAAAGTAGCAAAAATTAGTAAAGTGTTAATAGAGGTTATACAAAAAAAGGTAATTAGAGAAAATTAAATCAAGTATTAAGGACTAAGTAGCATTAATGAATGTTAAAACAAAAAAAACAAAGGTGGGTGGTTGTAGGGCGTTAGGGTTGTGGTGGTAATGGTTTGAAGATTGTGAAAAGGAGTGTGTCTTTATGAAATTATTTTTTAAAATAATTTTTTATGTGGCTCTGACGTGGCAATAATGCGATGCAACAATGACGTGGCACGAGTATAATACACTCTCAATTGTGAGAGTGATATTATATTTTAGAACTGGTATTTAATATACATGAAAGTTGTTTAGGGGGTAGTTAAATGCCTATAAAGTAAAAATGCTAAAGTAAGTTATGGCGATAAGTTTGGGGGGGGGGGGGTATACTTTTTCCCATAAGAAAATAAAATTGAACATGAGTTGTAGTGTACTATTCTGTAATATAATCCTGCCACATAGGTAAAGTGGGAGTTGATTTGAAGTAGTAATAATAAATTTTATGTTGGTGTAAGTAATAGTTTTATGAGATATAAATAGTTTATTGAGGGATTAATTATAAATTTTATATTTGTGAGAGTAATAGTTATATAACATATAAATAGTTGAAAGAGTAAGAAAAATGCATAAATACAACTCCCCCCGTCCAAACGTGTCACTACAACTTACTTTAGCACTTAAACTTAACTGTCAATTATTTACTCCTCTTATAAAATTTGAAATATGTTATTTTGCTCCCTTCATGGCTCATACCAAGTCAAGACTGAGTGTTATATAACCACAAGCAATTTGATTTGTCCACGTAATTAATGAGTCAAATTTAACTCGAGTTGCACCAATGTTAAAATAACCAACTCATTCCTAAATTAAACCCGATCCAACCTGAACCTTTGTCATAACAAATACCTCTAAATCAATCCTACCCGTCATTCCTATTCTTATTCTAAAGAGACTAAAAAGAAACCTAATCCCTAATCTCTTTCCCATTCAATTATGGATGTGTGGAGGTATTTTTCTAGAGAAATACTAACATTACCCAGTTGTGGAGATTAGTAATCCCTTTCATTTACCTCATTTGCATCTAGGATTTCTATCCAATCGATTTTCAAAGAGTTTGATTTTTTTATTTTCAATTTTCACTAAAGCTCATATTTTTTAAAAAAAATTTACAGTTCGATAATGACTTTTATGTATATTACCTTGAGGTTTCACCATGAAATTACAAAAAAAATTCCCGTATTATATACATTGAAGGTACGGAGAATGATTGTTTAGGTGTAGATGGTGATAAATTTTCTTACTTTGGGTTTGTAGGTTGCTCCTCTTGTATTGTTTATATTGGACCACCTAAATTTAGTCATTTGGTAAAGGTTACATGTGATATGGATATTTTGAAAATTGTACCTCGATTAAAAATAGAGATGTGGTTGAACATACTTAATTGAAGAACCTATAGTGGTCTCCCACCCTCACCCCTCCCCTGGATGTCCCATGGAAACATGGCACATTCAATGCTTAAAAGAAGAAATTTATGCTTGGACTTAGGTTATTTGAGTAGATATGATGTGGTTTTTGTAGTTGTTACAGGTGAAACAGGTTAACATTAGTGTCGAACTGAAAATATGGAAGAAAAGTCTGATAAAGTTGATAAATCAGTCAAGCTATGAGTCATTAAGACACTAATGACTCATAGCCATACTCGTCTGGATACCAGAAGCAAGAGTAAAGTGAATCCAAGTGAAGAGTGACTACAACTGGAGACTATATCTCATAAGAAGTGATCACGAGTTGTGAAGCGAAATCGTAATATGAGTAGAAGACAAAGCTTAAGTCCAGAGGTGAAGTCATAGATGACCATGAGTTATAAGATTTGATTACGACTCATAATATATGTATGAGAAAATCTCATTGAAGGACAAAATTAGTCCTCTATGATACTGCATCAGTATATAGATATATTGTGATAAACGTAAGTAGTCATCTACGATACACATGTCAATATATGTATATACAATGATTTTATCATATAGGATCGAGTAGTGGCTCATTGAAGGATAATAACACGTGACTATAAAGATATATTGTGTTTGTATACCAATGAGTGTCTAATTCGTGATATCATGCTAATATATTATATGCTACGATGATATGGAGGACTGAGAAGTGTGACATTTAAGGATAATATTATGCAGTATATCGATGTAATGTGATGGTATCATGGAGGAATGAGGAGTTTCTTATTGAAGTTCTGAAGTAGTCGGTATAGCGAGGAAGTCTCATTGAAAGGACAGAATGATCCTTTATGATACTAAATTAGTATATAAATATAACGTGATGATATATTAAAGAATTACATATGAAGGGATGAAGAACTCTTCCATAATACAATGCCAACATAGATATACTGTGTTGGTATAATGGAAGACTAGATAGTGTCAAACTGAAGGATTGAAGCATCCCTGAATAAAAAAGAGCAAAAAAAACAGTGAATAAAATTAGATTATTGAAAAAGAATAAAAAAAAAAAAAAAATAAGCAATAAATCAAATTAAAAAAAAATCAAAATTGAATATGGATTATGGTGAAAAAAATAAAGAATAATATGATTTGAGGAAAAATGAATGAAAAAGGAGAGAAAAATAATGAAATAAATGAGAAAAAAAGAAAGAAAAAAACAAAAAGGAGTAGATATTATATATATATATATATATATATGGGAACGAATATTCACTATATTAATTTTTTTTAATTATATAAAAAATAAATAAATTTGAAGAAACAAATGATGAATAAAAAACGATTATAGAGGGGAAAAAAATTAGAAAATGAACACAAAATAAAAAAATAAAAAAATAAAAAGAACAAAACACTAACAATACAAAAATAAAGCAACCAAACTTAATTATGGTGAAAGAGGAAAATCAAAATTAAAATGATTTGGGAATAAAATAAATAAACTATGAAGGAGAAAAAAAGAAAATAAATAAGACTTAAAAAATGATAAAGAAACGAAGATAATTGGGTAGTCAGCAGTATAATTTAATAATTTAGAAAAAATTATGCTTGCTAGTCCATATTTACTAAAGAGTAAAACTTTATTTTTTATTGCATTATATCAAGACGTGTCTGTCGTTATTGACTTTTTTCATCTATCACAATAATTTTTTGTAGCTAATAATTACACTAATTAACTATGAAATTTAAATCGTAGCCATTTAAAAATCATATTCTTTTTGACTAAATTGGGTTAAACTGAACCAATAATATAATTGTTACTAACTGTTTGATTATTAGTGACAAAAGATAATGTCACAATTAAATATAAACTTTGTCGGTAAACTCTAGCTACAATTTGTAATTGGCCGCTATTGTATCATTATTTTTTTTGTTACGAAAACTTTTCGTTCCCAAAAATTAATATATATTAGGAAGAAAAATAATTTATCACAAATTAAATACTTCATTTAGTGACAAAATATTGTGTCAGTGATAAATTTAAATTCCTACCTATAGTACTCAATATATGGCGTCAAATCAATTTTTGGAGGAAAACATTTGTGGACAAAACTTTACTAGGGAATGTTGTATTTTGTCATCAAAAACATGTGCCACTAAAATTTAAATACGAAATACAATTTTTGTCACGAAAAGTGAATAATTAGTGACAAATTTTATATAGTAGCTATATATCACATATAAAAAAAAATGAAATAAGTATAACGATTAAAATGAAATCAAGACTAACTCAAAGACAAGTTGGAAGATAAATGATGGCTAAAATAGAGAACAAGTAGGAAAAAGGAAAAGACAGGTATTAAGAGAATTTTGATACCAAGTAAATTTTGACGTGTCACCCTTGTGATCTTGAAAATATACAATCTATTTTTTTTCTTTTGCATATTATATGTAATTTATTAATTTAAATCTAATATTTTATATACTTTATTAATATTTATTAAATTATTTAATGTTCACACCCATAATTTACAAACATCCAATTATTATTATTATTATTTTAGTAATTTTAATTTTTTTAAAATTTATTGGTGTCAAATGTATTTCAAATTGTTATTGTTGAAGATTTTGAAATAATTACATTACGTGCTATTAATTCATAACTAATTTGAGAATAATAATTTTATTATTATTATTATTATTACTATTCAGTATTGTTAAGTAGCAACCTAATTAAATTTGATTTCCTAATTTATTTAAATTCTAGCAAGTGACTAAACTCAATTTATGTCAATTTTAGCCTAAATTAATTTTATTTTTGATTCAATTTCAAAATCTCCTATTTTAAATCACAGTCGTTGATATTATACATGAACGACTGAGATCAGAACTATTTTTCTTTCCCTTTTAATAATATAAAAAACCTAAATGATTTTTCCCTCAAAAACAGTCGTACAACCACCTTTTCTCTCCCTCTTTCTGTCTCTAAAGGTGGCGACAGCCGCCTTCGGAATTAATCATCGGACGGTCGACGTCGCCCATCCCTTCTTCCTCTCAATCCCCTTCTCCATCGCTGCCCCTATCCCATATCTCCGTCAATCCGCACCCGCGAATGTCGCTCCAACCACAACCTCCAAAAGCAGTCATGCCACAGCCGACCCTTTTCCATAACCACCTGTGACAACCACTCTGATACCAACTTCATCCCACCATCCACCTCACTCTTTCTCTCAAACTTTACCCGCCGCCGTCGCTCCACCAACACCGACTAAAGAGTCATCAGCAACCTATCGATGAGCCACACCAACCTCTCCTTGCTCCTCTATCACGCTGCTGACTTATCGGAGTTGATGACTGGCGAGTTCCAGCCGATACCACCAAGGATGCTCCATTGAATCGATAGCCGCCACGCCATCCCCTTCGCTAGCAATCATAAACAGTCACTGCACCTTCATTCTAACCGCCCCTCACCGGTGAAACCTGAACTAAATTACCATGATAGAGATCACATTAAGAACAGAGAAATGCAGAGAGATTAAGAGAAAAGAAGAGAGAAGCTTGTTGAATATTATTGATCATTAAGAAGTATTTTTAAGAGTACAAGAGTTGTGTATTTATATAGAACTAAGGCCTAGTCTCATAACTAACTTTCTAACTAACTTTTGTGACTTAATCGTTGGTAACTAACTATTGGAAGTTAGTTAAATAACAACTTATTAGAGTTATTGTCATAACATTCCCCCTCAAGTTAGGCACGCTAGAATATGTTGAGTATGCCTAACTTGGAAATCAGATAAGCATGCTGCACTTTATTCAAACCTTTTGTAAGAACACATGCAGGTTGATCTTTTGTCAAAATATATTGAGCCTTGATTTTTTCTTCTTGGATTTTTTCCTTAATGAAGCGACAATCGATTTCAATGTGTTTTGTCCTTTCATGAAACACTGGGTTGGCTGCAATTTGCAAAGAAGATTAGCTGTCACTAAAGATATTCACTAGTAATGATACTTTGATTTGCAATTCTTCCAGTAAACCAAGTAACCAGACCAGTTCAGAAATTGTTGATGCCATGCTTCTGTATTCTGTTTCTGTAGAACTTCTTGAGATAGTTGCTTTCTTCTTAGATTTCCAGGAGACTAAAGAATTACACAACTTGATAAGAAAGCCTGTTACTGACTTCCTAGTGTGGGCACAAGCAGCCCAATCTGCATCACAGTATGCATTTATGTTCTAAATAGCGTTGCTTGAGATAAGAATTCCTTGTCCAGGCTGGTTTTTCACATATCTCACTATTCTCATTGTAGCATCCATGTGAGATTTTTTTGGTTTTTAAAGATATTGGCTTAAGGTTTGTACACCATAAGCTATAGCTGGTCTAGTGCTTGTTAGATAAAAAAGCTTACCAATAAGTCTCTGATATGAACCTTTGTCTAATAGCACTGGATCTTCAGTAGGATTCTTGTTTAGATACTCATCATATGCTCTAGTAGTGAGTTTCACATTTGTATCTATAGAAGTAATAGATGGTTTTGCAGCTCCAAGTCTAAATTTAGAGATTAGCTTAAGAGTATATTTCCTTTGATGCATTAATATACCTTGATCTGTTCTGGCAAACTCTATTCCTAGAAAGTACTTTAACTCTCCCAAATCTTTCATCTTGAACACCTATTGAAGAGACTGTTTTGCTTTCTCAATGAGCTTTAAGCTGTCTCTAGTCATAAGCATATCATCTACATATATCAAAATTATCACAGTTCCAACCTCTGTTGTTTTGGTAAATAAAGCATAATCATATTGACTTTGTTTGAACCTTAGATTTAATAAAGCCCCTTTTAGTTTAGCATTCCACTGTCTTGGTGCTTACTTTAAGCCATATAAGGATTTTGTGAGTCTACAAACTGGTCTAGTTATGCTACTTTACCCCTGGCTCACAAAACTTTCAGGAAGCTGCATATCCCTTTGCAACCAGCCTAGCCTTGAACCTTTCTATTTCTCCTAAAGCTTTGTACTTGACTCTATAAACCCATCTGCAGCCTATTGCTTTTTTTGTCAAATAGAAAAGTGACAATATCCCAAGTTTGATTTTCTTAAAGTGCTTGTATTTTTGCCTTTATAGCTTCAATCCATCTAGGATCTTCTTTAGTTTCAGTGTAGTTCCTACGTTCAGTAATAGAAGAAAAAGCTGATAAGTATGATTGATACTTAGAAGAGAGTTTATCATAAGAGATATAGTTTGAAATGGCATATGGTGGATCATGTAGACTCAACGAAGTAAAGTATTTCATCCATAGTGGGGGCTGTTTGTTCCTTGCAGACTTTCTAGTAGAAAGAGTGGTATGATGAGAAGGTTGGAGTGATTGATCTTGAGGCACATCATGAAGATCATGATTGTGAGCTGGCTAGAGTTGTTCCTCATGATTTGGAACTTGATCATATGTTCTAGTATCATTATTGTTCTGCATAAACTCATAAGTATCTGAGTTAGTAGTAAATACGGATAAGTAGCATCTAACTCAGGAAAGAGTAATGTAGTTTATCATGATGACTCTTAAAAGGAAATTTTTATTGTTGGAAAACTACATCTCTATTAACAAAGAAGGACTTGGTGGTAAGATCATACAAAATATAGCCTTTTTGAACTTCAGAGTAACCTAAAAAGACAGCAGGTCTAGTTCTAGATAGTAACTTGTCATTCTGTTGCACGATCTTAGCATAGCATAGACATCCAAGGACTTTCATATGGCTTAGAGAAGGTTGTCTATTATATAGTTTCTCATAGGGAGAGTTTCCAACAATAGATGAAGGTAGTCTATTAATAATGTATACATTAGCAAGAACACAATAGCCCCAAAATCTTAGAGGTATATGCCCTTGAAATCTTAATGCTCTTGTAACTTCTAAAATCTGCCTATGCTTTCTCTCAGCAACACCATTTTGCTGAGGAGAACACAAGACCTTTGATGAATTATGCCCAAGGTTTTAAACAAATTAGTACACACTTCATTCACAAATTCAGAACCATTGTCTGTTCTGCAAATTTTAACATTTTTATTGAACTGAGTTTTAACAAATCTGAGAAAATATTAAATGCTAACACAAGCATCAGATTTAAGCTTTAAAAGATAAACCCAGGTTATTCTTGTATAGTCATCAACAATTGTAAGAAAGTATCTATGTCTATCAATGGTAAGAGTTTTATATGGTCCCCATATATCCATATGAACATGATCAAAAGAAGCCTACTCTTTATACTACTTGTTAGGAAAGGAAGCCTAGTTTGCTTAGCACTAGGAAAAATAGAGCATGAGTTTATGACTTCAGAAATATTATCAAGTTTAAGAGACAGCAACTTTGTCAAAATTGAAGTGGACACATGCCCAAATCTTTTGTGCCAAAGACAAATGTCTGGTGAGCTGAAATAGGATAATTCTTGTGTAGTAGCATCTTTGTTTTGTGACAGTTTTACCGTAACACTCTCAGCTGCACAATCTTTACTATATAAACATTGATTAAGCGGGTATAAGCCATATTCTAATCTACCAATCTCCTTTACCTTCTCATTTGAGAGATCCTAAAAAATGCAAAAGTCAGGATAGAAATAGACACCATAGTTTAGTTCTTTGGTGACCTTAGAAAGAGATAATAAATTTTATTTGAATTGTCATAAGTGAAACACATCTTTTAGTGTGCTTCTTGTAGAAATTGAGTTGTGACCAGTGTGTGTAACAAGTGAAGTATCACCATTTGGAAGATAAACCTTTTTAGGAATGACACGTGATAAACCTTTTTAGGAATGACACTTTTTGTTATGGTATCTTTGTTTGACATATTAATGTCAGACACCATGTGATTAGTAGCACCAGTGTCAATAATCCAATCTAAACTATTACTTAACAGCAAAAAACCATTATGGTTACTATTATCGAAGTGTATACCTGTACCCTCATTTGTACCTGTAGTAAATTTGTCCACCATATTTACTCGAGATGAGTTGTTGGACTTGTTGATCGTCTGTAGGATTTGATCATACTGATCTTTTGTAAAATACACAAGTCCCTAGTTGACTTACACTATTCATTACATTCTGATAAAGACAAGGTAAATTTGCTACAACCTGATTATCACTAGCTGAGTGCAGGGATGAGGTTAGCAGACTTGAATCATAAGAAGTGTTTTGTATTATTGGTCCTGACCCTTGTCCAGTATGCCCATCAAGTTGGAAGCTATAAGCATTACCAGTTGAACCACCCTTCATTTTCTTGAAACTTGGAGGATATCCAACTAGCTTATAGCAATGTTCCTTGAGATGACCTTTCATCTTGCAGTAATCACATTGAGTAGAGTAGTCTTTCTTGAAGTTCTGATAAACTTGACCACCAATTTTAGAATAAAGAGCAGTAAGGTCATAACTAGTGGGTGGTGCTGCACCAAGAAGACCAGTAGAAGAGGAAAAGATCACATCTTTCTGACATTGATCATTCACAATCATAGCGTAGGCTTGATTCACAGTAGGCAGTGAAGTCATTAGTAATATTTGACTTCTAGCTTGTAAGTAAGAGTCAATCAACCCCATTAAAAACTGGTACAATTTTTATCTTTGCAAGTAGGCCACAAAATCTCTTGATCGTGCACAATCACAACTCGGAGAAGGTACCAAGGATTTAAATTCATTCCAAACATTTTTCAACTTGGTAAAATACACAGACACAAAAGAAGTACCCTGATTAAGTGTAGCAATTTCTTACGTGAAGATTAAAAGTTCTTGAACTATTAACCTTGTCAAATCTTTCTTTTAATTCTTTTGAAACAACCCAAGAACTAGAAACATACACTACCCCACTAAGTAGACAAGTAGAGATAGTGTTCATTAACCAAGAAAGCACCACGGCATTTACCTTCTACCATTGTGGACAAAGCTCCTCCCGAAAGCTTTCTTTCTTTAATGTGCCATTAACAAAACCAAGTTTGTTTCTTCCTAATAAAGAAATACTCATTGACCTATTCCAAAGAGAATAATTCTCTGTACTAGACAGTTGAATAGATACAAGAGACGTACCACTTACATCAATGGGATGCAGCAAGAGAGGATGGTTTTGATCAATCACTAGTGTTGGATTTCAGCACAAACTTGTGAGCAACCTTAAACAATATTGGCCAATAGTAGCCGCTCTGCAACACCTTCCTAGCCGTTCGGTCACCTACATGGTGACCTCCAACTGGGGAAGCATACCAAACTTCCAATATGCATAATACATCCACTTCTGACACACATCTCCTTATAATATTATCAGCACATCGCCGAAAAAAGATATGGCTCATTCCAGAAGTAATGTGTCACATCATGCCGAAATTTTTTTTTGATGGAAAGAAAGATTTTCTGGAATGACCTTACTCACAATATAATTTGCAAAATCAGCGTACCAATGCAATTTATCCACAGAAGTAGCCAAGATCTCCTCATTAGGAAATGCATCATTTATCTCCATTTCATCACTTAATTTCCTATTCACCTTCCATTCTAGATAGATGATCCGCAACCTAGCTTTCACAACCTTTTCTATCTTTGAATTCAAAGTCAAATTCATGTAGAAGCAACACCCATCTAATCATCCTTGATTTTGCATCCTTCTTAGTCATTAAATACCTCAAGGCTGCATGGTCAGTATGGACCACCACCTTGGTCCCAAGCAGGTAAGCCCTGAATTTCTCAAAAGCATACACTACAGCCAGGAGTTCCTATTCAGTGACAGTGCAGTTTTTTCATGCTCCGTTCAGTGCTTTGCTAGCATAGTATATTGGATGAAACAGTTTGTCCTTCTTTTGTCCCAATACTTCTCCAAGGGCAACATGCTTGCATCATATATGATCTTAAACAGATTTAACTAGTCCGGTGCAACAATGATAGGGGCCTCAACCAGCTTCTTTTTAAGGCATTCAAATTCCTTCAAGCAATCATCATCAAAGAAAAGCTTCACTTTTTTCTCTAAAACTTCACAAAGTAGATTTCCAACCTTCGATAAATCTCTTATAAACCTCTGATAAAAGCCAGCATGTCCAAGAAAACTACGCACTTCTTTCACTGAAATGGAAGGTGGTAGTTTCTCAATAACTTCAACCTTGGCTCGATCAACTTCTATTCCTTTTGCTAAAATTTTGTGCTCGAGAACGATGCACTCTTTTACCATAAAGTGGCATTTTTCCCAATTAATCACTAAATTAAATTCAACACATCGTTGTAAGGCTATACTCAGGTTTTCCAAACACATCTCAAATGAATCTCCCACTACAGAGAAATCATCCATAAATACCTCTATGGTGTCCTCCACCATATCTGAGAAGATAGACATCATGCATCATTAAAAAGTAGCGGGTGCATTGCATAGCCCAAACGACATCCTCTTAAATGCAAAGGTGATATGGATATGTGAATGTCATCTTCTCCTGGTCTTCAGGAGCAATACAGATCTGGTTAAATCCAGAATAACTATCCAAGAAGCAATAGCATCCCCTTCTGGCTAATCGATCAAGCATTTGGTCCATAAAGGGTATCGGGAAGTGGTCTTTCAAAGTTCATGAATTTAGTTTATGGTCCATGCAAACTCTCCACCCAGTCATAGGCCTAAGTGGAATCAACTCATTCCTTTTATTTGCAACCACAATCATGCCCCTTTTTTTGTGAACGCATTGAACTGGGCTCACCCATTTACTGTCAAAAATAGGGTAAACCACTTCTGCATTCAACCACTTAATAATTTCCTTCTCACCACCTCTTGCATTGGTGGGTTAAGACAGTGCTAGTGCTGGATGGTTGGAATACAATCTTCCTCAAGTTATATTTTATGCATGTAGATGCCAGGGGAGATGCCAATAATATCTGCAATGGTCCATTCTATTGCTCTCTTGTACCTCTGAAGTACTAAAATAAGTGCTTCCACCTATTTCTCGCCCAAATCAACCACAATAATAATGGGTAGCATGTTTCCATTGCCCAAAAATATGTACCTTAAGTGCCCAGGAAGTTCTTTCAATTCTAACATCGATGGCTCTTCAATGGATAGCTTAGCCGGTGGTGCCGGTCGATTAGAAAGATCAAGGTCTAGCGTCTTAGGAGAATAAGGATATGAACCCATTCCTGAAAAAGCACAAACAGTTTCTAGGAGGGACATATAGCTCGCTCCTATCATTATTTCTTCTCCAGTTTCCCTGCTCCCTATCTTTATAACCAGGCTTATCATAATAGTTCCTACCTTGATTCCCTTTGCTATTGTCTCAAAAATCCTCCTGATTATTAACATAGTTCGCCTCTTCTTCTACAGCAGTATCAACTTTATCTTGAGATCCCATAGCTTTCACCTTCTCAGTCTTTCCTGATAGCAAGTGCTTGGTTAGCAGTTCCATCTATGTTTTTAGGTGACCCATGTCTTGGTCACGCTCCTCATCTCTTTTGTGTTGTTCCACAGTCATACCCACAAAAATAGTGGGGCTTGCTACCACAGAATTTCTGGTATGCCATGCTCGACTCTATTTGGTCATTATCTCTAGCATTTATGAAGCCTCTGGGAATGTAAGATCAACAAACAAACCACCAGCATCATTATCTATAATTGGTTTTGTTATAGAGTTAAGAGCCCTGCACAAAGTCTCCATCAAGTGTATGTCCATCATATTATGGTTCGGATACTGTGTCAGCTTCTTCTTGAATCTCACCCAAGTTTCATGCAAAGCTTCAGTTGGGAGCTACCTAAAGTTAATGATCTCATCCCTCAACTGTACCCTCCTGGAAGGCAAAAAGAACCTTTCTAGGAAAGCCCTTTTCTACTACCTCCAGTTGGTTATAGAATTGGTGTTAGCTCATTAAGCCACATTGTTGCCTCCCTAGACAGAGACAACAGAAACAATCTCAATCAAATAGCATTCTGACCCACTCCTGGGTTATCAAAAGATTTACAGATGGTGACAATTTCACCAGATGCAAGTTGGGGTCATCCCCCGGAAGGCCACCAAACAACCCCTTCAGATTAAGGAGTTGAATCATAGTACTCGTAATGTTGAATTTTACCCTAGGTGCCAATAGTGGAGGAATAATTGTACCCATTGCACCTGCTCCATCCATTTCATCATCATCATCATTGAGGTCATACTGGACCAGCTGGTAATCTTGCCTTCCTCAAAATGAATGGTTCCTATTAGCATTACGTTGCACTGGTGCAGCTAATTGCTCTACACTCCTTGGGTTACCAGGGTTTAAGAACTCCTCATCTCCCAAATCTTCATCCTCATAATTTGGATGTTGTACTTGTTGACCGACATTCTACATATTCACCTGAGCTCTAGCTAAGGCTGCTAACCTATCAGCCTCCTGCTGGTCTGCCATTTGTCCAATTCATTGCGGTTCTGGGTTAAATGGAAATAATAGTTCACTGAAACTTCTGGTTCTTGGCATACACTACAAAGGTCCTATAATAAACAAAAATAAAAAATAAACGTAAAACTAGGAAACTTGACTAACAGTCAATTAGCACACACAAACTTCAATTTACAATTGTATTCCTCGGCAACGGCACCATTTTTTATAACACTCAAACTACACCTCTCTAATGATAATGTAAGCGATTGTTGTCAATATATAACCCAACTCGGTTGGAGTCGAATCCCACAGGGAATATGGTGTGAACTTAAGTAGTTTATGATTTAATCAACTGATAGTTGGATATTGCCTGGAATGGGGGTTTTAGAGATTAGCAAATAATTGTTGGTCACTTTAGTTTCAGTGTATGTAATCAAGAGTTTATGGAAAACAATAATTATGTTCACTATGGATTTTAGTACTTGATAGATGCTAATAGTGATTCAAGATTCTCATAGTAGGTCGGACAACAGATTATCTCTATCAAAGTTATGCCTAAATTTCTCTCGACCTACTTAAGCATTTAATTACCTAATCCTCTCAGACTTAGGGAATTTATATTTTACTAACCAGACTTTACCTCAGGTTAATCAACCTTGTTACATCAACGATTGTTAAATGGAAGTTTAGTGTTTCCAAGTTTCTGTCAATAATTCACTTTCTACTATATTTGATTTCTTATCTCAAGCAAATCAAAGAATGTGCTATCTATCATTTGCAACCAATAGATAATAATTAAAATCTCAAAATTATCAAGGAGTCCTATTACATTTAGAATCAAAAACACATAGCATCTTACCAAGACTTAACCCATAGATCCCATAATTCGGGTCAAAGGGAATTAGTCACTCATAATGTAATAAGCGAAACAACTAGACGTATTCATAATTTGAAAGATGAACTTACCATAAGATGAATAATAACTAGTGATTATGAGATTAGATCAAAATAGAAATCCCAAAATATTGATGAAAATCTCTTCAAGCTAATTATATTTCAAGCCAAGAAACTAGAGAGAAAAATAACAAAATATGTGTGTTCCAAAATTATGTTTAGAACTCCTTTAGAAAATCCTAAACAATACATTTTATAGTTTATCCTAAATAAGGAAACAAAATCACAGAGTTAAATAATTCTTCAAATTAGGCGATGACATTCATGACACCTTATCAAGAGTCTGACAACTTATCACAAATGTCGTCAGCTCCCTCTTTAGTTTTAGCACTTTCTGCTTAAGGCTGACGATGAATCCTGATGACTTATCAAAAATGTGATGACATATCTGACAATGTTGTTAGCTTTCCACCTCAGCTCACATGTTCTGCCTAAGGCTGACGGTGACTCTAATGACTTATCAACTCTTTGATGACTTATCAGGAAATATCATCACAACTTTCAGCTGAGGCTCATTCTCTATCTAAGGCTAACGGTATATCTGATAACTTATCATAGGGCTGACGACTTATCAGGAATGTCGTCATCCACACTTCTCTTCTATTTGCTTCAAACTTCAACTTTTTTTCTTCCATCCCTGTTGGTTCTCTTGCATCTTTGCTTCTACTACAAAATCAAAGATAAAACAATCAAAAATGACAAAAGTTGCTTAAGACCTTGCAATTATTCTCAGTTAAAAGTCTCAAATATGTTATCATCTGCCCACTCATCAGCGATACAATGAACATCTCCCAATTGAACTTCTTTACTGTTATACTTATGAATTTTCCCTTAATGGGTTCTTATATTTTAACTGAATTGTCCTGTAATGGGTTCTTATATATGAAAATTGTGAATTTTTATTTGAATCACTTGATTTCACGGTTGCTTAAACCTTTAGGGTGTAATATCTAAAATCCCAACTTTTTACAACTCTGTAAATCTTAATCCTCTTGCTTTGGTATTAATTTTGCAGAATCCATGTTCTTGTAGTTATATTTTTCTACAGTGAAATTCATTGTTAGAGTTTTAAGTGCTTCTTGTTCATTCGTGCTCCTCTATATTATAGGAATTGTTTTGAAAGTTGTTTCATTGCTTGGTTATTTTATTGATCAGACATTATCTTCATATTGTTTTCACGTCAATTCTGCGAACCCTATGAATTATGTGCTCTCTCTCTTTGTGTGTGTGTATCCATATCATTCTCATTCTTGCCTCATGTAGATTTTTTCTTCACACAATTATTTATGAGTTAGAACTTTGATGGCTTTGATCAGTGTAGTTCCTTCTTCCCCTTCAAATTCAAGTTGTGGTAGGCTCTACTGTTTAAGTATGGTAACTTGGATTTGATTATGATATAATCTTATTTTCAAACATATGACAACTTTCGAACTATTTATTCTTTGTAAAGCTACGATTGATTGTCTAATGAAAATCTTTTACAATTCATACTTTCTCTTAAAGTGATATATTTAGTACCGGGATAGTTTTGATAAGCTATAATTGACTCTATGTACTAATTGATCTACACTTTTTATTTATGATTGCCTCTATCTTATCCATTTATTAGGTTTGATAGATCTTGTTGTTCAATTACGGTAATTTTAGCATATTTTTCTCTTCTTAATTGATTCTGTTTATTTTTAAGAAAAGAATTTTACATTACTTGATTCTTGAAATATTTCTTTTTCTTCTTAACTTTCACTAATTGATCTTCGAAATATTCTACTTTCTTTTATTTTTATGACCTCTCACAATTCTTTTATTATATAATCAGTAGTCTCTTCTATTATTGACTCACCTTTTTATCATCCTCTTCTACTCTCTCATATACAAAAGAGAAAGCAAGTTTTTTTCATCTTCGAATACTCCCTAGATAAAAATTATATTGGGCTTTTGACCTTCAAGAAAACTTTTTCATCCTCTTATACTTTCTATACAAAAATTATATTGGGCTTTTGACCTTAAAAAATACTTGGTGTAATTTTTTGGTTCTAGCTACTACTTGGTTGTATTATTCTTGCTTGAATTTTACTGTTCGCTTTGCTGTGCCTCCTCTAATTCTCTTATTACTTTGTATAAATCAATATATTTTCTAACTCATATGTTCAATCTGACAATTAGTTAATGCACAACTATGGGTTTGAGTATTTATGGTGTTTCTTTTTGCATTAAACTTTAAATGAATCAATGCTTGTTTGGATTTTTTTAGTCGTTTGCTATATCTGGATGCATATCATATTTTATACTTGTTTGAACTTTGTTTTACTCATTGATATAGTTGGATGATTGTTATGTTTTATCCAAGTTCTTTGAATGCATTGTGTTACTTTCTATGGACTTCAAAGGTGTTTGAAATAGTATACTTTGTGTGTTTAGTGTACTTTTCCTGTCTTACATGTTCCTCATTTAAAGTCATTCAGTCGGAGGAGATTCGTCCGGGATGTGGGATAAGGTAAACTTTTTTACTTTTTATTCATTTTCCTGTTTACTTAGTTTGTAATAATTTATTGTACAAATATTTGATATATAGAGAGAAAGTTATGGGGACTGTTTATGGGAGTGTTGAAAAATTACTTGCTATGTGACTCATTTCTAATCTTTAATTCTCGATTTTTAATTTTTTTTCTTATGCAAATATTTTTTTTTAAAACGTCACATCAATTGTTTAATTCTTTTTGTCTAAAATCATTATTCAGTTCCTTTTCTACAATTTAAATCGAACAATGTCCTCTAAAATTATTAATTACATAAATAATATCTCCTAACCAATGGTTATTGGGAAAGTAAATGGAATTATTAGGTCTAATTCTCATGTTTTAAAATTAAGTTGTGTCCCCGGGAGTACCACTTATCAAAGCTTTAAAAATGGAGATCATGTGTATCTATACTTAAATATTCTTATGTGTTTTATATTTTGAAACTCAAAATTTTCACTTGTTTTTTTAAAAATATTATAATACTATTTTTTTAACTTAAGACCGACCTCCAATCAAAATTGTTGCTAAGGTGAAATAGCGAGGATACTAATATCATGACATTATCTCTATAAAAGCGACAAAAGTTTTTTCTCCTCAAAGAACTTTTATTCAAATTGAAAAGATTCACTCATTTAACTTAATTTTATTACTATGTTTTTTCCTTATTTATTTGGGTAGTTCAAGTCTTCTTGTTTAATAAATATTTTATTATATTGATTGTCACTTCTGTCTCCTTGCTTATTTGATTTACATCTTTGCCTTTTATTTATCACCTAGATAATTGATAACCTAAATGCTAATTTAAGCTTTAGGTCTTAATAGATAACCGATCTTTGTTGATCAAATAAAATCCCCATAAAATCTGTGAATTCATCGAGAACCACATTTATGGACCTCAAAAGGTATCTAACACCTTCCTTACGAGGTAATTTGAACTCTTATCCAATTTTTGGTGACGTAGACTAATTAACTTGATCATAATTAGCCTAGAATTATGTCTTAATGCAGTTTAATTTGTTATGTTGTGACTGTTCACTCTTTAGATATCTCAGAAAAAGTTGTCACGTCGAATCTCGCTTTTCGCGAGAAAAAATGGGGTATGACATATAATTTTGAGGTTACTAAAAATTTTAAAATAAATTGTAATGACTCTTTTCATCATTACTAAATTTTACATGAAAAATTTATGAAAATTCTTAATTTTTATTCCTCAATATTAACTTGAGTCCAAAATAGTCAATATTTTATTTATTATGTCACGTCAATCTTTTTGACAAAGATTTTAGATTTTCGACATGTTTAGATAGACTCAATCCTGATGAATTTAATTATTCATGAGTACTATTATCAATTCTTTATTTTGAAAGTTTGTTAGATATGAATTAAGGTCATACAATATCCCTAACACAAAGTTAGGTTGAAAACTTTCTTTTCGATAGACTTTTGGTATGAGTTTTTATTAGGTCCAACTTCAAACGATCATATCTTCTAGAATATAAGGAGCAAGGGGCTTAGTATCTACCAAATCAGATATCTTTGAGTCCTCTTTCCAACACAACTAACCGTTCATCAATTTGCATTCAAAATAACGAGTTATATCAGTTTTACTGAGCACTGTCTGGGCTGAAAAGGAAATTTCGTTGTAGCGAGAATTCTGGTGGTATTTAGATCAATTTTAGGTCTAAAAACCGCAAACTTCATTCCTCAACTCTAAAGAGGTGATTTCCCAAAGTTTACGGTGAAAGTCATTGATTGATGTAAATTTTTCCATCATCTTATTCGTCTTATAATCCTTCAACATCTTAGAATCCTTAGAAAGACCTCTAATGGTAGAATTTTATTTTGAAGAAAATTTATGGTTGTTCTTAGTATCACCTAAAGCGAATTTTAGATTATAAATTAAAGATTCCTAGCAGGAACTTGGAAAACTAGATTAGGTAGTTTGTTGGTTAGGAATTTTGAATTACATAAAGATGAGGCCTTTAGCATAAAAACTTCATTAATTGATATAGATTAAGCTTAAAAGAATTAATAAATGACTTGAAAATGATATATAACTTGATTAAAGGTAGAATTAGTGGATTTGAATCCTCAAGATATTTGTTTAATTACTCTTATTATTGTTTGATTTTTAGATGATTGATTAATCCAAGAAATGAAGGAATGTTTAATCCAAGGCATGAAGGAAAGGAAAGAGCATGCTTATTTTGGCTTAAAGTCATGAAGGAAAGAAAAGAGCATGCTTATTTTGTCTTACTTCTTTCAAAAGCTTGGCGTCCAGGTAGGCTAGGTTAATACATAGAAGACTGTGTTCATATTTTCATAATTTAGAATTGATGGGAGAAAGCATATCTAGGCCTGGGAGTATGGGGTCGAGGTGGATAAAGACATCAGAACTTTACTTTAATTCAAAAAATATGCTATTGATTGATATGATATTATGTGTTAGAGAAAAGAGATAAAGTCATCACTGAACTTGTCCAAAATTTATAAAAAGATACTTTACCTTTTCGGGTGACCTATTACCCCCTAAACAATTTTAAAGTAGAATAAATAGGACATTTTTTATTCAATATCAATTGCAAGAAAAAGCAAATAATCACGCATCAATAGGCATCTTCTGTGCATTAAATTTATTTAATTTTATATTTTATCTATATTTTTTGCATTTTACTACTTTTTCCTTTTTATTATCATTTTTTCTCCTTCTTTATTCTTCTTCATCCACTTCCATTCAATAATCAAGAAAATTGAATTGAAATGAATAAAGGGATCCTTTTATTCCCAAATTTCAATGCAAAAACTAGAACAAAAATCAACAACCACAACTTTCTCCTCGAAACTTTCCATTTTCTATCAGATCTCAAATCAATAACTCCAATTCTTTAACTTTACAATAAATATAATTTTCCAAACACATATAATAATATCATAAGCATGTCTCAATTACTCAATAAATTGCAAGGCATAAACCTAAAAATAATAGTGTGGACAAAAGATGAAAATAATAGAGAGTGAAGTGAAGATTAATTGTGTGTGGTGGATGAGAATATTGGGGGAGATAGACAGAGGACGAGAGAGGAATATAGAAGATTAAGAATAGTAGTGTAAAAAAATGAGATGAATACAAAAGCATATATGGGGAGAGATCCAGTGAAAATGAATGGGTAGAAAATTTTGATCTTTGTTTTCATACGAATATCCAAGATAAATACAAAAATTTATTTGTATTTATTAAAAAGAAAAGTAACAAAATACCAAAAAAAAAAAAAAGGAAGAAAGAAATGATGAGTTCTATTAAAGAAGATGAGGGAAAAGAATTAAAAATAATTAAAATAAATAAAGTTTAAAAATAAAGCATATTATGAAATAAATGCTGAAAGAAATAATAAAAAATTTTAAAAAAATTGTTTCACTCTAATATTAGAGAGTGCACTACACTCTCTGTTCCATATGGGGCTCAAATGGTGTATTAATATCGATTTAAAATTGCTTAGGGGGTAATAGGTCGCTCGCAAAGTCGAAGTATCTTTTTGTAAATCTCAGAAAAATTCAATGGTGACTTTATGTGGACATGATGCTGATGAACCTAGTTGAGTTATAATGATATTAAGTTATATATATTATGTAATAATGTGATTTGCAGAATTACACTAGGATCGAATATTGATGAGCATTGTAATATCTAAGGGGTAGATTACTTGAATCACTCTAAGGATTGTATTATGTGAAAAGAGGTAAAGGATAATGATCTGCGTGAATATGTTAGTTATAGTTGGTAATATTAGAATTCAAGTAGCGGTATTTGAGTAGGTTATGATTTAATTGATTTTAGACTCAATTTAGTTATGTGTATGCTTATAAATTAGATGTTTGTTGATTGATCTTCGGACATACTTGAATTTGATGATATTTGGATTGTTGACAGTTCTATGAATAATTATTGAAAAAAAAAACTTGATCGAATTGCCTTATGATTTTAAGTGCATTTATAAATTTAGTACACCATATTGTATCCAGAGAGATAGCGTGAATTGATAAAATGTATATAATATAATTATGGAGAATTGAGTACCACGCCGGTATGATACACGAACTTAGATTGTCTCCTACAGGTCATGACTAGTTGGGCAAACATAAGTCCCTAAGCATGTGTGTACAAATTAGTGTTGATTTTAAAAGATTATTGGTGTAATAAGCTGATAACGGGCTAATGATGTTTTATTTGCGAGGTAAAGATAGATGTAAGAAGTTTTTGAAAAATTCATTTATTAGTATTTAATTTATTTTTTTTATATTTAATCCAGTATTCTCTTAAAAATAGAAGTTTTCCACATATTTTTGATTTGATAATAAGGATTCTCCTAACTACTTAAGATAGAATAGGTGTTCACACGGTCTGTTAATTTTAGTCATGACAGTATATAAAATATTTATTATTCATATAATGATTAGAATCTTATTTGTGTTACTTAAATTTTAATCAATAATTTAACTCATCAATGTGTCAGTCATTTAAGTATGAATTAGAAAAAATACCGCCAATATAGTTGAAGAGGAGCCAAATCTAAGTGAATTGAGGAGTACTTTTCATTTTTAAAAATCAAGATATAGTGAGTTAATAATATTTTATTTAACTGAAAACATCCTCAAAATTTTCTAAAGTTAACTTAAAACATCCCGATGTTAAATATTTCATCAAACTTTAATAAAATCTTTTAACCTCACGTTAACTCTGCTTACTTCTCTTTATTTCCTTTTAAATAATATTCTTTACTCAGCAAAATTCAATATTAAGTCTCTTTCTCTAATGTGTGTTTTTCTTCTATTTTCCTCCCTCTTTTCCATCAGTGGTCGGTCAAAATTTCTATTCACTTGCTTAACACTTTTTTTATATTGTACTTGCCTCATCTAAATTCTAATTGATTTTAATGCTTTTTTGAATTTGGTTGCTGTGCATGTGATGCATTTTCTCCCTTCCAAGATGATCTAATTCAGTTTCTATAATGGGATTGAGTCTTGTATTTTTTTAAGCATGTTGAATACAGTAAACTAAATTTCGATTCAATACAGTATTTGATAACACCATATTAAAGTTGGAGCTGATAGACTCAAGGCCATCAATAACATTTCTGAATACACTTTTCTAGCACCGATTATGGCCATATGTAGCAAATATTAGCTTGTGATGGATTAGCATTTTAATATTTAACTTATAATATTAATTTGCTTCTTATTTTTTGTATGATAATGGTCGTCTTTCTCTTCTTGGTAGTTTGTAACATTTAGGTTCTTAAAGTGTTAAGTTACAATTGTCATTTAATCTTTTTCCATAAAGTGAAGTTGCTGCCTTTATTAAGGTTTGGACGTGCACGGCTGATTCTTCAGCTTCTATTTCCCATTCATTGTTGTCTTTAACACATAGTTAGTGGTGGTAAAATGTAGATATAAGTTTTATGTAACTTTAACACTTTATTCTCTATTATCCTACACTTTATGACTTGTAACTCATGTAACTCTTGTAACCTCTAAGCCATTGATATTCCATCTTTACTATCCCTTATTCATTCTTTCTATACATTTCATGGAAGATTTCTCACCTATAAATATAGGTAGTCTTGCACGGTTTTGTGAGATACACAAGATACTAGAGAGTTCACAAAAGTTAGTAAAAAAAAAGAGTTTATTAGTTAAAGTGAGGTGTTCTTTTGTGGATCTTTGAACTCAACTCTTGTCCAGAGTTGTTGAGTTGTTCTTTGTGAGAAGGTTGTTATATCCTGGAGGGGACAAAGTCAAGAAGATTACTGCTAGATCGGTGAAACAATTTATTGCAGTGGGCTTGAATCTCCTTAAAGAGAGCGAGATATCTGCGCCTAAGCCGAAGAAGAAGATATTCTTTTCTTTTTTCTTCTCTTGTAATTTTCATTTGCAAGATTATTCTAATTTCACCAAGAATTTTAAAGGAGATTCAATGTTAACAACTGAAAAACCCACGGATTTCAAGATGGCAGATCTTAACAAGTCATTTTGGTTCAACAATACTCACTTCAAGAGGTGGAAGGGTAAAGTGCTTTTCTATTTAAGTCTTCTCAACGTTTCTTATGTGTTAACTGAGAATAACACAAACAAAGTAGATAACTCTTCCATGAGTGATGAAGTAATTATTTCTCTTCAAGAGAAAGTGGATAAATACAATGGTGACTCCTAAGTGTCGCTACTTTTTACTTAATTGTCTATCTGATAATTTTTATGATTCTTATGATAGAACTTACTCAAGTGCAAAAAAAATTTGGAAAGCTTTGCAGAGTAAGTATGACGCTGAGGAGGCGGAAGCGAAAAAATATGCGACTAGTAGATTTTTACGTTTCCAAATAGTGGACAACAAATCAGTAGTAGACTAAGCTCAAGACTTCATAATGATTGTAGGAGAGCTCGAGTACGAGAAAGTCAAAATTAGAGATAACCTTATTATTTGTGGCATAATTGATAAACTTTTACCTGCATGGAAGGAATTTCAAAATACTATGCGCCACAAGCAAAAAAAAAACTTCTCTTGAGACTTTAATAATGAGAATCTGCATACAAGAAGCAAGGGGCCAAGATGCACTTTTGCAAACAGAAGAGAACAACATCACACTGAAGATAAATTTAACTTCTTCAAATAATGTTACCCCTAAAATTAATAAAAATACTAATTTGAAGCCTAAGAAGAAAAAATTCAAGAAAAATAATGGTAGACATCCCAAGGACAATAATGGTGAAAACAACCAAGTAAAAAATCAACATATACGACAAAAAGGACTGTGCTTTGTCTGTGACAAGAGTGGACATAATGCTCGATTTTGCGAATTTAAAAAATGTGGGGCTACACCTTAGGCAAATGTTACTGAAAAAACATTTGTGGCAGGGATAATAGACATTAACATGATGGAATATGTTGATGGATGATGGGCTGACTCTGGTGCAAACCGTCATTTCTATTATGACAAAGACTGGTTTAAAAAATATACTAATTTTGAGGAGCCAAAAATCATCATGTTTGGAGATTCTCACACAACTCAAGTTCTTGGAACGGGAGATGTCGAGTTGACGTTTACTTCTGGAAGGATATTAATCTTAAAAAATGTTACTTTATATTCCTTCCATGAGAAAAAAATTAATGTCTAGTTTTCTTCTTAATAAAGCAGCCTTCAAACAGATTATTGAATCTGATCGGTATGTAATTGTTAAAAATAATATTTTTGTGGGAAAAGGGTATGCATGTGATGTTATGTTCAAACTAAATGTTGAAATGTATAAAACATCTAATTTTGTCTATATGCTTTCTTCTACTAATTTTTGACATGCTCGTTATATGGAAATCATGAATAGTTTAGGATTAATTTTAGTTATAAAAATAACTTTGAAAAATGTGAGGCTTGTAGTAAAGCCAAAACCACAAAAAGCCTCATTTTCAAGTTGAAAGAAAAACTGAATTATTAGAATTAGTTCATACTGATATTTGTGAACTTGGTGGAATTTTAACTCGTGGAAGAAATAGTATTTTATCACTTTCATTGGTGATTTTTCTAATTTTATATATTTTTACTTAATGAAAAATAAAAGTGATGCATTTGAGAATTGTAAAACTTTTCTCCTTGAAGTTAAAAATCAATTTCATAGAAAAATAAAAAGAATAAGAGGTGATAGAGGCCGTGAATATGAGTCACATGAGTTTAATTCTTTTGTTAGATCATTGGGTATAATTCATGAAACTACTCCTTATTCTCCTGCATCTAACAGTGTAGCAGAAAGAAAGAATAGAACTTTGGATGAGTTAACTAATGTCATGTTAATTGAGTTTTGTGCACCTTTAAGTTTTTGGGGTGAAACTCTTTTGACTGATTGTAATGTATTGAATCGTGTCCCTTATACAAAGAACAAACTAACACCTTTTGAGTTATGGAAAAGTCATAAGCCAAATTTGAGATATCTAAGAGTTTGGGGTTACTTAGCCTATGTAAGGTTAATGGATCCTAAAATCTCTTAATTGGGTAAAAAAGTCACTACTTATGCTTTTCTAGGTTATGCTTCAAAGAGTACGGCCTATAGATTTTTTAATCTTGAAGATAGTGTGATAATAGAATCAGGTGATGCTATTTTTCATGAAAATACATTTCTTTTTTATTCTAAAAATAGTGAGGGTCATGGGACTGAAAAAATATTTTGTCACTACCTAGTTCTTCTACTTCTACTTTGAAAAATAAAGTAAATGATGAAAAATAAAGTAAATGATGATTTTGAGTTAAGAAGAAATAAACGAGCTAGAGTAGAAAAAGATTTTGATCCTGATTATTATGTTTTTAACATTGGAGATGATCCTATTACTTTAAAAGAAACTTTGTCTTCACATGATGCTATTTTTTGGAAAGAAGCTGTAAATGATGAAATAGAATCACAAATTTTTAATAAAATTTGTAAGCTAGTTAATTTACTACCGGATTGTAAAACAATTGAATGTAAATGGGTCTTACATAAAAAATTAAAACCGGATGAATCTGTTGAAAAATACAAAGGTACGCTGTGGCTAAAGGTTTTAATCAACTACACGGCCTAGAACTTTTTGAAACTTTTTTCTCCGGTAACGAGAATTACTTTCATTGGACTTTTCGTTGCTATTGCAACAATTTTTTATTTACAAATTCATCAAATGGATGTAAAAGTTATTTTTTAAAATGGAGACCTAAATGAAGAGATTTACATGAAACAACTCGAGTGTTTTATTGAGGCTGGCCAAGAAAGCAAAGTGTGTAATCTTAATAAATCCCTATATGACTTGAAACAGGCACCAAAGCAATGGCATGAAAATTTTGATTCCTGCATGATTGATAATGGTTTTAAAACAAATGAGTGTGATAAGTGCATATACTATAAGTCTTGAAATAATTCGCATGTTATTACTTGCCTATATGTTGATGATTTATTGATCTTTGGCTCTAATATGAATGTTAATGGAGAAACTAAAAATATTCTAAAATGCATTTTAATATGAAAGATTTTGGTGAGGTAAATTTTATTTTAGGAATAAAAATAACTAGAACATGTGATGGAAGTTTTCTTGACTAGTCACATTATGTTGAGAAAATATTAAAAAAAGATAATTTCCTTGATTGCAAGCATGTTGTAACTCCATTTGATTCTAGTGCTCACTTATTTTCTCTTGAAAGTGAAAGTGATGTGATAAATCAAAAGAAATATTCTAGCATAATAGGAAGTTTGAGATATGTGACTGATTGCATTAGGCCTGATATTGCATATGCAATAGGAGTACTTAGCAGGTTTACAAACAAGCCAGGTAATGAACATTGACATACTATAACGAGAGTAATGAGATATTTAATTAGAATAAAAAATTGTGGTTTGTTCTATAAAAAATATCTTGTGGTACTTGAAGGCTTTTGTGATGTAGATTGGAACATTTTATCAAGTGATTTCTTATCCACTACTGGTTATGTTTTTACTTTGGGCGGTGGTGCTATATGTTGAAGATCTAAAAAGCAAACTATTATTGCGAACTCTACTATGGAGGTTGAACTAATTGTTTTTGCTTCAGCTAGTAGGCAAGCGAATTGGTTGAGAGATTTGTGTTCAAATACCTTATTCTGAAAAATCAATTTCACCTATTTTAATTCATTGTGATAGTTCTGCCGCAATTGGTAGAGTTCAAAATCATTATTACAATGGTAAATCCAGACCTATAAGGAAAAAACACACTAATACCAGATGATATTTGACAAATGATACCATTAATATTGATTATGTCAAAACTTGTGATAATTTTGCAGATTCATTGACTAAGGCCTTAGCAAGAGAAAAGGTCTAGAGCACATCTAGGGGGATGAGATTGAATCCTATTGAATCTTGAGTCATATGAGAGGAAATCCAACCTGGAGACTAAAGATCCTATAATCAGGTTCAATGGGAAAAATGAATCACATGATGGCTTGCAGTAAAAAAATACACAATTTTGGTCCCTCCTTATAGTGTGAGTGCATTAACCAGTAATGATGGTGAGGTTGATTTTAAAAAACTCTTAATGAAAATCTGTAGCTTGTATGAGTAGAGTGCTAAAATTACAGGAGCACTCTAGAAGGATTTCACCTATGTGAGTGTGGAAGTAGAATGCTTCCTATGAGAATTAGGCTCCTTCTAAAATGACACACATTAAAATCGGGATAGCACAAGGCCATAATGTGCTGGCTATAAAACTCATGTCAACACCTTGACTATTGATGTTGGGTGTATTTATGCATTCTAGCGTTACTATTCTAGCATTTTTTAGCTTTGTTTTGAGGATGATTCTTATGCTATTTGTTTTTTATAATGGTATAAATGAACCTTTATGTGTCCAAGTTTTTGTTTAGAATGTTTAATGGTGTTTTAATATGAGTTTTGATTCAATTTGAGCATTTAGAGTTCAACAGAGGATACTAGTGTTACTAGCTTGAGCTATGTGTTTGTATAGTCTATCGTGTTAGGTTCTAATGTGTTTTAATGAGTTCATAAGGTTGTTATTGTGTATTTATATGTGAAACAACTTGCTTATAATGTTCAAGGGTCAATTGGATCAAGCCAAGGGTCAAAACTATGAGTTAAAGATCAAAGTGAAATTAGCCTATGCTTAGCTCGTCTTTTTTATTCACCGTCTTGGATATTGTGTTGTTTTTAGCTCTAAATTATTGTTTTTCATGCTATAGGATTCTTTTAAAATGGATTATTATGATATATTAAGGATACACAAGCTTCAAATCAAGTGAAAACAACTCAGAAAGGCTCGAAAATGACCACGGAAGCACAAGACACAAGCTGGGCGCCATTTGGACCCCTAAAATGTTTTGGGTGTGTGTGGGCGGTGTGATTGGACAATGGGAGAGTGATTCATACTATTGGATTCAAAAGGGGACCAAAATTTTAAAACATCGTATAGAGGTGTCGAGTTAATTCTCATTTGTCCAAAAACAGCAGCTCAACGCGATAACATTGCTTCGCGGTGAGGACCAAAATCGAGAGAATAGTGTCCAGTGATGGCATTTGGCGCTATACCATGATGCGGAGCCAACCAAAATCAGGATAATTTTTCATTTTTGAACAAGATCGTGGAAACCAAATCCAAGTCGATTTATGACTTGTCTACTATAAATATAACACCCAAAAATACGTTTAAACATCTTGGAACCCCCAGATTGATTGGAACAACATTGGAGGCTACCACAACTTCTTTTTAGGTTTTTATTTCTTCAATTTAGATTTATTTATGGTTTTAATCTTTCATACAATTATTTGAATGTTGATTACGACTATGAGTGGCTAAAATCTCTTTTCCGGGGTTAAAGCCAAGAACATGAGTACTATTATTTTGAATAAAGTTAGTTTGATTTGCTTTTCATTATTGGTTGTTTATTTATTCTTGTTATAACTATTTTAAGGATTCATGACTCTTGGAATACATCAATTGTCTACTTTTTGATCTCGAGAGAGGGAATAGGGAGGTAGAACATGGGAATAAACAAAGTATGGTTTGTATTTCTTTGTGAAATAAGAAATTAAAATTAGTATCTAGGACAGGGATATACTTAGATGCATTAGTTGATTCAAATGTAGGATGATATATTAAAGAACATAAGTGGGCCATTACATCCCAACTCAATGATGTAGTTGAAAGGTTTAATTTAAGTAAAAGATTAGAGGTTGGGAAACCATAATCATGCAATTAACCCTACGAATCAACAACCAAGATAAGCAAGTTAATAAATGAAGTTCAATAACATGGTATGATTGTTTGAAAGTTCTTTAACCTTTGGTTTTCTCCTATTGATTGTTTCAAGATCTTTACTTTACACATTGTTTACTTTTCTCGAGTTATAAATTACAAACTCTCTTTTTTGTTACGCTTGCATCAAGTAAATTGAAATTGTGAACTAAAATAGAATTGTTGTTGAATCAAGTTTATGTTGGATCGATACTTGGCTTCTTAAAGGCTACTTTACTACTTGATAAGACCACATACACTTGTGTGTGCGCTTGGGCGCTATCAAGTTTTTGATGCCATTGTCGATGACTTAAAATTTAGCAACTGTTTATTTTAATTTTACTTTTAGATTTATTTGGTGTTTTTACGCTTGGTCTTGGTTTTCTGATTGCAGGAAACATGTTTTAAGGTTAGGAAGCTGGAAAGGGATAAGGATTTAGTTGAACCAAGTCCTGAACTCAAACAACATTTCCATTAATGAAGGAGAGATACAATCCATCTCCCCTGATTTTTACAAATAGAAGAAGACCAATTAGTTCCTGCTTCAATGGCTGAAGAACAAACAGCCCGCAGGATAATTAGGGAAGTGGCAGTCCCACTTTCGATGAACTTGACTTCACCAATTCAAATATCGAATGCTGGGGGAATTTTGAGTTAAAGCACAACATAGAGCAGCTTCTCACCAGTAGTGGACTATTTACTGGGCCTTCACACAAGGATCCACAAGTTCACTTGCAAAATTTCGTTAATCTTACTGATATATTCATTCTTACTAGTGTGAATACAAACTATGTGAGGCTAACACTTTTTCCCATTCACTGTTGGAGGAAGCAAAAAGGTGGTTGAATGTGGAGCCAGCCAATTCAATCACATCATGGGATGGCTTAGCCAGAAAGTTCCTTATCATATTCTTTCCACCTAGCAAGACTGCGAGACTTCATAGTGAGATAGTGAGTTTCAAGCAAAGGCCGAATAAAAATCTATATCATGCTTGGGAATGCTTCAAGACTCTTCTTCGGGACTGTCCACATCACCAATAGTCCAATGAGGTACTGGCTCATAATTTTGTAGAAGTACTTGACCATAATACAAAAATTTTGCTAGATTCAGTCGTAGGTGGTCGAGAGTTGGAGTTAACTTATGATAAGTTGTTCACCTTATTGAACCGCACCGCACAAGGAAATCCCAAATGGCATTCAAATTTTTGGCAGTTCCATAAAAATAATTGCATGTATATTGGAGGTGGACCAGTTCACTTCCTTATCAACTCAGGTTGAGACATTGTAAAATATGGTAAACACTCAGTTTAGCGCCCTAAAATTAGGAGCTCTACATCCTACAGTAGTACTCAATGCATTCAACAAACTAGTGGTTGGTGTAACGTCTACAGAAATAATGGCCATTCTGCGTCTATGTGTGCTTCAAATTAAGAATCAATAATGTATATAGGCAATGCTCAAAAGACAAATTATGGTAATGCCTACAATATGAAGTGGTAAACTCATCCATGGAACATTTCACAACTACAGGCTTCACCAAATTAGTCAATCAGCAATATGAAAGAGATGATAAAACACATCTTAGCTAGTTAGGCACAAATGGCTGTCGATATGAAAAATCAATAGGAGAATTAATAAATCAAAAAGCGGCCCAGAGAAACTTAGAGTTGCAGTTGGGGCAGTTACAACAAGCATTGAAAACTAGGCCTCAAGGTGGTCTACTAGCAGATATAGAAAATCTCAAAAAAGTTATAAAAATCACTTTGAAGAGTGGTAAAGAGCTTTACAGAGAACCTCCAAAGGTAACTAAGGACGTAGATGCTAAGGGGTAACTTATTAGTTTTCGAGAAAGTTGTTGAAGAATCAAGGAAGTTTAAGTACTTGAAAACTAAAGTTGCTGAACCAGAAGTGAAGAAGACACTGCCACTACCCTTCCCTCAGAAGCAACTTAAAGCAAATGAGGATGCAATGTTTAAGAAGTTCTATGATACATTCAGAGAGCTTCACATTAACTTACCTTTGTTATAAGTTTTGCAGGGTATGCCCAAGTATGCAAAGTATTTGCGGGATGTGGTTTCTAATAAGGTAAAATTGTAGGATGTGGGGGCGATAACACTCACTGAAGAGTGTAGCGCTATTATGACATAAAAAATCTCCAAGAAATTGAGAGACCCGGGGAATTTTACTCTACGTATTCAAATTAGGAGTAAACCGGTCCATCATTGAGTGACTTAGGGGCTAACATAAATTTGATGCCCTAATCTTTGTTTAATACATTGGGCTTGGGAAAGCCTAAATCAACCAAGGTGGTTTTGCAGTTAGCAGGCAGAACCATGGCATATCTGTAAGGAATTATTAAGGATATCCTCATAAAGGTTGGTAAATTTGTTATTTTGACTGACTTTATTGTTCTTGATTTTAAGGCAGATGAACAAGCACCAATAATCTTGAGATGTCCATTCTTACAACTGGAGGAGCATTAATTGATGTTAGAGAAGGCAAACTCAAAATGAGGGTAGAGGATGAAGAAGTGGTATTTGATGTTTACAAAGCACCCAAAATAATGTCCCACGATAAAAATTTGTGTATGATCAATGTTATTGAAGAGGACAAGTGTGGGGTAGTTATTCCACCAAAGACCTCTTTGGACTACCTAATTGAGCAACCTAAGATTCTACTGCCTAAGCCCTATTTGATGTTAATTAATGATCCTGAAAAGGTTAAAGTTGAAAATTTTGATTCTCTTGAAAATTCACACCCAAGAAGGTTGAAAAGAATAAAAAGATAGAGCCCAAGCATGATAAACTGAAGGAAAAAAAATAACTAGGTCATTAGTAGGGTCATGCCGCGACACTAAATTAGGTGCTGCTTGAGCCGATATGATTTCCTTTTAGTTTTTATTTTTTTTGGACGTAGTTTTTGTTTTAGATTGAGCCGCAGGTTTATAGGAAGTCTGAGTCTCGAAAACCTGAGCTAAGAAGCATGGCAAAGACTGAGTGTGGTGTCCGACAGACCTCCTTTATGCAAAACGATGCTACTAGCTTGGCTTAGAGACCTCAGGAAGTATTTTTGTCTCTTGCTTTTAAATTCACTTTGCGGACAAAGTTGGTTTTTAAGTTTGGGGTGGGGAAATTCCTAAATTTTAAAAAAAAATTATGTAAGGTATTTTTATTGATGCTATTTTTTATTACATGGTGCAAGTGTTTTGTTTGGTAAAAGCATGTGGAATAAGTGAATTCCTACTTTCAAAACTCTTAGACTCATTTTTGTGACTCTTGTACTTGTTGTATAAAGTTTGAATTTGTGTTATTGTTTGGTTGAGAGTGTATGATGATCCTATGTGAGTTGAGCATGTTCCATATGTGATGTTAGGTTATGTATATTTCTTGTTGCATGTGATGTCTAGAAGTTTCCAGGTGTGTGTAAAAACAAAATAAAGAGTGTGGGTTTTGGAGATGATATAGGCATTTCTTTGATAGCCTTGTTTTTACCTACTATTTGACCTACCCTTGTGCATAATCCTAGTTAAACCCCTTTGAGCCTTTAGCTATTTTCTTTGGTAGCCTCATATGTAGCCTAATCCCTCCTTTGATAGACCTTAATTTGATTCATAAAGCTCCTAGCGCTTTAATAAAAATTTTGATTTAGTAAGGAGTTTGAGAAATTGAAGAAGAAAAAAAAGAAATTGATGACCCAAAGTGTAACGCCCCGGAAAATGGGTCTCGGAGCGTCACACGGTACTTGAGGCTACGAGTAGCCCCAAGCTAACCCTTTGAGTCATTTTCATTCAGTTCAACACAAATCAATGGGGTTTTCATAAATAACCCTCAAATATCAACAGAGTAATCAACATCCAAGAATAAAAGAATTTCAGAAAGATAACAAAATACGACTTATTAGTCAATTCCCAACATCTATACTAGTCTTACAAGCCTCTAAGAAAATCAATAAAACCAGCAAGCCATTGAGACATGCCCCAACTGACTCATACTCAGTTATCAAATGTAAACGATTTCGTGAAACCAACATCAGACATCACGTCCTCGGAACTTAAGGACTCACCACAACAGAGGATATAGAACAGCGTGCCTGAAGAATCACTGTCGAACCTTGAACTGAGCACCTAAACCTATATTCCGAGAAAATGTAGCCCAAATCCGAAGATGTGGCTCAGTACCATGGAAAGGAATCGAGTATATGGGGGTGTATACAGTTGTATAAACATCATCATCATAAATATTTATAAGAAATATGTAGGATGTATGAAAGACTCACATAGCCCGAAGAAAATCATCATAATCATGAGAGGATGAAATAAGTACAGTAACACATGTGAGTCATCATATAATTTGTCAATCACTTTTGGTTTATCAAGAATATCAATTCTCATATTGTACATATCATTTAAATCTTTTGAAAGAATAACTTTCACAATTCCAGTTTCAAATCACTTCACCATTCACCATAGACACAACGAAACACACACACACTGGGAGATCCTATAACCGACATAAACCATGTGAGCTATATGGAGTCCAACGTACAACCCACGTTGGGGAGAGCCTTCCTATCCTTGCCATCGGAGTAGGACTATCGATATCAAATCCACACAAACTAGTAATCACTATATAAATCAGCCTCAGGCTCACTCCTATGGGGACACGTAGTTCTAGGAAAGTAAGGTCACTTTATACCTCCCACTTGGTGCTAAAGATTTCTCCCGGACTTAGCTCAGATCATTTCAAAGATAATCCACAATAAAACAATTTTAGTAATATATAAATATACATCGGGAGCCATCATGCTTCCCATCTATCAAAATCAACCACGTTGTGGATTTCTTTTACACTCGAGTTCAAAGCAACTTCATTAAGACCAAAAGGTAAAATCATTTAAAATATCTCAAATATTCAATATCAACGTGCTTATAACACACACTTTCTCAAAAAACACAATTTTCAATGGGGATTCACGACCTAAGTATCAAAATCATGATAAATATCATTCAAGATTCATGCATTATATCTCCACACATGTAAATTCATCTTTCAAAATCATAAACATCAAGATTTCATAATAATCATCATAAGATATGGGTTCATGCTTCAAATTCGTAAAAATCAAATAAGAATCATACCTTTGAAAAGAAAATTACTTTTGGGCACAAGAACGAAAGAGAGTTCTCGTTGAAAAACTCCACATACCTTGAATGATGAACTTTAGATCGATACTCATTTTTGAGATGTTAATCGTGCCTTTGAATGATGGTTCTTGGAGTTCTTGAACTAGGAACTTGGAATCTTGAATAAATTTGCAGAATTAATGGTGAACTTTGGAGGTTCTTGAAGTTGGATGTAGGAGCTTAGGGTTTTCTTTTTGAGGGAATTTGATAAAATATAACATATAATGCTTCTAGTAGGCTTTAATATAGGGTTTGGATGGATTTTGGGTGGGGGGAATGACCGAAACTCCTCTAAAAATCAAATAATTCTCGAATCTGTCCTTTGGTGGACTGTTTTGATAGTTTGAAGTAGATCAACCATAAAATTTTACTCTGATATCCAAATTGGATGAAACTAATTTCATTAGAAAGAGGACTCTCATATATTTCCGTTGATATATAGTATCTCACTCATATCATTATGTACGAGGAGTTATGATCGTTTGAAGTTGACCCAAAAATTTACTTTTGATAGGCTGAAGTAAATCGACCATAACCTTTTGCTCCGATAAACAAATTGGATGAAACCAATTTCATTGGAAAGAGGACTCGCAGAGCTTTCAGTTGATATATAGTAGATCACTCAGATCATTATGTACAAGGAGTTATGATCATGTAAAGTTGGAGAAAAAATATGCTAGGCCTCAGTACTTTTTCCTGCACGTTTTACTGTTCACTACTATTCACGATTCTATCGGAATGTTCATAACTCATCGCTCGGGTGTCTGTTTTGGATGATCCACATATCTTTGGAAATCTTATTCGATACCCTACGCAATGGTGGGTCATAATATAAGTCATTCCGCATGGAAAATTTATAATTCATTCTAGAAGATTGAACCCAACACGTTTACGCACAAAATTTCAATGAAAAATTTCCCGGGGTATTACATCATCCCCCCTTGGAAAAATTCATCTTCAAATAACGCTAGACATGCCAAGATTAGATAGGGAATAGAGCATACAGCTGAAGCCATTCGTTAGACTCATCACCACATCGTTTCTCACTCCGAATGCAACATAGAAAGCATAAATTCAACAAACTACCGCTGAACATATAATAAATGACAGCTAAACTGCTGCAACTTTTATCAAAAGTGCATGATTTAGGAAAGAACGGTACCTTAGGCTTGATTGGAGTTCGCGGAAAATAGGTGCGGGTACTTGGATCACATATCCGCCTCAGCTTCCCAAGTTGCAACCTCAACAGATTGGTTTCGCCACAACACCTTGACCAAGGGAACTTCTTTGTTCCTTAGTCTTCGGACACTGAAATCAAGAATCTCAATAGGAATCTCATTAAAAGAACGATTTTCTTGAATGCCAACACGCACAGAGGAATCCACTACCACAGCATCACTAATATGCTTTCTAAGCATGGAGACATGGAATATTAGATGAACAGAGGACAACTCGGAAGGCAACCCGACCTCATAAGCTACCTTACCAACACGGCTAAGAATTTTGTAAGGACCAACATAATGGGGACTAAGCTTCCCCTTCTTTCCAAATCTCTTCACCCCCCTCATGGGTGAAATTTTCAGATACACTAGGTCACCAACTTCAAACTCAAGGTCTCTCCTTCTAACATCCGTGTATGACTTCTGACGACTCTGCGTAGTTTTTAACCTTTCCCTAATCAACTTAAATTTTTCCATAGCCTCAAATACCGGATCAGGACCACTCACAGCCGCTTCACCCACCTCGAACCAACCTATGGGTGATCTACACTTCCTCCCATATAAGGCTTCAAATGGAGCCATGCCAATACTAGAGTGGAAACTATTATTGTAAGCAAACTCTATCAACAGTAAGTGATCATCCCAACTTCCCTTAAAGTCAAGTGCATAAGCTCTCAACATATCCTCTAAGGTCTGGATGGTCCGCTCAGCCTGACCATCGGTCTGCGGATGAAAAGGATAACTCAAAAGCACTTGGGTACCAAGACCCTTCTGAAAAGCTTTCCAAAATTACGAAGTGAACTGAGTACCCCTATCCAAAATGATAGATAAGAAAACTCCATGAAGTCTGACTAGCTCTCGGATATACAATCTAGCGTAATCCTCAGTAGTATATGAAGTATGAACAGGCAAGAAATGAGCTGACTTAGTCAACCTATCAACCAAAACCCAAATGGAATCATGATGGCGTCGGGAAGGAGGTAAACCAATCATGAAGTCCATATTTATCTCTTCCCACTTCCAGGTGGGAATACTAAACTCTTGCATCATACCACCAGGCCTTTGGTGTTCAACCTTAACCTGTTGGCATGTTGCACACTTAGCTACAAATGCTGCTATATATTTCTTCAAGCCACTCCACCAATTGATTTCTCGCAAGTCTCAATACATCTTGGTGGCACCAGGATGAATAGAATATCGTGCCCCGTGCGCTTCATCCATAATCCTCTGTCTCAGATTATCAACATTCGGGACACACAATCTACCCTGCAATCTCAACACACCATCTCTCCCTTGGGAGAAAACCTCTACTTTTTGGTCCTTGACTGGATCCTTCAGTCTGACCAAACTAGCATCTAAGTATTACTTTTCCTTCACTTCCTAAACCAAGGAGGATTCGGAACTACTCTGAACCACTATACTACCTTCAGCATAGTCAAACAACCTAACCCCCAATCTAGGCTAATGATGTACATCACAAGCTAATGATGTACATCACAAGCCAACTCTTTCTTACCTTCTACCACATACGAAACACTACCCATGGACACTTTACTTAGGGCATCCGCCATAATATTGCCTTGCCCGGATGGCACAGCACACTCATATCATAGTCCTTTAACAATTCTAACCATCCTCTTTGCCTAAGATTCAATTCTCTCTGGGTAAACACATACTGCAGACTCTTATGATCAGTGAAAACATCAACATGGACACCATACAAATAGTGTCTCTAGATTTTCAAAGCAAACACAACAGCAGCCAACTCAAGGTCATGGGTGGGATAATTTTTCTCATGGGTTTTCAACTGTCTAGAAGCATAAGCTATTACCTTACCCTTCTGCATCAATACGCAACCCAACCCAACTTATAAAGAATCATAGTACACCACAAAACCATCAACACCATCAGGCAAAGTCAAAATAGAGGCTGAAGTGAGTCGAGTCTTCAACTCCTGAAAACACTTCTCACAAGATTCGAACCACAAGAACTTCACTTTCTTTTGGGTCAACCGAGTCATAGGAGACGCAATAGAGGAGAAACCCTCAACAAAATGGCGGTAATAGCTAGATAAACCCAAGAAACTTTGGATATCAGTCAGAGAAATAGGTCTAGGCCAATTTCTAATAGCTTCGGTCTTTTGGGGATTAACTCTAATACCCTCAAAAGAAATGATATGACCCAGAAAAGCAACTGAACTTAGCCAAAACTCACACTTAATGAACTTGGCAAACAATTTGTGATCTTTAAGGGTTTGCAAGACAGTTTGGAGATGATCATAATGTTCATCCTTACTACGGGAGTACACCAGTATATCATCGATGAACACTATGAAAAACATATCCAGATATGGTCTGAACACTCAATTCATGAGGTCCATAAAAGCTGCTGGGGCATTAGTTAACCCAAAAGACATAACAAAAAACTCAAAATTGCCATAACGAGTTCGGAAAGCGGTTTTTGGGATGTCACACTCCCTAACTTTGAGTTGATGATAGCCGGAATGAAGGTCTATCTTTGAGAAATTACTTGCACCTTGCAATTGGTCAAACAAATCATCTATTCTCGAAGGGGGTACTTATTTTTTATGGTGACTTTATTCAGTTAGCGGTAATCAATGCACATATGCAAAGAGCCATCTTTATTTCTTACAAACATCACAGGAGCACCCCAAGGAGAAATATTGGGCCTTATGAAACCCTTATATAGTAGATCTTTGAGTTGCTCTTTCAACTCTTTAAATTCTGCATGGGCCATACGATAAGAAAGAATAGAAATGGGCTGAGTATCGGGAAAAAGATTAATCCCGAACTCTGTCTCTCTATTAGGAGGTATCCTTAGGAGATCATCCAGAAAGACATCAAAAAACTCATTGACGACGTTAACAGACTGGAGAGTTGGAGTCTCAGACTTAGTGTTTTTGACTCTAACCAAATGATAAATACACTCCTTGGAAATAAGCTTTCTAGCTTTGAGGTAAGAGATAAAATGACTCTTGGATAACACAGAATTCCCAGACCACTCAAATACGGATGCACCCGGAAACTGAAACTTGACCACTTGGGTCCGACAATCAATATAGGAATAAAAAAAATACAGCCAGTCTATACCCAGAATCACATCAAAATCTACCATGTCTAACTCAATCAGATCAGCCAACAAGACTCTACAAAGAACGGTAACAGGACACTTTTTATACACTTTCTGGGCAATAATCGAATCACCCACTGGGGTAGAAACTAGGATAGGCTCAGGAATAATCTCAGGACTCATTTCAAAATTTACAGCAATTAAAGGTGTAACATATGAGAAACTGGATCCAGGATCCAACAAAGTATACACATCAAACTAAAATATACAAAGCATACTAGTAACAACATCGGGAGAGTCCTCCTGTTCCTGGCGGGATGGTAAAGCATAGAATCTATTCTGGGGCTGCCCGCCAGCATTTCTAGAAGAGACGCCCTGAGCTGGGGCTGGGCGAGTCGCTGGAACTAGAGCACTAATAGTTTGAGTCTGGGTCTAAGGGCGATAGTCACGACGCCCTTGTCCATCCTGTTGACAATCTCTAACTCTGTGACCCAAGTTACCACACCAGAAACAACCCCTCTTCTCACCCCAGCACTCACCTAAATAAGCCCTACCACACTTAGGACACAGGGGACGATTTGACTTACTGCCAGCACTGTACCGGGACCTGGATGCATATGACCTGCTACCTTGCTCCTGCCTACCTCTAGGCATGGGAGCACTAGAAAATGATGGTGCTGGCATAGATGAACAATCTTGATACTGAGGGTGACTCCCTCCCTGCAATCTAGTCTAACCCTGTCCGTGTTGCTCGAACCTAGCTCTCTTATTCTCTCTCATTCTATCTCTGTCCTTAATTTTGTCTGCCTTAATCTGTTGGGCATGAGTCATCAGCCTAGAAAGATTCGTCTCACTTTCAGCATAGCAGACCTACACTCTTTAACCACATAACTAGACACTCCGGTCACAAACTTACTCATACTAGCCCGATTATCAGCCATTAAGTCAGGAGCATACTTGGCCAACTGATTGAACTTTAGAAAGTACTCCCTAACAGTCATAGAGCCCTATTGCAGGTTTATAAAATCTTCCACCTTTGCCTCCCTCATCTCCAAAAGGAAAAACTTATCCAGGTATGCATCTTGGAACTCTTGCCAAGTTGTAGGGAAAGCTCCTTTATCTCTACCTTTCCTCCAAGTAACAACCCAATCATAAGCAAGGTCTTTCAACCTATACGCAGTCAACTCCACACTATGTTCCTCAGATACATGCATTACCTGAGTAATCTTCCATACCTCCTCTAAAAACAACCGTGGATCCCCATCAAACTTGGACCCATAGAATTCTGATGGATTCATCCGCATGAATTCATGGATCCCTCCTCGTGATTGTGTTGAATTGACTATTTTACCCCTCTTCGTGATTGTGTTGTGGTATTTTTGGAGTGTGGGGATGATTGGAAACTCGATGCATTTTGGTGTGACTTATGTGATATTGTGATTTTTGATAGCTTGAGAGGCCTTATAATTGACTTCAGTCAACATCTTTTGATTTGTGTGTCGGATAACAAACAGACTGTGCCAACAGATTCAGAACGTCGATTGTAGGGCAGTAACAAGACTGGTGTGTTTTTATGGCTTTTAAATCTCAATTTGATCCTCAATTTAGAAAATTATGATTTTAGATTTCGGGGGTCAATTTTGTGAAAATGATATTTTTTTCAAAAATATGATATTGCCATTGAGTCTGTAGCGTCGAATTTGATAGGGTAGCATATTTTATTTGTGTTCACAAAATTTTGAATGAATTCTGAGGGGTCCGCGGAGTCTTGGACCTATATATATCCATGTTTTGCCATTCTTTTCCCCATATTTGTGACTTGGAGCTTAGGGTTTCATACGTTTGAGCAATTTTTTTTTTATTTCTAAGGTTGGGTAAGCTTCTAAACACCTAATTTCAACTACTTTATTCCAATTTTATCATCTATTTCTTCTTTTAATATGGATAAAAGTAAAAATTGGAGATTTTGGCTCGGAAGGCCCAAAATTGTATTTCTTCAATTTAAACCTCAATTTCTGCCCTTTTTACTTGGTGAGTTTCTAATCCTCTCATTATCTATTTTTCCTTAATTTCATCTTCAATTCTCATTTTTAAATGAATTTCGAGAATTTCTACCCGGAAAAGCTTTAAAATATTTTTTCTTTGATTTGAACCTCTTCATAACTTTTTTCGCTTGGATCTTAAGTTGTAGACTCATAAAAATATGGGAATATATTTTTGAAATAAGAATTATAATTTTTTCCTTCTTTTAAAAAACCCATTTTCGGGGTCCGTTTTGACCTCGATTTGAAAATGGACAATATGGGTATCATTGGATTTCTTTTGATGCATACATTCTATTCTTTCATATTTTAGTTGATTCTAGAACAGTTCGTGAGGAGTGAGGCTTTAGAATTGAAGGCTTTTGTTCCAATTTTCAGTATTTGAGGTAGGTTATGACTTAACTTTTTTCACACTGAGGTGGGTAGTTAATTCTAATACAAAAACATGTTAAGAGTATGGAAACTAATCATGAAAAATTACTATCTTATTGTGATGTGCCCATGTGGGGGCCTGCATGTGATGTATTTGGTGATTTGGGGATATTATGTGCTATGTGTGACCATGTGGGGTCCTATGTGATGTTGATAGCCTATATACATGAAAATTGTAACGACCCAATTTTTTGGAACCAGAACGTCACACAGTGCTCAAGATCCCGAATGACCACAAGCCAACCCTCTACTGATATCTGTACCTGAACACTGCATAATATAGATAATAAATGTGAAAATTGGCCATAAGGTTCAAAACATCTAAAAATACTCAAAAATTGAAAATTGAATACTGATACATTTGTCCGAAAAGCCTCTAAACTGATTGAACTGTGGAGTTGATGGGACATGTCCCCAACTAACTCCGTTTACTAAAAATAAACAAAATCTGACACAAAATAAAAAAGGATCATCCTCGAATAAAGAGGACTCACTACTATGTCTACTGCTGCTGACTGGGACTGAGCTACTAAGGGTACTCTGGATCTCGTGCCTCTGAAACTATGGTGTCAAATAAAACACCATAGCGCAAATGTGTTAGTATGAGAATGTACCGAGTATAAAGATGAGGTAAGGCTAAATGCAAGGGCTTATGCATGAACAATTACTTAATTGAATAGTCATGAGAGTACTGGATGAGAACACATTCATGAATGCACAAACCATAACCAAAATCATCGACACTCAAAAAACTGAAACTGATTAACTGAATCTACTCATATCAATAACTAAATTTTGAGCTTTCTACTCTCGACTGACTGCATCGGAGATCAAACCTCTCTAATGGATAATTCCGGAATATACTATCAATGATAAGAAAAGATCATGTCTGAATCTAACAACAAAAATACTCAACTGAATCTGAGACTGAGATCAAGCCTATCTGACAGGTGATCTCGGGATCTGATAATGAGATTACTCAACTGAATTTGAGACTAAGATCAAGCCTATCTGACGGGTGATCTTGGAATATGATAGTGAGATTACTCAATTGAATCTGAGACTAAGATCAAGCCTATCTGACGAGAGATCTTAGGATCTGATAATGAGATTACTCAAGCCTATCTGACGGGTGATCTCAGGATATGATAATGAGATTACTCAACTGAATCTGAGACTGAGATCAAGGCTATATGATGGTGATCTTGGGATCTGATAATAAGAGTACTCAACTGAATCTAAGACTGAGATCAAGCCTATCTGATGGGTGATCTCGAGATCTGATAATGAGATTACTCAATTGAATATGAGACTGAGATTAAGCCTATCTGACGTGTGATCTCTAGATCTGATATAGAATAAATTTATATGGGACCAGGCCTATCTGACGGGTGGTCCATGAATCAATGGAACTATATGAGTTTCTCACTGAGGTAGATGACTGTATCTGACAGTCCTAATTTTTGGAGATTGATACCGGAACTGCAACTGTGGGAAATAGTCACTTAACCAACATTCCCCGAATCTCAACTGGTAGGGTCCAACCTGTAACCCCGTTGGAAGGGTGTCAATACCGTGCCACGGGTAAAGATCTCTCTGGTCAAGCCCCTATGACGGGTGACCCTCGCAGGAATTCAAGCCTAACGCAATATAATAGTCAAGCCTATCTGATGGGTGACCATCCTTTCCTGACGGGTGAATCCTACATCCTGAGCTGGCTACGCAATTTTGGAATTCAAGGATTTCTCCTAATGACTCTGCCTCTCTGACGGGGAGCCGCCATCCCAACCCTCACTTGGTGCTAGCTCCTACTCCTAACTGAAAGACTCTAAACTGATTCTTAACTGAACACAAAATGAATTGAATCTGATATTGTTCAGAATTCTCGAATGATCTAACTGAGTTAAGTTGAATTTAATTGGTTTTGTATCAGATGGAATACTACTGAATCACGTTATCTGACTGAATGACAAAGAGCTTTGAATAGAGTACTCGATTACTACAGAGGTCAGAATCGAACACTTGATTACTACTGGATCTGAGTTGGGTACAGAACTGAGGATAAATTACTAGTGATACTGAGATTACGATGATTATAGAGATTACTGAGATTTCTTAAGTTCTGTATCTGTCTGAGAATACAGAGTTCTATAACTTGCTGAGTCCTGAGAATCTTGGCTCAACTGGAATTATCATGAAAACTAACACGGGCTCTAGATAGTAGCTAAATTGTCGGGTATAAAAGACCCGAGGAATCGATAACATAAAAGTAAAACATAATTATTATTGAATAATCAAGACCATGGACAATCATTCACCATCACAATCACTAAGGCATCACTTCAAGCATTTAGGAATCCTAAACATGTAATAACATAGGGGGACATGCTATTGGATCATACTTCATTCAACAAGGTCTTGCATCAAACACTTGGCATGTATTAAAGTCTTAGCATGTATAAAAATGCACATAATTGGGGAATTTCATGCTATCATGTCACAATTCATTCACTAAGGCTTTTCAACAAACACTTGACATTCATGGGCTTATACACAATTGGAGATTTCTAATTAACATGCTAGAATGACTCTAATTCCTTCACATAAGCATTTTATCAAACATATGGGGAGCATGCTTTGCTTATTCAATAATTTCTACACCTAATTGACATGAACACATCACTTAACAAGCAACTTGATGAGGGTTTATCATGAACATCACATGAATTTCACATCCTAGGGTCAAGCTTGAAAACCTTGCAAACAAACATAAATCACAACTCAATAATAGCGTGAACATCAATTTCAACTCACATAACTCATGAAAACTCATCAACATAAAAGCTTTGAAATTAGAAAAGGATTCTTGAGCTTTTTGGATGAAAGGGACCCAAGAATCAACATCTACATACCTTAGAGAAACTCTTTCTTGAAAGACCTTGGAGAGATTCTTGATTTCTTGATTTCTCTTGAAGAAGAAGGATGGTTTTGATTTTGGAACCCTAGCTCTTATTCTTGAACAACTTTGAGAGAAAACAATGATATTTTGGATGAAATAAGGCCAAATCCCGTGTTAAGGAGTATATATAGGGGTTGGGAAAAGACCCTTTTTGCCTTTGGAATTAAACTAAAAAATCTTGATTTTACATGTTGGCGCGATGCACCATAATCGCTCTAGCTCACTGGAACTTGGACAATCAGGAAACTGCTTGATGGTGCAACGCGGAGGAAATCGTATTGCCACCTTGGTTGTGAAATGAAAAGGCACCGCGACGTGTTGGAATTACGTTGGTGTACTGGATATTGATAATTCTGAAATTATGCCTTGGCGTGACATGCCATAATCATGGAGGCTCACTGAATTTTGACAATTGCCATTTTGGCTGGCTCTGCGACACACTAAAGTGCCAGGTGGCATACTGTCTCACTAAAATTGCTCTAACTCCTTGCTCGAGTGTCAGATTTGGGGGAATTTGGTATCGATGGAAATCTTATTCAATTCCCTACATGACAAAAAAAATTTATATTAAGGAAATTCTACACGGTTCAAAAAATTTCTCACTTGGGAAGACATTTCTCAATCTATGAAGGCCAGATTTACGCTTCATTGAACATGCTCTAAGGCTCAGACTATGAGACAATTTTGTGGGGTTTTCAATATCTCCCAATTGGAAACATTCATCCTCAAATATTGCTTGATAGGCTTAGAATACTGATCAACTGAACTTACTCAAGAAACTGGAGCATCTGAAACATGACCATGAAACTGGAACTACTGATATTCTAAGCTCTCATACTGGACATGAATATCTGATGCATGAAATACTCGACTTAAGCTACTCATAAGCTGAATTATCATAATAGATATGCATATATGATGCATGGACTTATAACTGAGTTGATCTCAAGAATGCATGACTAAAAACACTGAAAAACGAAACTTTTTCTATTGAATATGTATATTTGACGCATGAATATCTGACTGTACTGACTCTTGATAGCATGAATGGCTATGCAATAATAACTGATGTTAACTTCATAAGGAGAGTCTAAACATGCAACTGAATGAATCTAAGGACATAAAAGCATTGCAATATCATAGGTTATCTTCCCCTTGGGACTCTATGTCCCTCTAAACACACTTTGTTGAAATACTGGGACATGCACGGATACCTACAAACTGGGTCATGATTGACCGAATGAGATCTAAAACTTATGCTTGACTCATACTGACATATAAGCTCAAAATGGGAGCAAAGGATCTAACAATGCATATTATAAATATAAAGGACTCATAACATACCTGAATCTACATCAGAGAACCTTTCCTAATCAAGGTGGGTCTGAAGTACATGAAGTCTGTTCTGACGCTGACCACTATTGGCACCGAATAGGGCACTCTGCTGAAAAAACTCTCTACCCCTTTGAGCTAGCACTCTACATTCTCGCATTTTATGGCCTGGCCTACAATACCTAAATCACACATCACTACCGACTCTACACATACCCAGGTGGCTCTTTCCATACTCTTCACAAAGCGGATTAGTGAGAACACCACTAGCACTACTCAGGGCTTTGGAGACTGGCGCCCCATCATAACTAACATCCTCAAACTTTGGTGTGGGTACACTAGCTAAGGATGGAGTTGGGACTGAAAATCTCTGACTATCTGACGGGTGGTCCATGAATCAATGGAACTGTCTGAGTTTCTCACTGAGGTAGATAACTATGTCTGACAGTACTGATTTCTGAAGATTGATACTGAAACTGCAACAGTGGGAAATAATCACTTAACTGACATGCCCTAAATCTCAATTAGTAGGGTCCAACCTGTAACCCCAGCTGGAAGGGTGTCAATACCGTACCATGGATAAAGACCTCTCTAGACAACCTTTTCTAACGGGTGACCCTCACAGAAAGTCAAGCCTAAGGCAATATAATAGTAAAGCCTATCTGACAGGTGACCAGCCTTTCCTGATGGGTGATTCTTACATCCTCTACTGGCTGTGCATTACTGGAATTCAGGGATTTCCCTTAACGACTCTGCCTCTCTGACGGGGAGCTGCCATCCCTGCCCTCACTCGGTGCTAGCTCCTTCTCCTAATTAAAAGACTCTAAACTGATTCTTAACTAAACACAAACTGAACTGAATCTGATATTGATCATGTTTCTCAAATAATATGACTGAGTTAAGATGAATTCACTTAGTTCTGTATCTGACGGAATATACTAAGTCACGTTATCTAACTGAATGACATAGAGCTTTGAATAGAGTACCCAATTACTACAGAGGTCAGAACCAAACACTTGAATACTACTGGATCTGAGTTGGGTATAGAACTGAGGCTAGATTACTAGCGATATTAAGATTACGACAATTACTGAGATTTCTTAAGTTCTGTATCTATCTGAGAATACAGATTTCTATAACTCATTGAGTCCTGAGAATTATGGCTCAACTGAAATTATCGTAAAAACTGACACGAGCTCTAGATAGCAGCTAAATTATCGAGTATAATAAACCCCATGACTCAATAACATAATATTAAAACATAACTATTCTTGAATAATCAAGACCATGGACAATCATTCACCATCACTATCACTAAGGAATCACTTCAAGAATTTAGGAATCCTAAACATGTAAGAACATAGGGGGACATGATATTAGATCATACTCCATCCAACAAGGTTTTGCATCAAACACTTGGCATGTATAAAATTCTTAGCATGTATCAAAGAGCATATAATTAGGGAATTTCATGCTATCATGTCACAACTTATTCGCTAAGGCTTTTCAACAAACACTTGACATGCATGGGCTTGTACATAATTGGGAATTTCTAATCAACATCCTAGAATGACTCTAATTCCTTCACATAAGCATTTTATCAAACATATGGGGAGCATGCTTTGCTTATTCAACAATTTCTACACCTAATTGACATTAACACATCACTTAACAAGCAACTTGAAGAGGGTTTATCATGAACATCACATGAATTTCACATCCTAGGGTCAAGCTTGAAAACCTTGTAAACAAACATACATCACAGCTCAATAATAGCATGAACATCAATTTCAACTCACATAAAACATGAAAACTCATAAACATAAAATCTTTGAAATTTAGAAAAGGGTTCTTGAGCTTCTTGGATGAAAGGGACCCAAGAATCAATATCTACTTACCTTAGAGAAACTCTTTCTTGAAAGCCCTTGGAGAGATTCTTGATTTCTTAATTTCTCTTGAAGAAGAAAGAAGGTTTTGATTTTAAAACCCTAGATCTTGTTCTTGTACAACTTTGAGAGAAAATAATGATATTTTGGATGAAATAAGGCCAAATCCCATGTTAAGGAGTATATATAGGGGTTAGGAAAAGACCCTTTTGCCCTTGGAATTAAACTGAAAAATACTGATTTTACATACTGACGCGACGCACCATAATCGTGCTATATCACTGGAAATTGGACAATCAGGAAACTTCTTGATGGTGAGACGTGGTGAAAATCACGTTGCCACCTTGGTTGCGAACTAGAAAGGCACCGCGATGCGTTGGAATTGAATTGGTGCACTGGATATTGACAACTCTAAAATTAAGCCTTGGCACAACGCGCCATAATCGCATAGGCTCACTGGATTTTAACGATTGCCATTTTGGCTGGCTCTGCGATGCACTAGAGTGCCAGGTGGCACACTGTCTCACTAAAATTGTTCTAACTCTTTGCTCTAGTGTCGAATTTGGGCAAATTTGGTATCGATGGAAAGCTTATTCAATTATCTACATGAAAAAAATTTTATATTAGGGAAATTCTACATGGTTCAAAATACTTCTCACTTGGGAAGACACTTCTCAATCTTTGAAGGCCAAATTTATGCTTCACTGAACACGCTCTAAGGCTCAGACTATGAGATAATTTTGCAGGGTCTTACAAAAATAATTGTATCTTATTTTTTGAAAAGCCTATTTTGGTACAAATTGTGTATTGTGATGTGTCCATACTCTATTAGTATATGAATCATGTTGGTTTTCTTGGATGGTTGGAAATATTAAGTGTATATTTAGTTCACTTCGTTGGTATATTTGTTTGATATGGAAATAATTACTGTGGTTGTTTGTGAGCATTACATCCTCATATTATGTAAATTCATGAAACATTAGTACCACCTTGAAAATATTAAAAACACTGGCTATTTCTGATAGAAAATGTAACATCTTATAAAAACCCTTCCCGAGAGATATACTAGTAAGAAGATATGAATTGGATAGGGGTTGATGAATCCCCTATGGGTTCTAAGTTGGGAAGCTTTAGATCCATAGGTGTATACGGAGGCTATGAGACAGTGTCAGAGGTTGTGCAATGACCTCATGCATTACTCACCATCATCATTATTCTATTATTTTTATTGTATTTATTTTATTATGCTTGTGATCTGATTGTATTTCTATTTTCACTTGTTACCTATCCATTTCTTATATCTTTCTTTACTTGTACTTGATGTTCTTGTATATGTTGTCCTTCTGTGCTCTACTTGTACGTGTTATAAAGTATACTTATGGTCCTTTTTGGTGTTTGTTGCAATATATGTATTATTAGTGCAAGCGGTGTGAGCAATCATTGTGGGACATTTTTTTACTGCAGGTGACTTGTCTTTAGTATGTATGTTGTATGCTTTATTATCTTCTCTGCTCAGTCAACATATAATTCCTACTGAGTATAAGTAGACCGTATTCATAGCTATTGTACTCTTTTGGTGCAGATTGTGCGTCTCAGGTTAGTTGACTTGGGTTCCTTCATATTTATTCAAGGTAGCGGTTGGATTTTCATACATCTAGAGTCCACTTCTATCTTTCTATATTAGACTGTGTCCTTACTAGTATTCGAAGACAAATTTGTTCCTCTTGAATTTCTTATGTATTTGACTCATGGATTGTTTTAGTAGTTCTTACACTGTGACACCAGGTTTTTGGAATTTAGTGACATCTTTGAATTTCTACTTTTTGCTATTTGTTATATATATGGTTTGGCTTCGTTCTAGAAGCCCTGCCTTAGGTTTTGAATGTTATTTTCTCTTTTGTTTTAATTGTATGATGGGCTTACTTGTAAAGGTTTCCTGCAACAAGTGCCATCACAACCCTTGGATTTTCGGATTATGATAAATTGGTATCAGAGAAGGTAGGTTCAGTAGTCTCTCAGTGTAAGAATGGGATGTCTAATAGAGTCTCATAGATTGGTACGTAGATGTCCGTATCTATCTTCGAGTGGATATAAGATGCCTTTAGGAAATTTCCCTTATTTTGTTTCTTATCGTGCAGATTGTGCATCTCAGGTTAGTTGACTTGTGTTCTGAGTCATATTTCATTCTTTTCTACGCAGGTAGTTATGACTAGATTTTATGAGGTTAGAAATACAAAGACTTCTTTTGGGGAAAGGGCTCAGTGTAGAGGTCGAGTTGCAAGTCGTGGACAGACTCAAGGTAGTAGATGAGCACATGGATCGACCCCGTCAAGGAGTAGTTCTAAGGGACTTTCCCCTAAGCCTCATGTTGAGAATGTGTGAGGTATGGGTCCTATTTTGATTCCACCAAGTTTTTCTACCCTAATTTTAAAGGGACTGTGATTCGCTTATTGACCCATTTAGAGGGTGCTCCTTAGAGTGTTCCTGGTGTTTCCCCAGCCTTGATAACTAAACCTTCGTCTATACTATAGTGTGTTTGTGGTGTTCCTTCAGCTTTGAGTGTGGATCCTCCAGTTGTACCTACTTTTGCTTTTAATACTCCATTGACGCTGAGTGTTATTCCTCCTTCAGCACCTGTATCCGAGTATGGTATTCTGAGGTTGGGAGTATAACCTTCATCTATATTTCCCCCTCTTGTGGGATCTCAACCTGTCAGATTCACCATGTCTTCTCTTGTTGCAAGGACAATTATGTCTATTAAGGATCAAAAATGGTTTGAGAGTATCACTCATTTCATCCCTCTAAGTTTAGTGGTGTTGTGGGCGAGGATGCCTATAAGTTTTTGATTGACTTTCGTGAGAATTTAAATAATTTAGGTTCGCTTGGGTCACATGGTGTCGCATATACTGCTTATCAGTAGAGAGATACTGATAGAGATTACTGGAGGTTGTTTGTTAGTTGTAGAGCTCTTACTTATCTTGAGATGACTTGGGATCTATTTGTTGAGGCCATTTTAGAGAGGTTCGTTCCTTGCAGCTTTAAAGATTGGATGAGAGATGAGTTTGATATCCTAGAGAAGGGATCTACGATTATTTAGAGTACGAGGCACACTTCTATGTCTTGTACCGATATTTTTATACCAGCATTATTATCGAGTCTGAGATGATTTGGAAGTCCGTAAAGGGGTTGGATGTTTCTCTTCAGTTAGCTATATCTTAGATAGTTGTATTTAGAGCATCTTTTCAGAGTATAGTAGATCATGCTAAGATGACAGAGGGTATTCTTTGAGTATTTCAGGGAGGCAAAAATAAGGTGTGCTATTTTGGTGAGTTTAGAGGTCACAAATCTTATGCTAGGGATTCTAGAGGTTTCTATGGATATTATGGTAGACCAGTGCAGGTAGCCTTGTAGAGTTTAGGTAGTAGGTTTTCTAGTTTAGCAGTTCAAGGTGGCTGTTTTGGTCCAGCCGTACCTCCTCCTATTGAGTCGGGTTATAGAGCTTGCTATGTGTGTGATGAGACTGGCCATTTTTCCAAGGACTTTCCCCATCATGTCTTCATAACTACTCTTATTTCAGTTGTAAAAGATAAAGGTTCTACCAGAGATACACAAAGTAGAGGTAGTGGTACCCGTGGTGGTAGTCGCTAGCTACTTAGGTAGTTGGTGGTCGTTGACAGTGCTATGCTATACTCACCAGACCAGAGATAGAGGCTTCTGATGTTGTTATCACATGTATCCTCCTTGTTTGTTTCAGATTTGCATCTCTGTCATTTGATCCAGAATTCACTTTTTCCTATGTCTTTGCATATATTTCTTTGGGGTTCGATTCTTCTAGTAAGCCTCTTGCCATGCCTATTTGTGTAACTACCCTTGTAGGAGACTCTTTAATAGTGGATCGAGTTATCGATTGTGTTTTGTGATTTTTTTTGGGCCTGAGACTTGGGTAGATTTTCTTGTCTTAGATATGGTTTCCTTTTGTCCTAGATTATTATACTAAGGCCGTGACTTTAGCTTCGCCTGGTGTGTCAAGGATGGCTTAGAAGAAAGTGCTTTATTCAGGTTTAAAGAGGGTTATATCTTATGTTCAGGCTCGTTGATTGGTTGAGAAGGGGTGTTTGCCTTATTTGGCTTATATTTATGATACTAGTGTTGCTTCACCTCCTTCTTTGGATTCTATTCATGTTGTCCGTGAGTTTATTGATGTGCCCTACAAATTTTTTTGGTAGGCCACTAGATCGAGATATTGATTTTTCTATTAGCGTTGAGCCGGGCACCAAGCCCATTTCTATTTCTCCTTATAGGATGGCCACAACCAAGTTGAAAGAATTGAAGGATTAGTTCCAAGATTTGTTGGATAAGGGATTTATCCGACCTAATATCTCACCTTACGATGCTCTTATCTTATTTGTGAAAAAGAAGGATGTGTCTATGTGTATGTGTATTGATGATTTGTTTGACTAGATTCGGGGTGCTTTGGTGTTTTTAAAGATTGACTTAAGATTCAATTATCACCAATTGAGAATTTGAGCTTCGAATATTCGAAAATAGATTTGGAGTTATGCGCAGTTATTTTTGCCTGAAGTTGTAGAGGCATTACTTGTATGGAGTTTGTTGTGTGATCTTCTCAAATCAATGCAGCCTTCAGTATTTCTTCACCCAGAGAGATCTTAATATGAGGTAGCGACGTTGTCTTGCATTGCTTAAGGATTATTACTGGACTATCCTCTATCATTCAGGCAAGGCTAATATAGTTGCGGATGCCTTGAGTCGAAAGTCGACTAGCATGGGCAGCTACGAGCATCTTTTGATCCTTGGAGAGGCCTTTGGCCTTAGAGGTTCAGTCTTTAGCTAACCAGATAGTTAGGCTTGGCATTTCAACACCTGGGCATGTTTTGACATTTATGTAGGCTAGGTCTTCTTTTATGGAGCAAACTCGAGCTCATCAGTTTGATGATGTTGGATTGAGGGTAATTCGGGATAAGGTGTTGAGTAGTGAGGTTAAGGAAGCCCATCACTTGATTTAGATGGGGTTTTAAGGATTGGAGCCTGTGTTTGTGTGCCGTGCGTTGGGGACTGGATTAGATTGATTTTGAAGGAGGCCCATTGTTCCAGGTATTCCATCCATCCAGGAATGACTAAGATATGTCGTGATATGAGGCAACATTACTTGTGGTATGGTATGAGTAAGAAAGTAGAGGATTTTGTAGCTCGTTGCCTATGTTTCCTTTAGGTGAAGGACGAGCATATGAGATCGAGAAGTTTGTTTCAAAGGTTACCCATTCTAAGTGGGAGCTATCAGGCCCTTTTTTTTAACCAACAAGAATAGATTTCAAGTTCGAAAAGGGTTTTATTATTAAGTGACAAAAGAAAATAATTTTTTTCGAAAAGGATTGTTTACATTCAAAATTCAGAGTCGCCACTTGGTATAAATCGGGTGTGCCAAGTAACCTTTGGAAATCCTTTTTTCAAAACAGTCTTGACTCTTCAAAATTGTTCCACGAACATAGATTTCGGTTAAGGAATTTTATTGACCGAGGGAAGGGGTTAGACACCCCTCAGTCCCATTGTTCTACCACGGTCGCTTCGTGGAGTAGATTGGATAGTACGATACTATAGGGTGTATAAACCAACAATCACAGCAAACAAACAAACCAATCAAAAGTCAAAACCAAAATAATATCCAGTCCAAATTATACAGTCCCAAAAATGAAAAAATGCAGAAATGTAAGAAAACCTACTCTATTCTCAACTAATTCAAAACTAAGCTCCACATGAAGCTCCATATGACATTTCGGTCTTTAATCATGCGCCATTTTTAGTACAACTTTCTCGGGGCATTACCCAAACAAACAATACAGATACCTTGGGGCATTCCCCACCTCAATAGTACATTTCCTTTAATGTGATAAAACAAAATCACTCAAACGATTCAAGCATTCATCAATCCCCAATTCGTAAATTTGCCTACCCCCTATCATTTTCCTATCTGCTTGATGGCCTAACACATGATACTATCAAGTTCAACATCATCAATAAATCCAAATTAATTTGAATTCATTTTTATCAAGATCGATCCCTCCTAAATTCTATTAAAACATACAAAATTTCCACATGAAACAATTATCCAGAATATTAACATCAAACTTGTACCACAACTGATTATTCAACATCAAACGTCTACAAAACACTCAAACATAATCATCAAAACACATAATCATGATACCAATCCAATAAATTAAGATAAATATAAAGAGCAAGAGTAAAGAATTGGACCTTTGAATACTTCCGATTGATTTATGAAGGGAATAAAATAGCTTCCCGAAAACCTTCAAGAATACCAAAGTCTTGACTCCCAAATCAATTATGAACCAACTCAAACACAATAAACCCGAAATTCAATTTGAAACAACACTTCACGAAGAACAAATAAAACCCAAAATCAAAATCAGAGCTTCAAAAAAGAAAACCAAAACCCCTGTATGACAAATTTTGGTGAGACTTAGCTGGAGCCAACCCAAAATGATCGATTCCGATAATTTGGTGGCCCGAATTAACATTTTCTGGTGAGATTTAAACTGAAAACGGGGTTTGGACTGATTGTTTGGCACAGATTTGGCCAGAATGGAGCTGGACTTCCGGTTTTGGCTACACCGGAGCTCCGACGAGCTCGGTAATAACGCCAATTTGGACAAAAATCAAATTTAACAAAAAAGTCTTTCTTGCCCTTTTTCTCTTCTTCTCTCAATCTCTCTTCTTCTCTTTCTATTTCTGTTGATTCTCTAATATGTGTCCATTTTTTGGTCAATCGTGTGTGTGCATTTGTCGATTAGCTATGTGTATTGGTCTCCAAAATCAGTGAGTATGTATTGGGAAAAAATGGAAAAAATATGCATTTATTTTTCTATGTCTATTGCAGCTGTGTGTGCATATGTGTGTGTATTGTGAGGATTGTGTGTGTGAATGCATATCTGTGAGTGTGTGCAAATCAGTGAGGATGAGTGATTATTGTGTGCATGAAATTGTGTGGAAAACTGTGTGTGTCGTCTTCTCCGTGAATGAAAATTTTTTGTATATGTATTATTGTGAGAGAGTGAAGTTATAGGTGTGTATTCTATTATGTGATGGATGGCCAATTTTAGTGAGCTTTTTTGTGTGTTAAATTGTGTGACAAAAGAAAACGTGACCATGGTAGGGGTAGGGGGATAGGGTAGAAAGTTGTTAGGATAAAGTGGGTGGTCCAATTGAATTTGGTGGGTGTTAATTTTTAGAGAATTTAGTTATTTTTGTTAGAGTGAGGTGTCAAAAGTGGTTATCAATTTGTTGTATTTGTTTTCTTGTGGTAGAAGTGTAGAATGGGTAAGGGTGTATGATAACGATGCAGTAACTTTGATAATGCGATGTTCAGGAGAGAAAAAATTATGCGTCTACATCATGCCGCTCTTTGGATGTAAGAACAGTGTTTTTAAACAAAGAAGTAGATAATGAGACCGAATTTTGACCGGACCATTACTCAAAGAAACAGAAGGAAGAAGAGCAACCGGGTCTTGATTTAGGATATCTTACCTACCCAAGTTATGAGTAAATCAAGTCACAGGTATCTCAAAGGGTTAGAAGGAGAGGGACTATACCGAGTTGGATAGTTGAGTGAGGCCCTGTCAAGGTTTTGGTCCATGACTTTGTTATTACATCAAAAATGAATATTACAAGTTATAAATATAAATAAAATTAGAAAAGTCCTATCTATGCAGTTTTTTTTTTGGACTCTTGACATGAGATTCTGATGCTTTCAAAATTGGCAAAAGATCTGATCTTCTTTGGATTGAACTTGAGAATAGATTCTTCTTGATACAAAATATGATATTGGAGATGAACTCACAAATTGACCATGTTCTGTTGGTGGTACTTCTGAACCTTGATCCAGAATTTGAAAATCATCACCCTATTCTCTAGGCGGGCTCCTGACTTAGAATTTCTTTACCTTGTTGCTTGACTTTCAATTTCATCACACTGTTCTCCAGGCGGGCTCTAGACTTGCTATTTTTTAATCTTTGGATTTTCAATTTCATCACCTTGTTCCTCGGACGGGCTCCTGACTTGTAATTTCCTCACTTTATTGACTTTCAATTGCTTTACCTTGTTGTTTTACTTTCAATTTCCTTAACCTTGTTGCTTGACTTTCAATTTCATCACCCTATTCTTCAGGTGGGCTCATGACTTGCAATTTCCTCACTCTATTCTCCGAGTGAGCTCCCGACTTTTAATTTCATCACCATACTCTTTGGGCGGGCACTCGAGTTGCAATTTCTTTACTCTATTCTCCGAGCGAGCTCCTGACTTGCAATTTCATCACCCTATTCTTTGGGCGTGCTCTCGAGTTTCAATTTCTTCTCTTTGTTATCTGGACGAGCCCCCGACTTTTAATTTCCTCACCCTATTCTTTGGGCGGGCTCCCGGGTTGCAATTTCTTTACTATGTTCTCCGAGCGAGCTCCCGAAATTTGATCACCATGTTCCTCATGTGGGCTCCTGACTCGCAATTTCCTCATTCTATTCTCTAGACGAGCTCCAGACTTTCAATTTTATCACCCTATTCTTTGGGTGGGCTCCTGAGTTGCAATTTCTTTGTCCTATACTTCGAGCAGGCTCCCGAGTTGTAAATTCTTTACTCTATTCTCTGGGAGAGCTCTTGAATTTAAATTTCATCACCCTGTTCTTCAGACGGGCACCTAACTTACAATTTTCTCACCCTGTTCTTCAGGCGGGCTCCATACTTGCAATTTTCTCACCTGTTCTCCAGGCGGACTCCTGAAATCTAAATCAAAACTAGAACAAAAATTATCCCAAACAAAGATTATGATAACGAAGGATTCCACATTTCATAAAAATAAAGTCTCACTTTCTAGGAGGTTCCTAACGTGAATTTCCATATAACATGAATTACTTTTAATTTTTTGTCCTAGTTTTCATCAAAAGCTTTTGCGGGTGTCAAACCCAATTACAACTACTTGCAATAATGCATAATGCAAAGATGAATCAAGTTCCTGATCAATAAATGCCCCTTTTGAGGGAACAATTGAATGACTGAGACCAACAAGTCCCTCTCTTAAGAATGAAAGTGAAAGGTTCTTGCTAAAAGTGCATCTTTTAGAATTAACGGTTCAAATTTGGAAGTGCACCTCCTAGCCGTGAGACATGAAAGACCCAAAGTAAATAATGTTTCTTTTAGGGGTATAAGATGATGAGTTTTACTATAATTGCGATTACCAAACCTATTGCATTTGTAAAATAAGGAATTATACCTCTAGATATTTACGCTTTGAAGCCTTTAATTTGAAGGTAGAACCTGTTCCTGTTTCATACAAAGAAAACTTGTAAGTTTAAATTAGGGTGGTTGGCTCGTGACTTTAGCTTTTGAGGCAATTTATCTTGCACTTGTCCAATTAATCTTGCTTTCAACTAATGGCTTATGTCATTGACTTGTTGCACCATTAATCTAAACTCAGGTTATCAAAAGTGACTCAGAAACAAGTACAATAACTCTATTTTGCTATGTCTTTCAGATAATTCCTTTTAAACCTTGGTATTTCCACGAATCCCCCAAATCTGTCTGCTGACAACAACCTTTTGCATGCTTTGTTTTGACTTGCAATCTTGTTTCTTTCAAGTGTCGGCCTTTTGTCTTGCTTTGTGCAATTGAAAAAGTTGGTAGCCATTTTTGAAATATTTTCTCACTTGTTTTGACATGGACTTGACTTAAAGACATGAGAAAAATATTTTTTGTTCGAATGACAGACTTGAAAAGACAAAAATAAAGATGAAAATGATAATCAATTCTAATGATTATGCCATGAAATTTGGATTAAGTTGCTTAATCTTTTAATCCAAACTTTCCACCAGTTGTTGTTGAGTTAATAACCCTGAAATTGTATTGCTTCCTTGGGCCAATTGCATTCAGAGACCTCATTTGGCTAATGACTCCTTGAAGGGTCTTTGCCAATAAGCCTCTCACATTTTCTTTCTCTCAGCTGACCATTGCCTTATGGTGTCCGTGAGTGTTTTCACCAATGAGACTCTCTTATTTTCATTTCTCTTAGCTCACCATCGTCTTGTGATGGTCGTAAGGGCTTTCATTGACAAGACTCTCTATTGTTTTTATCTCTCAACTTACCATCGCCTTATGGTGCCCGTAAGGGTTTTCACCAATAAGACTCTCATTTTTATTTCGCTCCTGATTCTGTATGCTGAGGAAGATAAGTAGTACCCTTATGCATCATGATATCCATTGCATGCTTAGCCTTAACTTCCTCAAAGATTAATCTATAGGTTTTTCTTTGGTTATAACTTGGCTTTTGGATAAGGTTAGAAGAAAGGGTGGTATGAGACCCAAATAACACTTGAAGTGGGGTGGGACTTACAACTTTTGGAATCGACTCAAACAATGAAGATTAACTCATGCCCCAGTTTCCTTAACTGGGAAACTCTATATTAGTTATTTGGTTGGACCGAGCTAAGGCAGCCTACGTATCCATCCCTGAGAGAGGAGAATCAGGTCTCACATAGTTTCGACAACTTGTTCCTTTGATTGATTTTGATTTCCTTTCTTCTCTTTTTTTCTTATTAACTCTTTTCTCTTTGAAACTTTATCTGCATCTATTTTTCTTGACACTTCTTTTCTTTCTTTTGACATATTTTTTCCTTTGTTTTATTCTAGTCTTCACTCGATACTTTTCTTTTGAACTTTGCTGACTCTTATCTTGATTCCAAAAGAGGGTGTGAAAGAAAATAAAACTAAGGTTCAAATGGGTAAACAAAGGATGACACAATATTTGGATATCATAATGAAATGCCTTCATCATATCAATACTTGAAAATGAAAGTACATATCATGCAATATGAAATAAAAAATGGAGATCATTTGTGACACTTTAACAACTCTAAGTTTAACTAAGCATGTGTGTCACATCTTCTTTTACAGTTATCCACCATACAACTCCACCTTTGTTGTACATCCCTCATATTGAATGATCCATGCTTTTGTGGAGCTGATTATCTTCCTGTTTCTCTTGATATAGGGATCTCACGACCACTATTTAACCTAATTGAGCTATGCATTTCAATTGATGATCAAGATTTTCTTGTCGTTCTCAAAATAATTGTCTTAATTTTTAAAGAAGGCTTCAACTTGTCACCAAATATCTCAAAACCTCTACTAATTTTTTCAAATGCTTTTTCTAAATTTAGCCCTCTAATTCTAAGTTCATGCTTAAATTAGATTTTAAGATCTGAATAAAATTTCGTAAGCATGTCATATCACTAAAATCAACATAAATTGTATTGTGTAAAGAAGACAAATAACTTAAAATAGGATAAAAGTCAAAAGGGACACTACATTTTGCTGAAAGGAAAGATAGAAGGATTTAAACAAAAATGATAAAGACATAAAACAAGATTGATTCCAAATTACAACCTTGAAATAATTCAAAAATAGTAAGGAAAACAAGACCAGCTACCAAAACTCCTTCTTAGTAAGGAGAGGAGTGTCTTCCCAATTGCGAAGCTTGATATTTAGCCACTAATTTGCACATCATGACTAGAGATTTCATCACCATCAAACACATTTCCCTCAACAAATAAGTTTTGGATCCTCATGCTCAACTTATTGCTTCTCACATATTATGCATCACCATATGTTGATGAAGGATTCTGTGTGACACTCAAGGTGTCAATGTTTTGCACTACAATCATTTTTTCTTGAATCATATTTTTTATTATCTTTTCAAAGTAGGAAAATCTTTAGTATTATGACATTGAACATCAGAATGATATGCACACCATATATTAGGGTCAAAATTTCTTAAATGTGGGTCTGGTATATCCCCAAGAAGAGGAGTAATCATGCCCCACTATCTTAATCTCTGGACCAAACTGGCATAGAAATCCCCAATAGGAGTGAAATTATCATTTTCCTTTCTCCTTTTTGCAAACTCTAGCCTTGGTTAAAACTTAGATTTAGAGGTACCTTGGTAAATATGTGGGGGCCGAGGATGATGTTGAGGGATCGGTTCTTGCCATTGTGGATAAGATGACAGACGAGTATACCATATGCATTGTTCGAAAGATATGGAGGAAATGGAATGGAATATATTGGATTTTCAAATGAGGAACCTTCTTGTACATGAGTAGGTGGATTTGATATGTAAGATCAGGATTGACGCTAATAGTATTGATGAGTTGGACCTCTCGAGCTCTGCTTTGGCCCTGGCACGATGATAGGTACATTTTCCTTCTTCTTTCCTTCAATTTCCCTGAATTGATTGTAGTATCATCCTAAATATTTCACAGAATCCTCATGTCTATCATGTTCCTTAAATTTTGATATCTCAAAGATTTGAGAAAGGTTGACACTTGAAGACATACCTAGTCTTTATTTTAAACATCTTTTTTACCCACGAATCCTAGGGAACTTTTCATAGATTTTTTTGCACCCTTCATTTTCCAAACATTTTCTCTTATTCTTCTGCTATGTCAGACTTCTTGGTAAAAAATTTTGGTGTTCCAGTTAACTGAAAAGTAGGCTCTGGACTATAGCAATGATCATCAAGAGTATTGAACATAGGTTCACTAGCAGAATGGGAAACCACAACCGTTGGGCGGATAGCCAATGTGGAAGCCTCAGTAGAGGGTTGAGCAACAAAATCACAGATGGTATGTGGTGTTTTGAATGTAGTAGGTTTATACTGAGGAGATAGAGAAGTGGTGGTGGAAGTATTAGGATGCAGGTGACATGGCATGAATTCCGAGGCATGTTGTGGTGCATCAACAACAATAGGAAGCTGACTTTACAATTGTGATGGAAAACTCAATAATTTGTAGGGTCAATAGTGGGGAATGGAGGAGGAGGCAGCCCACTGTCCCATGCTCAATACATTTCCATCATTTGCTATCTTAGTCTCCAATTTCTTCCTTTAAACTCTCATTTTCCTGATTCTTTGTTTGATCCCATGACGTCACTCTCTATATCCTTGTTTGATACAGTTAAACCTTTCTTAGATTTGGTGTGATATGGAGGACCTACCAGAATGCCACAAACCAACTACCTTAAACTAACTGAATAAGAGATAATAAAGGCATTAGAATGAAACACTTTTCAAAACTTTTTTTTTCTTTTGAAAAGATCACCGAACCCAAGAAGGGCGCCTACGTATCTCACTCGAGAGAGAGGAGATTCGAGTGTGCGTAGTTCATGAAGTTTTGGCACAGCCTGGCTGATCAAACTTTCTTTCTTTTTATTTTTCTTGAAACTTTAAGAAGAAAAGAAAATAATAAATTGTCAAGAGAATTAACGAAAATCTTTTTGAATTTTTCAGCTTCCTGTACGAAATAAAACCTATGATTACCAAAGAAAATCTTTTTGGATTTTCAATTTTGAATTTCATATGAAAATGAAACTTAAAATTATTAAAGGAAAATCTTTTTGTAGTTTTCTTTTAAAGTTGTATATGAAACACCTACTCTAAATGAAGAAAAGGAAATCTTTTTTGAATTTTTTAAATAAGATCACAGAATTCTAGAAGGGTTGCCTACATATCTCATTCCCGAGAACGGAGAATCAGGTGTGTGTAGTTCATCCAGATTGCACAATTAGGGATTAATTAGCAGATTGACCTTAAGAGACACGACCAAAGACAGATGATAAACAATGTCACTAAATTTATTTTTGGGTTTTTAATTGGACACTTCACATAAAACTGACACCCACAACTATGAAAGAAAAATCTTTTTTTTGGTATTTTTGTTATATGAAATGTACAAAAATTTTATCATTTTTTTTTGAATTTTTCTTTTATAAAAACTCCTATTGAAAAAAATCTTTTTTTGAAATTTTCAAATTATGAACTCTTGCTAAAGGAAACAAAGGCAAAATCTTTTTGATGTTTTATTTTTCGAGTAAATGAATGCAATAGGTAGAAAATCATTTTGAATTTTTGAATTGTGAAAAACAAAAGCCATAAAGAACACAAAAAAAACTACAAAACTCTTTTTCTATTGACTCACTTTTTTTTCTTTTTTTCCAAACTTTTCCTTGCCTACACACTTTTTCTTAATTCTAGCACATGCTTTCCCAAATCAGTTCATTGAATGACTCTGTAACTCTCTAAGATGCAACAATTAGCACATATGGATGCTTTAGGGGTGAGTCTTCTATAAAATACCAAGTGGGTCTCGTTAGATATCAATATAATACCAATAAGCATGCCCTAAAGGCTGACCAACACTGGGATCCAATAATAAGGCTATTCGGGGGAGCGTGCAGTCGATGGAGGATGCGAAGCTTTCTACCTACTCCATACCAGCCGATGGCTCCCCCTCGTAAAATAAGGGTTACTCAACTAGAGGTCGTGTACACAATATGTACTACAGGACTTATTGTGAAAGAAATGACTCAGGTTATACAAATGATGACAGACAAAAAATGGTAACACATAAAAGAAAAACTCTTAACACATAGCACTTAGACACTCAACTATGATAAAATAACAACACAAATGATAACACAAAAAAGGCGTCTATACACCTATAGTGTCACACTAAGCCGATACAACACAAAATAAAGCTCGAATTATGAAAGTCACTAGCAGAGTTGCCAAAGCTGTCACACCCTTTTTTTTACCAAAAAGAATAGATTTCAAGTTCAAAAAGGGTTTTATTATTAAGTGAAAAAAGAAAATAATTTGTTTTGAAAAGGATTGTTTACATTCAAAACTCAGAGTCACCATTTGGAATAAATTGGGAGTGCCAACTCACCTTTAGAAATCCCTTTTTCAAAATAGTCTTGACTCTTCAAAACTGATCCACGAACAGAGATTCCAATTAGGAAATTCTATTGACCGAGGGGAAGGTGTTAGGCAGCCCTCGATCCCATGGTTCTACCATGATTTATTCGTGGAGTAGATCCGCTAGTACGTCACTATAGGGTGTATAAACCAATAAACACAGCAAACAAAAGTCAAAATCAAAATAATGTTCAGTCCAAATTATAAGGTCCCAAAAATGAAAATATGCAGAAATGTAAGAAAACCTACTCTATTCTAAAATAATTCTAAACTAAACTCCACTCATTTTGGGCTTTGATCACGTTCCATCTTTGAGTACAACTTTCTCGAGGCATTCCCTAGACAAAAAAATATAGATACCTTAGGGCATTCCCCTACCAAATAGTACATTTCCTTTAATGTGATAAAATAAAATCACCCAAACCATTCAAGCATTCATCAATCCCCAATCCCTAAATTTGCCTACCCCCTATCGTTTACCTATCAGCTTGATGGCCTAATACATGATTCTATAGCGTTCAACATCATTAATGAATCAAAATTAATCCGAAATTATTTTATCAAGATCTATCCCTCCCGCATTCTATTTAAACATAAAAAAATTTCCACATGAAAGAGTTATCCACCATATTAACATCTAACTTGTACCACAATCGATTATTCAACATCAAACATCCATAAAATACTCAAACATAATCATCAAAACACATAATCATGATACCAATCTAACAAATTAAGATAAAATTGAAGAGCAAGAGTAAAGAATTGGACCTTTGAATACTTCAAATCGATTTATAAAGGGAATAAAATTGTCACTTGGGAACCTCTAAGAATACCAAAATCTCAACTCCTAAATCAATTATGAACCAGCTCAAACATGATAAACCCAAAATTTAATTCAAAACAAGACTTCATGAAGAATAAATAAAACCTGAAATCAAAATTAAAACTTCAAAATAGAAAACTAAAACCCATGTATGATAATTTTCTGTGAGACTTAGCCGGAGTCAGCCTAAAATGATCAATTTAGATAATTTAGTGGCCAAAATTAACGTTTTCCGGTGGGATTTAAACTAAAAATGGGGTTGAGAGTGACTGTTTGGCACAAATTTGGTCAGAATAGAGTTGGACTTCCAGTTTTCACTACACTGGAACTCCGACGAGATCGGTAATGAAGCTAATTTGGAGAAAAATGATATGGCTGTATCATTTTTTGGTGAGCTCACTAGAAAAGTCTCTCCTACTCTTTCTCACTTCTTCTCTCGATCTCTCTTATTGTCTTTTTATTTCTTTCGATTCTCTATCATATGTGCATTTTTTTGGTCAGCTGTGTGCACATTTTTCCTATTAGATATGTGTATTGGCCTCCAAAATCATTGAGTATGTATTGGAAAAAATTAAAAAAAATATGTATTCCTTTCTCTGTGTCTATTGCAGCTGTGTGTGCATATATATATGTATTGTAAGGATTGTGTTTATGAATGAATATCTATGAGTGTATGTAAATTAGTGAGGATGAGTGATTATTGCGTGTTGTGTATATGCATGAAATTGTGTGGAAAATTATGTGTGTCTTCTTCTTCGTGAATGGAAAATTATTGTAGATGTATTATTGTGAGAGAGTAAAGTTGTGGGTGTTTATTATTTTATGTGATAGATTGCCAATTCTAGTGAGCTTTTTTGTGTGTTAAATTATGTGAAGAAAAGAAAATGTGGCCATGGGTAAGGGGTAGGGAGTGCATGTGGTAGGGGTAAGGGGTGTGATAGAAAGTTGTTAGGATAAAGTGAGGTGGTCCAATTGAATTGGGTAGGTGTTAATTTTTTGGGTAATTTTGTTATTTTTGGTAGAGTGAGGTGTCAAAAGTGGTTATCAATTTGTTGTATTTGTTTTCTTGTGGTAGAAGTGTAGAATAGGTGAGGGTGTATGGTAACAATGCAGTAACTTTGATAATGCGATGTTCGGAAGGGACAAATTATGTGTCTACAAGAGTGGTAATGGATTAGTATGGACTTCGTGACTGGTTTCCTCATACTTTTTGTGGTTTTGATAATGTTTGAGTCATCGTGGATCGATTGACCAAGTCTGCTTATTTCATTTCAATTTAGATCTATTTCAGTGCTGAGAGGTTGGCCCATATCTACATTTGTGAGATTGTGTGTCTTCATGAGGTGCTAGTGTCTATCACCTGATATTGAGGTTCAGTATTCATATCTCACTTTTGGAATACTTTTCAAGAGGAGTTGGGTACTCGAGTTGATCTTAGTATAATATTTCACCCCTAGAATAACAGTTAGTCAGAGCAAACTATCCAAGTTTTGAAGGATATGCTCTGCACTTGTGTGATGAAATTTGGTGGTTAGTAGGAGCAACATCTAGACTTAGTAGAGTTAGCTTATTATAATAGGTACCATTCCAGTATTGATATGGCTACTTTTGAGACTTTTTATGGTAAGCGTTGTCACTCTCCAGTTGGTTGGTTTGAGGGTTTTGAGATTAGACCTCAGGGTACGGACTTGCTTCGTGAGTCCTTGGATAGGGTTTGGATCATTCAGGATAGATAGAAGTGCTATGCAGATTATTGACTTCGTGCCTTGAGATTTGGTGTTGATGATCATATTTTTCTTTGAGTTTTACGTATGAAGCATGGAATGAGGTTTGGGATGAGGTCCAAGCTTATCTCCTGTATTAACCCATTTAAGATTCTTTAAACTGTTGGAGATGTGGCTTATGAGTTGGTTTTGCTCCCTGATTTAGCAGTTGTTCATCTAGTTTTTTATGTCTTCATTCTTCGCTGTTATATTTCGAATGAGTCTCATGTCATTGTTCGGAGTCAGTTCAGTTAGATAAGAGGTTGTCCTTTGTTGAGGATCCTTTCTCCATTTTGGCTAAAGATGTTAGAGGATTGCATTCTAGAGTTATTCAAGTGGTTAAGGTTCAATAGAGACATAGACCTGTAGATGAGACTACTTAGAGGTCGATTCTGATATGCGTAGTTCTTATCCCCAGCTCTTTGTTGATTCAAGTATTTCTTTTGCCTTTAGTCCGAGGAGGAATTATATTTTTAGTAATAAATGATGAAACGATTCAAATTTTGATGAATTATGTGAAATATCTGTGTGAGTTGACTATTTTATCCCTCCTCGTAGTTGCTTTATGGTATTTCTTAAGTGTAGGGATGATTGATATGATTTTTGATGCATTTTGATATGATTTATATGATATTGTGGCTTCTGGTGGCTTGAGCGTATAGTTGACGTAAGTCAACATTTTTTGATCTGTGCATCCAATGAAAAAATAAACTACACCAGCAGATCTAGAACATTGATTTCAGGGTGGTAACATAGTTGGTGTGGTTTTATGGCTTTTAAATCGCATTTTGATCCTCAGTTTAAAAGGTTGTGTTTTTAGATTTTAGGGATCAACTTATTGAAAATGATGTTTTTTCGAAAATCTGATATCTCCATTGAGTCCGAAGCATCAAATTTGATAGGGTAGCATATTTCGTTTGTATTCAGGGATTTTGAATAAATCTTGAGGGGTCCCCAAAGACTTGGAGCCTATATATACCCATATTTTGCCATTCTTTTCCCCACTTTTGAGACTTGGAGCTTAGGGTTTTACAGTTTTGAGCATTTTCTTTCATTTCTAAGCTTGGATAATCTTCTAAACACGTATTTCAACTACTTTACTTCAATTTTATCATCTATTTCTTGTTTTAACATGGATTAAAGTGAAAATTAGAAATTTTGGCCCGGAAGGCTCGAAATTATATTTCTCCAATTTAAATCCCAATTTCCACCCATTTTTACTTGGGTGAGTTTCTAATCCTATAAATATCCATTTTCCATTAATTTCATCTTCAAAACAACTTTAATTCTCGACTTGTAAATGAATTTTGGAGATTTCGACCCGATAAAGCTTGAAAATAGTTTTTCTTTGATCTAGACCTCATTTTTAACTCGTTTTCCCTTGAGTTTTTAGCCGTAGACTCCTAAAAATATGGGGAACATATTTTTAAAATAAAAATTACAATTTTGCCCTTCTTTTTTGAAAACTCGCTTTGGTAGTCCATTTTGACTCTGATGTAAAAATTGGTAATACATGTTCGTTGACTTTCTTTTGATACACAGATTATATATTTTCATATTTAGTTAATTTTGGGACCATTCATGAGGAGTGGGCTTTGGATTGAAGGTTTTAGTTCCAATTTTTGGCATTCGACCCAGGTTATGGCTTAACTTCTTTCAGACTGGTGGGGTAGTTAATTTTGATACAATAGCATGTTAAGGGTGTTGGAACTAATCATGAAAAATGACTATCTTGTTATGTTGTGTCCATGTGGGGGCCTATATGTGATGTATTTGGTGATTTGGGGATATTATGCGCTATGTGTGACCGTGTCTGGTCCTACGTGATCTTGATAGCCTACATATATGAAAATAATTGTATATTTTTTTATGAAAGGCCTATTGTGGTATCAATTGTGTATTGTGATGTGTTCATACTTTATTGGCATATGAATCATGTTGGTTTTATTGGATGGTTGGAAATATTGAGTAGATATTTGGCTCACTTGGTTGGTACATTAGTTGGATATAGAAATATTCATTGTAGTTGGTTGTGAGTATTACATCCTTATATCATGTACATTCATAAAATATTGGTACCACCGTGGAAATACTGAAAATTCTAGCAAAACTGGCTTTTTTTGACATAAAATGTAACATCTTATAAGAACCCTCCCCGTGGGATGTGTTGAGGAGGAGATATGGATTAACTATGGATTCTATACGAGTTGACAAACCCCCATAGGTCCTACGTCAAAATTTTTAGCTCCGTAGGTGTATACGGAGGCTGTGTGATAGACTCAAAGGTTGTGCGATGACCTCATGTATTACATCATTATCATCATCATCATCATTCTAATTATTTTCATTATAGTTACTTTAGTATGCTTTTGATGCGATTGTATTTCTGTCTTGACTTGTTATCTATCCATTTGTTATATCCTCCATTAGTTGTACTTGATGTTCTTTTATATGTTGTCCTTGTGTGCTCTTCTATACATGGTATAAAGTATACTTGTAGTCCTTTCTGGTGTTTGTTGTAATATATGTGAGTGTTATAGAACTATTAGTGCAAGTGGTGTAGGATAACGTTATGGGACATTTTCTGATTGTAGGTGAAGTGCGCTTGGTATGTATTTTGTATGCTTTATTATTTACTTTGCTCAGTCAGCCTATGATATCTAATGAGTACAAGTAGACTGTACTTACCCCTACTGTATCCTCTCGATGTAGATTCTAGTTTGGGTGTGTCTCACATTAGTTGATTTGGGCGCCTTCAAAGTTATTCAAGGTAGCGGTTGGATTTTCATGTGTATGGAGTCCACTTCTATCTTTCTATATCATACTATGTCTTTACTAGTATTCGAAGACAGAGTTGTTCCTATTGGATTTCTTATGTATTTGACTCATGAATTATATTAGTAGTTCTTACACTGTGACACCAGGTTTTGGGAGTTCGTTGATGTCTTTTAATTTGTACTTTCTACTCTTTGTTATAGATATGGTTTTGCTTCATACTAGGAGCCTTGCCTTGGGTTTTGAATGTTATTTTCTCTTTTGTATCAGTTGTGATGGGCTTACTTTTCAAGGTTTGCCGCGACAAGTGCCATCACGACCCTTGAATTTTTGGGTCATGAATCGGAAGATCATGATCATATGATTAACCCTTCAATCAATAATAAGATAATCAAATAAGTTGATGAAATTGAGACTCTACATGATCGTTAGAGAATCCATAAACCTAGATCGATTCATTCATTGATTGCGTAAGAATCTACTCTACATCTTTGTAAATTGTTCATTAGTTATTTTTTTTAATTATTATTTTTAGTTTAGTTAATTCATAAATACATCTTTTGAGATTTACTTGAATAAATTTTTAGGATTAGTTTAATTTTGGAAAAATAGTTAATCAACAAGTCCTTGTGGGTACGATATCTAGACTTTCAAAATTATATTACTTGTACAATCAAGTACACTTACGTGCGTATTTGGGCCCAACAATTTTTTGACGTCGTTGTCGGGGACTTTGAAATTAATTGTTTATCTTATTAGTCTTTTTTTATTTGTTTGAGTGTTATATATATATATATATATATCTTTTTTATACATAGTTATCTTATTAGTTTCTTTGACTTTTCTATCACTTTTCTTGATATGTCATCTTGGGATAGATAGTGGTCGAGTAGTGATGATTCTTGTTGTTTATGTGGAAGACCCCCACTTGAAGAATATTTATCAAAATTTCTAGAGGAGCGAGTGATGAGTACCTACTCAATCTGCTGAATTGGATTTATGCAATATATGTGGTGGTCAAGATGACCATTGGAAAGGTTGTCCCAACTTTTATTCCCCTCCCCTGAGCCCCTATTATGATCAGTCTGTTGTTTGTGATGATGGTAGGGAAGTAGATAAAGATTGAATAATAAAACTAGAGCAGTAAATTAAATTTCAAAAGTGTTTGTGGAAAGGTATCACAATCATGAAAATCTAAATAAGCAAGGGGAGAGATGAGCTCATACAAGAGATAGAGCAATTTGGCATAGATATTTGTGACTTAAATAACCAATTGACTAAAAAGATTATGATGTCTGATAACTAATCACCAATTATTAAGGATACTAGCTAGTCTATGGAGAGGAAAGAATAATTTCAACCAAACAACTATCATCTTTTGCTTGAGCCTGACATTAAGAAGCTACGTAAAAGTGAGCATGTTGTGAATAGTGTAAGTTTGAAAGTGGGATGTGTTGGGTCTCATTCAAAGAAATTTTCTAAATTATGTCTGGATGATGACATGTCTTTGGAGTCATCTAAAATGGTGGAAGAGTGTGAATATGTGCAACACGAATCCTATATTCTTAAATTTACACCAGACAGACAACACAAAAACATGCCTCACTTCAGAGCCAAGCAGTTTAACATGCACTATCCATTACTTGGTTTCTTCATCTTTGTACCACCACCTTATAAGTGAAGCAAAAATCTAGATGCGATGTTGGGGGTAAAATTCATATTCTCAAAGTGGAGAAAATATTTAATGGGTCGTGTCGCGACGTTAACTTAGGCACTTGTTGGGAGACAACTCAACATGTAATAAGTAGTATTTATTTTTATTTTAGTGTCACTTATTTTTATTTTTTTATTCTTATATATTTAAAGGAAGTTTGAGTATTCAAACATTTAAAGTGTAGGAGCATGTTTGAGCTTAACTGTTGGGTGCGTACGACCCTTGATTGGAAGTTAAGAAATATGATACTAACTAGGCCATAGAGGGCCTTGGTGAGTATCTTTAACCCTTATTTTGCTTTATTTATTGCTTTGGGGACAAAACATGATTTTAAATGTGGGGTCGAATGCCTTTAGATATTTTTTAAAGGTGAAGGATGCTATAAGATTTTCTTTTTAATCATTTCTTTAGTTGCTTGCTCAGGTTTAAGAAAAAAAATTGAAAAAGCTTAAGAACACAAAAAAGATTTCATTTCATTCTTTAGATTAGAATAATTTTTTTTGGTTTTTAGCTTTTTAATCTTTTTTAGAGAATACTTTGTCCACTCTAATTTTTGTTTTTGGTTCTTTTTTGCTGGGAGGTGATAACGCTTAAATTACACATCAATTTAAGTGTGAGGAGGTCGTTGTCAATATATTTACCCAACTAAGAGTTGGGGTCGAATTCACAAGGAACAATATGAGTGAAGATTGAGTAAATTTGAAATAAAAGTTACTTGCTAAGTTCAAACCTATGGTACAAAATGGTTTGGGGGTTCTCAATCTTTTCAAGTGTGAAAGTAATTCTTGGGCTTCTAAAGGACTAATTCGAGACTAAGAACAATTAGAGTATAATTAGAATAATTAGAGTATAATCAATTAAAATGGATCTTGGGACTATGCTTTCCTAGGGAAAAGTTATGCATGGAAACATGATAATTTGGTGCAAATTCTAATCGTTGATGATGTGGTAGGCTAGGTTTAAAGTCCTTGAGTCTAGCTCTTCAACAAAACCTCAAAGCTGTCATTCATTGACTTTTTTGAGTACCTAATGAATGTGTCAATTAAAGCCACCCAATACCTCAATTAGGCCCCCTATTTCTAGGATGGTACCCAAGAGATAGTCAACCTCATATTCACCCTCATGTCTAAGATAGTGAAAAATTTGCAAAACATACCCATAAATTGTCTACTATTACTTTGGTTCCCATAGCCCTCTTTCAAGGATGAGGTGGGTTCCTAAAGTTCACCCAAAATCCATCTTTCAAGGATGGTTTGATCTTTCAAGAGCTTGGAATTTTCATCCATCAAATCCATTTGGGCATTTGGGGCTTTCACCTACCAATCCAAATCAATTTAATCAAGAAATAATAGAACCCATCATCAACAAACTAAAATATACACAAATATATCACAACCCATATACAATTGCATCCTATTCTAGAATAATCCCAAGAGGTAGATCTAGCAAATCATAATGATAATAAACACAAATAAACCAATATTTCTATCAAAGTTATCCATAAGAAAATAAAGAGAGGGCAAACCACACTTTTGAATCCAATGAATCTTCAATGGGTGATGCCAAATCTACACTTAAAAGTCACTCTAATGACTTCTTAACTCAAGATTAGTACAAGTTTTGCTCCAAGCTCCAAGAAATTACAAAAATCCTAAACTAAGGATGGAGGTAGGGTTGTGGAATGATGATGATTTTTCCCCAAATATGAGGGTTTTGAGCTTTTAAATGAGAATTTGGGGTCAGCTATGTACTTTTACAACTTTGTCCAGAGCTAAAAATTCTGCTATACTGCGATCGCACTGGCTTTGCCGCGATCATATTTGTTTTGCCGCGATCGCAGCTCTGCAATCGCTGCATTTTTCATGAGATCGTGGCCTTCTAAATTTATTGACTTACCGTAATCCTGGTGGCCACCTTGCGATCGTGGTACTTGAGGCCCAGTCTACATGGTTTTCTAGCTTTTGCACTTATCTCCTCTTTTTGCTTCTTTTTCAGCTCATTTTTCTTCTTTTCATCTCAACATTTTTGTACCTGCAAAAGATGGGAATTAAATCACAAAATAGTCTCATTCATACCTTTGGAAAGTACTAATGTGCACTAATTCAGATGTCAATGAGTGGTAAATTCACCACTCATCAACACCTCCAACTTAAATCTTTGCTTGTCATCAAGCAACACCACTTCATACTACATGAGACTATGACCTTCTGAGCCCATTTGTGTCACTGGATGATCATGATGAATTTGAACTTAGGTTTTACCAACAATATGCACCTATGCCTGAGTAAAGCAATTTTTCACTACTCCCCTCATCATTAAACATAAATGCTAAGACGCCATGGAATTTTAAGAGCAATGATGCAACAATTACCCACTCTTTAGAAGCGGCTCTCTATTGATAGCACTTTTCTACACCCCTTTGGAAAATGACAATGTCACCCACCTTGATTCATTTACATGTCTCCTCACAAGAAGGAAATCCGACATACCAATTTGTCTATGAAACAACAAGGGATATAAGTGCGATACTCACTCTCACAAAGAATCTCTCCACATAAGTGAGTATCATACTATAGAGATCCCAAAGGACTTTACAAGATTGTAATGTAGGTTAGGGGAGAAAGGGTAGGATATAATTTAGGAGTATGGTGACTACACCCTCCTTGAACATCTACATCACTTTAACAATTTTCAACCAATTTATTAACCATGGGCTACTTTGTTTTCTTTCCGCATTCACATATGCCTATATTTGCCATTTTTTTCTTCACCCATCTCTTTTGAAGGCATTTTATATTCATTTGACTCTTTTGTAATTCTTGCCTTTGCTTCTTTTGCCTTTTCTTCTCATTTCTATTTTCTCTTTTGCTTTCTTTTCTTAGCACTTAGGTATCTATTTACATTCCTACAGACCAAGGTTGCATGCTTTTAATTTCTACCACCCCCCAACTTTGGCTTTTGGCCTCAAGTAGCATTTTCAAGTTCAAAGAGGGTGGGGTTCAAAAGTGGGATAACATTTGAATGGGCTAAGGCTTGTAATGTGGTTGCCAAAGAAAGGTTTGAAGGCTCAAAATGGGTTACTAGAGATACAATCAATACACGGGTAGGCTATTTAGGATAAAGTGGACTCCTATGTTCACCAATATGGCCTAAGGTCATTTCTCCAACCAAGTGATGATCACAATTATCCTAGAAAGATTAACCCGACAAGTTCTTGATGATATAAGCAAGCATAGGAGTTAAACAATTATGCTCACCACACATATGTCATGAAAACTCCTCAAGAAGGCTCAATTACTCATTCCACTAAAGATAAAGGGGAGTATTAACCAACTTTCATAAGCTAAAGACTTCAGAGTCACAAGAAGAGATAAAGCATTGTCACAAAATTATTTACGTCTATACCCCTTGATTTTTAAAAATTTTAGATGGAGGGGGGGTGTTTGTTTTGATTTAAACCATATAAAATTTTCCATTGCTAGTGTCAATACCAAGCCATCATCACATATCTTGGCCTTTGAGAGGGAAAACCATATAGTTACTCAACGTCACCATAGGTATGATGGCGATCTTAAATTTTCAAATGCCACAGGTACTTGAATTTTCTTTGCATTTGTAGTTCCGGCACTACGGGTACTCAGACTTCCCCTACATCCATGACTCAAAACCCAGACATGACAATTTTCCGTTAAGAATGACATCACTCAGTCTATCATAGGGAAAGGCTCGTCTAACATTATTATTAAAAGAAACAAAAATCTAAAAATGAAAACAGTCGAATTCACAAAATTTATAGTGACTTTACTACATAACATAAAATTAGAAGAAGGATCTAAAGGACTACTTGAAACTGCATTGTTAACCATGTTGAAAGCTGGACACAGAGGTGCAATCGCGGCCTGGTTGGCGCGATCTCGATAACTGTGGTTGTTTGCTCCTCTATTTTGCCCTATTTTTCTGCATAGCTGCTATACTTCCAAACTTGGTTTTCCCCTATTTTTGGCTTTTAACCTACCCCAGGTACCTGCAAAGCAATAGAACTTAATGACTTATTTAAAAAGAAATGACATAAACATAAAAACGATGGGTTGCCTGCATCAAGTGCTTGGTTTAACGTCACGACATGATGTCTTTTTAATCCTCATTTATGTCTCCACTTAGAGGATTTGAATATTTTGCCCAACTTTTAATCAGTCAATCTCCGAGGCTCTTATGGCAAAAGTAATGTCACGATGATGCATTCTTGATCGCACTACTTTGAAGACTTGAACCGTTTGCCCAATTTTACATCAAACTTCTGTGTGGGATTGTTGGGCAATGGTGAAAGCATTAGAAGACCACTACTTGTACATCAGTATTTAAGCTTCTTGGCGTTCAAAATTGGGGCTTTGGAATGCCCATTTGGAAGGTCAAACTCTAAAATATAAGGAGATTTCTCCTTCTCTTTGATATTTATCACTTGCTTGGGTGGATTGAATTTCATCAAATCCACCAAGAATAATGTTGAAAAGTGGCTATAATGGGGCCTTTCCCTTAATTTTGGAGTTACATTCTGTTGGTCATCTTCATCCCAAAATGGGCTGGAGTCTTTATAAGTAATTTGTTCGACTTCTTCTATTGACTCTAGCACCATTTCCTCAATCTTGTCATCCTCTCTAGTGTTTGGTTCGGTTGGTTGGGAAATCATTGAGGATTTTTCACCATCAAGCTCATTTAGAGGTGTGGGCATGGTCGTAGTACTTGTATGATGGACCTCTATGCCCATCTCTTTTATCCTCTTTCTTTCCTCGTTATATACCTCTATTAATTAATGTATGTCATGTATATTATTGCCCGTTGATGTTACCCGATCCAAGATAAGTTAAACCATTACTTTAATACTATTATTTATGGTGCTTCGTTCTTCGTTTTCTTGATCATAAGACCTATCAAAATCATAAGGAGAACAAGAACTTGGGTTAGCATAAAGGGGGTAGGAAGCCTTTGGAAAATCACTCCAATGTCCATCTCGACCACCACATAGAAAACAACCATACGCCCTATAAGATCGAGATGGTGCATATATATCTCTCGGAGGAGAAAATCTATAATCTTGTCAAAAGTGGGGTCCATTACAATATGGATATGGATTGTCATGATAGCATCTCCAACCACTGATCTCACGTTCATTCTATGATGTCATAATAACAAATAAATAAAAATAAAAACATACTTATGACAAGAAATAAAATAAAGTCACAACCAAATATTTATAAGTTTGAATTAAAGCAAGTAGGCTAAAATTACAAATCAACTCAATAAGCTAAATTGTTCCCCGGCAACGACGCCATTTTTTGATAATGCTCAACTTACACGTCAATTTAAGTTCAAGGAGATCATTGTCAATTTATTTACCCAAATACGAGTTGGGGTTGAATCCACTAGAAATAATGTGATTAACGATTGAGTAAATTTGAAATAAAAGTTGCTTGCTAAGCTCAAACCTATGGTACAAAATGTTTGGGGGGTTCTCAATCTTTTCCATTGTGAAAGTAATTCTTAGACTTCTAAAGGACTAATTCGAGACTAAGTATAATTAGAGTATAATCAATTAAAATGGATGTTGGGACTATGATTTCCTAGGGGAAATTTATACATCGGAACATGAAAATTCGGTGCAAATTCAAATCGCTGATGATGTGGTTGAACAGGTTTAAGGTCCTTGACTCTAGTACTTCAACAAAACCTCAAAGATGTCACTCAATCACACTTTCGAGTACCTTACGAGTGTGTCAATTAAAGGCACCCAATACCTCAATTAGGAACCCCTATTTATAGGATGGTACCCAAGGGATAGTCAACCTCATATTCATCCTTATGTCTAAGATAGTGAAAAATTGCAAGACATACCCAAAAATTATCTACCATTGCTTTGAGTCCCATATTCCTCTTTCAAGGATGAGGTGGGTTCCTAAAGTTCACAAAAAACCCCTCTTACAAGGATGGTTTGAGCTTTCAAGAGCTTAGTATTTTCATCCATCAAACCCATTTGGGCATTTGGGGATGTCACCTACCAATCCCAACAAATTTAATCAAGAAATAATAGAACCCATCATTAATAAACTAAGATATACACATATATATCACAACTCACACACAATTGCATCCTATTCTAGCATAATCCCAAGAAGTAAATCTATCAAATCATAATGATAATAAACATAAATAAACCATTATTTTCATCAAAGTTATCCATAAGAAAATAAAGAGAGTGAAAACCATACTTTAGAATCCAATGAATCTTCAATGGGTGATGCCAAATCTACACTTAAACGTCACTCTAACGTCTTCTTAGCTAAAGTTTAGTAGAAGTTTTGCTCTAAGCTCCAAGAAATTACAAAACCCTAAACTAAGAATGGGAGGTAGGGTTGTGGAATGATGATGATTTTTCCCCAAAAATGAGGGTTTTGAGATTTTAAATGAGAATTTGGGGTCGGCTATGTACTTTCACAACTTTTCCCCTGACTAAGAATCCCACAATACCGCGATCATACTGGTTTAGATGCAATCACGGCTCCACAATCACTGCATTCTTCATGTAATCGCGGCCTTCTGACTTTGTTTACTTACCACGATCGCGGTGACCACCCTGCAATTGTGGTACTTGAGGCCCAGTCTGCATGTTTTCTAGCTTTTCCATGTATCTTCTCTTTTCACTCTTTTTTCAGCTCGTTTAGTTTCTTTTTATCTCAATATTTTTTACATTCAAAACATGGGAATTAGTGCATTTAAATCACAAAATAATCTCATTCATAACTTTAGAAAATAGTAGTGTGTGCTAATTTGGATGTCAATGTGTTGTAAATTCACCACTCATCAACACCCCCAACTTAAATCATTTCTTGTCCTCAAGCAACACCATTTTATATTACATGAGACTAAGCACTTGTACGCCCATTTGTGTCACCAGATAATCACAATGACTTTGAACTTGGGTTTTACCAACAATATGCATCTATGCATGAGTAAAGCAATTTTCCACTACTCCCCTTAATATTAAATATGAATTCTAAGATGCCATGGACTTTTAAGAGCAATGATACAACAATTACCCACTCTCTATAAGTGACTCTATATCGATAGCACTTTTCTACACTCTTTTCGCCTCTTTCTTTGGAAAATGACAATGTCACCCACTTTAATTCATTTATATGTCTCCTCACAAGAAGGAAATCCCACACACCAATTTGTTTATGAAACAACAAGGGATATAAGTGCAACACTCACTCTCACAAAGAATCTCCCCACACAAGTGAGTATCATACCATAAGCTTACCCTTATTTTCCATCACCACTAATATGAACATGCTTGATTAGATATCCCAATGGACCTTACAAGATTAGAATATAGACTCGGGGAGAATGGGTAGGATGTAGTTTAGGACTATGGTGACTACACCCTCCTTGAACATCTACATCACTTTAACAATTCTCAACCAGCTTTTCGACCATGGGCCACTGTAAATCCCCAAAATCTAATCCCTAGACGTTACAAAGTACTCAAGACTACGAGTAGCCTTAAGCTAACCCTGTCTGCTTACTATTGAGCTTGAATCTAATAATAATAGAAATATAGACATAAAGGTCATGCTAGACTGCAAAAATTGTATGTAATATCTAAGAATAATCTGAACATAACATTTGAAACATCAAAATTGAATAATCTGCATCAAAACTAGCAGTCTGACAAGCCTCTACTACTAATACTAGAGAGTCACTGGGACAAACCCCCAGCTAACTTGAACTGTCTGAAAGGAAATGCTAAATCTCATAAACTGATAAGCTACAAAATCTGAATGAATAAGTCCCCGAACTGTGAGCACTCACCAACTGTCATATGGAGATGGAGATGCTCGAACTACTCACACTGTTGATACTGAGCACCTAAACCTATATTATGAGATAACATAGCACATAGACGTATATGTGGATCAGTACTTTGAGGATGTACTGAGTAGATGGGGGTAATATGCATAAGTAAAACATCATCTCATAATCATCATTTATAAAATAAGGCATGTTAAAAGTAAATGGCTCACATAAGCTAGAATATCTGAAATATTGAGATATGTAGCAACAAGAAGCGAAACATACTTTAAAATATGGTGAGCCATAACATTTATTTCTAAAAGCTGTACTAAACTCTGTCATTAAATCATACTGTCCACATGTAAAAGAGCTCACTCTAAATCTAAAATCTGAAAGCTAAAATCTGAAGCTATTATCATTCTGAGAAGCATATTTTGAATAAAACTGTGAGCCTTTACACTTAGTTTTCTAAAAGCATTTCTTTCCTTCTTTTACTTTGATTAGCAGGGTTTGAAAAATATATTTTTAATCTGCAGGAAGGTTCTCTTAGCCGACATAAACCATGTGAGCTAACATGGAGTCCAACGTCTCGTCCTCCTAAGGAAAAAACCTCACATTGGGGAGAGGTGTCATACTCTTGCCAGGGAGTATAACCTAAGCTAAGTTATCACATTTGTAACTATCATCCACATAGAAATGGGAATAATCTGATAATCTGTACCTACGTTGCCTACGTAGTTCTATGGAAGTAGGATACGCTAAACCCACACTTCCTTCTCGGTGCTAAATACTACTCCCTTTTTATTTTCTACGCTTATTCTGTTGGAAATCCACTTTAAAACTAGCATAAGGGTTTATCTAAAACCAATTATGCATTAATCTAATAAAATTTGTAATGATCTAAAAAGTGGATTCCAAAAACAAATCTGAGAATCAAAAGATCAAACTTTATTGCAAATCTAATATAATCAGCTCATAAGGTGCTTAAAGCATCATTTTTATCAAAATCTCAATATATAAACTTAGGGCTTAAAATTAATGTATTAAACTCATATCAAATATCATTATAATTATGCTTGATAATGAAAACAATGATAATTAATCTCAAAATCTAGATATTACTGCAATAAGCATGAAAATATGAAAATAAACCTGCAATTCAACCTATAATTCACTTGAAATCTCATGATCTTGTAAATGGCAACATTGGATATGAACCCTGATTTCAATTTCACGGAAAATCATATAAAATCAAATAACTTTGTAATTTAAAACAAGTTTTGGGCACAAAGATGAAAGAAATATCCTTGTTCAAACCCCACATACCTTAATTTGATTATCTAGATGCTAGAACTTGAATCATGGATATCTATTGATGTTTTGGAGATGACTTCTTAGAGTTCTTGAATCTAGGAGTGCATAAACTTACATGAGTACAACTATATAGCTGAATATATAAGTAGAAAAGAATTGAATTAAGGAAGAGTGTTACCTTCGGCTACATCTGAGTTTGCGGAGAAAAGGTGAGGGTACTTGGCTTGCATAACTTCTTCTACTTCCTAAGTGGCACCCTCAACAGACTGATTCTGCCAAAGAACTTTGACCAAGGGAACTTCTTTGTTCCTTAGTCTATGAATTTGATAATCCAAAATCTTAACTGGAATCTCTTCATAAGAAAGACTGTTCTGAATATCTGAGCTTTCTAATGAAGCTACAACAGTAGAGTCACCGATACTCTTCTTATGCATAGAGACGTGAAACACAGGATGAATAATTGACAAATCTGCGGGCAAATCAGGCTCATAAGCTACTTTCCCAACATGACTCACAATTCTGAAAGGGCTAATATATCAGGAACTAAGCTTCCCCTTCATTCCAAATCTCTTCACCTCTTTTATGGGTGAAATCTTCACGTACACTAAACACCAACCTCAACTTCGAGGTCCCTTCTTCTCACATCCGCATAGGATTTCTGATAGCTCTGGGCTGTTTTAAATCTTTCTCTCATCAACTTAACTTTCTCCATAGCTTCATGTACTGGATCGAGCCCTAGAAAAGTGGCCTCACCCACATCAAACCAACCTATAGGTGATCTATATCTCCTCCCATAAAAAGCCTCAAATAGAGCTATTTGAATGCTAGAATGATAACTGTTATTATAAGCAAACTCAGTCAATGGCAAAATCTCATCCCAACTACCCTTGAAATCAAGAGAACATGCCCTCAACATATCCTCTAAAGTTTGGATGGTCCTCTCTACTTGACCATCTGTCTGAGGGTGGAAAGCTGAACTAAGATGGACTTGGGTACCAAGACCCTTATGAAAAGCTCTCCAAAATTGGGAAGTAAACTGAGTATCCTTATCTAAGATGATAGACAAGGGAACCCCATACAACCTAACTATCTCTCAGATATACATCTTAGCATGATCCTCAATTGTATAAGACATGAGAACTGGCAAGAAATACACTGACGTAGTAAATCTGTCTATAATAATCCAAATCAAATTATGATGACAACGCAAATGGGGTAAACCAGTCATAAAATCCATATTCACCTCTTCCCAATTCCAAGTGGGGATACCAAACTCTTGCAACGTACCACCAGGTCTTTGGTTCTCTACTTTAACCTATTGACAAGTTGCACACTTAGCTACAAACTCTAAAATATCTCTCTTCATACCACTCCACCAATAGATTTCTCGTAAGTCGCGGTACATCTTGGTAGCACCTGGATGAATAGAATAATGCGCACCATTCTCCTCAGCCATACTTCTCTATCTCAACTCATCAACACAAGGCACACATAATTTATTCTGGTATCTCAACACGTCATCTCCTCCTTGGGAGAAAATCTTTACTTTTTGGTCTTTAACAAACTTCTTTAGTTTGACCAAACTAAGTTCCTTATCTTGCTTCTCTTTTACTTCCAAAACTAGAGAAGATTCGGAACTACTCTGAACCCAAACATTCCCTTCAGCTGAATCAACCAGCCTGAAACCCAATCTAGCCAAATGGTGAACTTCTCGAGCTAACTCTTTCTTATTATTCTCAATATGAGCAACACTGCCCATAGACAACCTACTAAGGGCATCTTCCACTACAATGGCCTTGCTCGAATGATACAAAATACTCATATCATAATCTTTCAAGAAATCCAACCACTTTCTCTGACGGAGATTCAACTCCCTCTAATTAAACACATACTGTAAACTTTTATGGTCCGTGAACATATCAACATGCACACCACACAAATAATGTCTCCAGATTTTCAAAGCACACACCACAACAGCTAATTCAAGATCATGGGTTGGGTAATTCTTTTCATGAGGCTTCAACTGTATAGAGGCATAGTCTATGACCTTACCTCTCTGCATCAACACACAACCCAAACCAACTCTAGAGGTATCGCAATAAACAACAAAGAATACCATTAGGTAATGCTAGAATTGGGGCTGAAGTGAGTCGAGTCTTCAACTCCTGAAAACTCTTCTCGCAGGAATCTAACTACAGGAACTTAACTTTCTTTTGGGTCATTCTAGAAATAGGAAACTCGATAAAAGAGAAACCTTTAAAAAAACAACGGTAATAACCGGCTAGACCCAAGAAACTTCTAATGTCTAACGGAGAGATAGGTCTAGGCCAATTTCATATGGCTTCTATCTTTTAGGGATAAACTCTAATACCCTCACTGGAAACAATATGATCGAGAAAGGCTACTAATCTTAGCAAAAATTCACATTTTCTAAATTTTGCGAACAATTGATGGTCTCTAAGAGTTTGCAAGACAACTTTAAGATGGTCTACATGGTCGTCCTCACTATGGGAGTATACAAGGATATCATCTATGAATACTATGACAAACATGTCTAGATACAATTTGAACACTCGACTCATGAGGACCATGAAAGCTGCTGGGGCATTGGTTAGCCTGAAGGACAAGACTAGAAACTCAAAATGAGCATAACCGGTTCTAAAGGCTGTCTTTGGAATATCACATTCCCTTACTTTAAGCTGATGATAGCCGAACCGGATCTAAGGTCTATCTTTGAGAAATAACTTACACCTTGAAGTTGATCAAATAAGTCATTAATTCTCATAAGGGAATATTTGTTCTTAACTGTAACCCTCTTCAGCTGACAATATTTAATGCACATTCGCAAAGAACCATCTTTTTTTTGCACAAATAGAACGGAAGCGCCCCACGGAGAAACACTAGGCCTTATGAAACCCTTATCTAGTAGATCTTTGAGTTGCTCTTTCAACTCCTTAAGCTCTGCGGGAGCCATACAATATAAAGGGATAGAAATAGGATGAGTATCGAAAAGAAGCTCAATACCAAATTCTATTTCCCTATTGGGAGGTACCCCTGGCAAATCTTCAAAAAAGACATCAGGAAACTCGTTAACTACTAGAACGGATTAAAGTATTGGAGTCTCAGACTTTATGTCTTTGACTCGAACTAGATGATAAATGCAACCTTTGGATATCAACTTTCTGGCCTTAAGGTAAGATATGAAATAACTCTTGGGAGACACTGAATTACCTGACCACTCAAAGACTGGCTCATCTGGGAACTGAAATTTCACCACACGGGTGCGACAATCTATAGAAGCATAACAAGAATGGAGCCAATCCATAACAAGTATAAGATCAAAGTCAACCATATCTAACTCTATTAATTCTGCTAACATGACTTTATGGAGAAAAGTGATAGGACAATTTTTATAGATTTGTTTACCTACAACTGACTCACCTACTAGAGTAGAAACCAAGAAAGGCTCAGGGATATTTTCAGAACTTATCTCAAAACTTACTGCAACTAATGGGGTCATATAAGAGAAACTTGACCTAGGTTCTAACAACACATAAACATCAGGATGAAAGATACAAAGCAGACCTGTAACCACATCTGGTGAATCTTCCTACTCCTGGTAGGATGGTAAAGCATAGAACTAATTTTGGTGCTGGCCGCTACTAGTATTGGATGATACACCCTGAGGAGGAGCATCGCGACCTAAAGGAGTTGGTACACTAGTAGCCTGAGTCTGGGGACGGTCATCTCCATTTCCTTTCTTAGCATTCGGCATGTATCTAATATTGTGACCCAACTTACCACATCCAAAACAACCTTTTTGACCAGCCAAACACTCACCAGGATAATTCTTACCATACTTAGTACACGTAGGATAATTGGGCCTACCACCCACTCTACTCTGGGATTTGGCCATAGAAGACTTACCTCACTGTTATTGCCTATTTTTGGGTGTAGGAGCATTGGCTGAAGAAGGTGCATGCATAGATGAACGATTCTGAAACTGTAAATAATTTCCTCCTCAAGACCTATTCTGACCATGACCAAACTACCCTGTCCTAGCCCTCTTATTTGCTCTCTCTTTTTCCTTCCCCTTTTCTGCCTCAATCTTCTAAGCATGTATCATAAATCTAGGAAGATATATATCTCTAATGAGCATAGCAGTCCTACACTTCTTAACTACCAACCCAGACACACCGGTCACAAACTTACTCATGCTTGGCCTAGGGTCAGCCATCTATTCAGGGGCATGCTTAGACAACTGGTTAAACTTGAGGCAATACTCCTTCATAGTCATTGAGCCCTGCCTCAAGTTCATGAACTCTTATATCTTAGCTTTCCTCATCTCACGTGGGAAGAACTTGTCTAAGAATACATCCTAAAAAATCTGCCAAGTCATAGGAGCTGCATTCTCTCCTCTACTTTTCTTCCACATCACTACCTAATTATAAGCAACATCCTTCAGCCTATAGGATGCCAATTCTACACTCTCCTCTTCAGAAATATACATAATTCGGGTGATATTTTTAACCTCATTAAGATACAACTATGGGTCCTCACCTTCCTTCGACCCAAAGAACTCGAGTGAGTTAATTCTCATAAAATCTCAGATTTTGGCTGTGGCTAAGTCCTCATCTTGCTAAAGTGCGGCTGCAGCCTAACGATTACCCTGAACATTAGCTATCACAGCTTGGGCTAGCACCTGAAAGGCAGCCCAAAACTCTGCATGTGACACATTCTCATTTAAATAATCTGCAGACTGAGGTTGCTGGTTATTATTTCTGAGGGCATTAGCTCCATGAGGAGTCATTTTCAACTATCACTTGAAAACATGATTTAAAAGAAAATAGAGATGTTTTAAGCATGATAGATCATGAAAGAAAGAGATGATTTCCTAAGAACATTCCATAACCTCTTGCTTATAGATGTGGCTCACTTCACACCGATGATGAAGACTCTATGTAGCACGACTTGTATGACTTCCTAAGACTCTCTAAACTGTAGGCTCTGATACCAAGTTTGTAACACCTCAAAATCTAATCCCGAGATGTCACATGGGGCTAAAGACTACAAGTAGCCTTAAGCTAACCCTGTCTTTATACTACTGAGCCTGAATTTTATAATAATGGAAATATAAACATAAAGGTCATGCTAGAATACGAAAACTGTATGTAATATTTGAGAATAATCTGAACATAACATCTGAACATTAAAACTGAATAATCTGCATCAAAACTAGTGGTCTGACAAGCCTCTACTACTAATACTAGAGAGTCACTGGAACAAACCCCCTGCTAACTCGAACTGTCTGAAAGGAAATGCTAAATTTCATAAACTGATAAGCTGTAAATTCTGAATGAATAAGTCCCCAAACTATGAGGACTCACCAACTATCGGATGTAGATGGAGATGCTCGAACTATTTACGTTGCTGACACTGAGCACCTAAACCTACATTATGAGATAATGTAACACATAGACGTAGATGTGGATCAGTACTTTTAGTATGTACTGAGTATATGAGGGTGATATACATAAGTAAAACATTATCTCATAATCATCATTTATAAAACAATGCATGCTAAATGTAAATGACTCACATAAGCTGGAATATCTAAAATATTGAGATATGTAGCAACAAGAAGCGAAACATACTTTAAAATATGGTGAGCCATAACATTTATTTCTAAAAGCTGTACTAAACTCTGTCATTAAATCATACTGTCCACATGTAAAAGAGCTCACTCTAAATCTGAAATCTGAAAGCTAAAATCTGAAGCTATTATCTTTCTGAGAAGCATATTTTGAATAAAATTGTGAGCCTTTACACTTAGTTTTCTAAAAGCATTTCTTTTCTTATTTTACTTTGATTAGCAGGGTTTGAAACATATATTTTTAATCTATAGGGAGGTTCTCTTAATCGACATAAACCATGTGAGCTAACATAGAGTCCAATGTCTCGTCCTCCTAAGGAAGAAACCTCACATTGGGGAGAGGTATCATACTCTTGCCAGGGAGTATAACTTGAGCTAAGTAATCACATTTGTAACTATCATTCACATAGAAGTGGGAATAACCTGATAATCTGTACCTACATTGGCTACATAGTTCTGCAAAAGTAGGATGCGCTAAAGCCACACTTTCTGCTCGATGCTAAATACTACTCCCTTTTTATTTGCTACGTTCATTCTATTGGAAATCTACTTTAAAACTAGCATAATGGTTTATCAAAAACCAATTATGCATTAATTTGATAAAATCTGTAATGATCTGAAAAGTGGACTCCAAAAATAAATCTGAGGATCAAAAGATCAAACTTTATTGCAAATCTAATATAATCAGCTCATAAGGTGCTTAAAACATCATTTTTCTCAAAATCTCAACATATAAACTTAGGGCTTAAAACCCATGTATTAAACCCATGTCAAATATCATAATAATTATGCTTGATAATGAAAACAATGATAATTCATCTCAAAATTTGAAAATTACTGCAATAAGCATGAAAATATAAAAATAAACATGTAATTCGACCTATAATTCACTTGAAATCTCATGATATTGTAAATGGCAACATCGGGTATGAATCCTAATTTCAATTTCATGAAAAATCATATAAAATCAAATAAATTTGTAATTTAAAAAAAGTTTTGGGCACAAGGATTAAAGAATTATCCTTGTTCAAACCCCACATACCTTAATTTGATGATCTAGATGCTAGAACTTGAATCTTGGACCTCTATGGATGTTTTGGATATGACTTCTTAGAGTTCTTGAATTGGGAATTCTCAATCTTAAATTTCCTTGGAAAATTAATGGAGGAATTTGAGTTTTTTAGAGAAGGAGCTTTTGATTTCTAGGGTTTTGTTTTTGAAAAGAATGGTGAATAAAGAGCATAAAGTGCTTGAAATATGATTAATCTATTGTTTTTGGATGGATTGGGGGTTGGGGATTTACCAAATTACCCCTTTTAAACTAATATATGAAATTGAAAAACATACATTTTCCTGATTTGGGTGGCCCCCGCGACGTGCTACTATCGCGGTGGCTCACTGGAAATTGATGAATGGAAATTGGGTAAACTCTGTGACACGAAGACATCGCGGTGCCCCTTTGAAATGCCATTTTGGCACATGGCGTGATGCGTCATTATCATGCTGGACCTCTAAAAAATGACAATCCAGAAATTGACCCTCTCCACGATGCACCAATATTGCGGAGGGCCCCTGGAAAGGAACAATTAGGAATTTACACTGATCCGTGACGTGCTAAGGGTCCAAACTACGGTGTTTTATGACAGGAACTTAAAATAACCATAACTTCTTACTCGGTTATCGGATTTAGGCAAATCTTATATTGCTGGAAAGCTAATTAAATTTCCTACGGAATGGAAAGTCCAAATCTAAAGAATGCTACACCAAATAAATATCATTTGTCTTGGAAGCTATCCGTTAACACTCTAAGGATGAATTTAAGTTAGGAAAAATTGTGGGGTATTACAGCCACTTTATTTGCTTTCCACATTCACACATGCCTATATTTCAATTTTTTTCTTCACCCATCTCTTATGCAGGCATTTTTTATTCATTTGACTCTTTTGTAATTCATGCCTTTGCTTTTTTTACCTTTTCCTCTCTTTTCTATTTTCTCTTTTGCTTTCTTTTCTTAGCACGTAGGCATCCATTTACATTCCTATGGACCAAGGGTTTTGAGCTTTTAAATGAGAATTTGGTGTCGACTATGTACTTTTACAACTTTGCCCCTAGCTGAAAATCCCGATATACCGCGATCGCACTGGCTTAATCGCAATTACGGCTCCGCAATTGCTGCATTCTTCTGGTGATCACGTCTTTCTAACTTTCTTGTCTTACCACGATCGCGGTGGCCACCCTGCGATTGTAGTACTTGAGGCCCAGTTTGCACAGTTTTCCAGCTTTTGCACTTATCTCCTTATTTCTCCCATTTTTAGATTGTTTTTCTTCCTTTCTCCTCAATATTTTTGTACCTAAAAAACTTGGGAATTAGTGCATTTAAATCACAAAATAGTCTCATTCATACCTTTAAAAAGTAGTAGTGTGCACTAATTCGGATGTCAGAGAGTGGTAAATTCACCACTCATCCGGAGGCCCTTTGAATCGAGTATCTTTTATTTTTAGAAGTATATTTTATTATTATTTATTTTATTTTATTTTTTTGGAAAGAAAAGAAAAAGATCATATTTGTTTACTTGTTGATATGAGCATTTTAGGCCTGAGTTTGAATAGTAATTGCTTGTGAGTATGTGATGTAAATAAAATAGCAAATTTCTTGACACATAGGCTCATGGTAATGACTCTATATATAGCTTATTTTATTTTATAGTTTTCTATGACCTTGTTTGTCTTAGAAGTGGAATTAATCCATCTTGATTGATACTTGTGCCATGTGTGGTGAGGATTTCTTGCATATTTCATATTTTGTATCTTAGTCTAGAACTTGTCCTGCATGTTATTAAAGTGAAATAAAGTGTTGCTATGTTTGGAAGATGATATAAGCCTTCTTTGATTTGTCTTGAGAATTTTAGCCCCTTTGAGCATGTAGCCTTTTGTTGTTAGCCATATTTTTTCCTTGACCTTTTTCTTGAGTCGCTAATTTTTGCACCCTGCTTCCTTAAGCACTTTATCATAGACTATGATAAATTTGATAAATTTGATAAATATTGAGAAAAGAAGTGATGGACTATTAAAAAGTAATCAATGATAGCTTCAGAGTGATGAAAAGGCCCTCTTTGAAAGAATGTGACATGAGAAAAAAATATTTGAAAACAAAATCTTTAAAGCATTCTTGATAAGATGAGAATACTAGTGAAAATAATAGTTAAAGCGAGGGTTGAAAATAAAGATGAGAAAATAATTGGTGTTGAAGTCTAAAAGTGCATAGTGCTAAAGAAAGTGTAAGTCACTACTATATAGTTTTCCTACCCGTCCCCTAGCCAACTTTATAATCCGTTAAAAGTCCTATTTGATTCTAGTCGAGCATGCTTAATTAGTGGAGATGTACATAATGGGAAAGCCCTGTCACAACCCAAAAACCAAGGGTCAAATGACACTTGTCGCGACAAGCCTTGACAAGTAAGCCTATCACACAAATTAATATGAAAAGTGAAAAACGACACCAAACCCAAAGGTAAGACTTCTTGAATGAATCTCAACCACACATATATAATAATAGCAGGAAAATATGAACAAAGATACCATAAATCTCTCAAAATATAGTGTCACGGTGTAAGAACCAACTAAATACATCTCAAAGTCAAAATATACAATTGATATTTCAAAAGAAGCACAATTTGTCTCTTAATACAAAAACAAGACATAAACTAAACAAGAAGAGGTAGTAGATCAACTCTAGAAGCATAGATCGACTGCTACCTTAAAAATACTCCAAATACTATCTGAATTAGCCACCGTACGACGAACTCAAAACCTGAATATGCACCAAAAGGGTGCAATAGGGGTGAGTACGGTCCATTAGTACTCAATAAGCATTATAGACTAACTGAGCAAAGTAGAAAATAAAGTGTATAAAATACATATTATGGGAAAGTCACCTAAAATAAAAAAATATCCCAAACGATAGCCCACATGTCTCCACTAAAAGTTCTACAATATACACATATACCAAAATACAAGTACAAGAAAGAAACACAAATAGATAGATATCATCTCAAGAATGAAAATACAACGCAGAATATACACAATGTATGAAATGCAATGAAGATGATGATGATATGATGCACGAGGTTTTCGTACAACCTCCATATAAACCTATCAAGATGTGCTCCTGAAGTAGGACCCATGGGAGTTCATCAATCCATATACAATCCAATATACGATACCAATCCAATATCCATAACTCTTCTCCGACTCATATATCGGCAAAAGGCTTTTAATGATGTCACATTTTCTATCAAAAAAGGCCAATATTTCCATGGAGGTACAAATGTTTCATGAATGTGTATGATATGAGGATGTAATTCTCACAACCAATCAGAATGAGAAATTTCAATATCCAACCAATATACCAACCATGTGAGCCACAAATCCACTCAATATTCCAACCATCCATGATCCAATATAGTCCATAAATCAATAGAGTAATATATACAATAATTTCCATTTGATACCCTAAAAATACCAACTTAGACATTTTCCACTAAGAAGAATACAATCAATTACATAAATATTAGGCTAAAAACATCATATAAGACCTCATATGGTCACACATAGCAAATAATGTACCAAAAACCACAAAATAACAACACGCCCTCTCACACAATCACAAAATAAATAAACGCATTTCCATAATTATTTCCTGCACCCATAGCTTGATTTTATACCAATATTAACTACCCAACTCAGTGTGAAGAAAGTTAAGTCATAACCTACCTCAAAAGAAGTAAATCAAATTTGAAAGCCTTTAACATAGAGTTTTCTCCTCACAAACCGACTCAAAATCAAATAAAACATACAAATAAAGATTGTACACATCAAAAGGAAGCCAACGATACCCATATTATTTATTTCTGAGTCGGGTCAAAATGGACCCAAAAAATAGATTTTTGAAAAAGAAGAGTAAAACTAGAATTTTAGTTCAAAAGATATTACCCATGATTTAAGAAAGCCATGGAAGAAAACCCAAGTGAAAATGGAAATTGGGGTTTAAATGAAGAATTACTAATTTAGGCCTTCCGATCCAAAATTTTCAAATTTCACTTTTGAAATTGAGTTTTAACAAGATTTAAATAACGAAAGTAGAAGTAAAATAATTGAGATAGGGATTTAGAACTTACCCAAGCTTGAAAATGGAAGAAATCGCCCGAAAATTCTAAAACCCAAATCTTCAAGTCTAAAAAATGATGAAAAAATCAAGAAAGAGAAATATATACTTAGGTACCGCTAAAGCGGACCCTGGTCCGCTTTAGCGGTCAGTGCTAAAGCTCCTAGGTAACTCCTAAAGCGGAACCTCGGCTGAGGTGGCAGGCTACTAAAGCGGGTCTTGGGTCGCCGCTTTTGTAGTCTAAGCTAAAACACCTAGGTTACCGCTAACGCAGTACCTGCTGGAGTAACCAGGGCAGCTAAAGAACCTAATGGGCTGCTAAAGTGCCCAAAGGGCTGCTTTAGCGGTCGCACTAGCTTTATTGTACCAGCTGTGGAGACTTGGAATCTAAGTCTCCGTGGAACCTTCGGGATTCATCCGATATCAGTAGAATGCAAACAAACTATCCCATGCTATCATATTCAATGCTCCAAACTCAATGTCGATATCAGATTTTTTTTAAATGTCATTTTTATAAAATTTACCCTCAAAATCCAATTTCACAACTTTCCAAATCGAAGGTCGAAATGAGATACACCAATCGTAACCATGTTACAAACCTAAAATTGATATTCTGTATCTACTGGTGCAGTCCGTTTTTCAATTCGATGCACAAAATAGTAAGTGTTGACCAAAGACAAGTATAAAGTCTTTTTAACTACCAAAAATGACAAACTCGCACAAATCACACCGAAATGTATTGGGAATCATGATAATCATCCCCACATCCTAGAAATACCATAAAGCAACCATAGAGAGAGGTAAAATGGTCCAATCAACCCAAATGAATAATTCACAAAAATCACCAAAAATTAAGTCATTACATCGTCCATCACTAAAAATCTAGTTCATTCTCAAATTATAGGAAATGGAAATGCTTAAATCGGTGAAAAGTTGGGGATTACTACCATGTATATCGGACTCAACCTCCATAGTAGCCTCATCTATAGGTCGATGTCTCCATTGGACCGTACCTACTATTTTATATCTCTATAATGCAACGGGACCATCAACAAAATACAACCTCTTATCTATATAGACTGAATCCCAACGAATGACATGGGACTCGTCTAGAATATAACACCAAAGCGTGGAAACTTGAAAAACTGGATGAACAATTGATTAATCTAGAGGCAATGCTAACTCATTAGCCTCATCTCAATAGTCCAAAGAATCTCAAGAACACCAATATACATGGGGATAAGATTGCCCCTCTACCCATACCTCATCACACTCTTCATGGGTGACACACAAATGAAGACTTGATTACCAACACTAAATCTCAAGACACGAAGTCTACAATCTGCAGAACACTTTTGCCTACTCTGAGCCACTTGAAGTCCATACTAAATGACCCAAACTCTATCCAAAGACTCATAAAGCAAGCCTGAACCTCAAGGTATAATCTCAGAAACCTTTAACCAATCAACTAGAGAGTGACTATGCCTACCATACAATGATCCAAAAAGAGCCATCTCAACACTAGAATGGTAGATATTATTATATACAAACTCTATCGAAGCTAGATATTTCTCCCACTGACTTCCAAAGTCCATGAAAGAAGCACCAAGCATATCCTCTAAAACCTAAATAGCCTGCTCTGACTGACCATCGGTCTAGGGGTGAAATATTGATCTATGATCAACCTGAGTACCCAACTCCTTCTAAAAAGTCTTTGAAAAGTGAGATATGAATACTGAACCTCTATCTGAGATGATAGATATTGGAATGCCATGAAGACAAACTATCTTATAAATATGTGAGCCTCTCAGCATCGAAGGAAACCAAAACTAAAATGGAACAAGCAAATTTGGTCAATCGATCCACAATGACCCAAACACTATCAGAACCAAGAGAAATACTATACAATCCAATCACAAAGTCCATAGTGATGCATTCCCATTTCCACTTGAGAATGGTAACCTCTGAAGTAATTCATTGGCCTTAAATGCTTGACCTTCACCTGCTGGAAACATACGCAATGAGCTAAAAAATCCACATCCCTTATCTTACCATCCCACCAGTAATGTTGTCTCAAATCACAATACATCTTAGTTAATCCAGGATGGATGGAATACCTGGAAAATTGAGCCCTCTCCAAAATCAATCTAATCCAATCACCCATTCTCCACACACAGACTCGGCCTCCAATCCTCAAAACACTATCTAGGCCAACCGAAAGTTCCTAAGCCTATCCACTTAGCACCTTATCCGTAATCACTCTCAACCCAATATTATTAAACTGATTAGCATATATATGTGACACGACCCAACCTAGGACCTTATCATAATGGGAGTCCCAAGTCTGACTGGGATCGAAGACCACCCTTGTTACCCAACCCAACCTCCAGCCACCTGTTCTAAGTCGGTTGAATTTCAAACATATAAAAAGAGAGTGTAACTATCCAGATTATAGACTCTGGGATAGGTCTATTATGGAGTCCAACCCAATCGAGTCTGATCGTCCCCTACCACCCGTACAACCATACCAAGACAAATCAAACTATAGATCCAACCATAACCAAATAAGTTTCATTAATAATTAAATATATAATTTCAAATAAAAGAGGATGGAACAACCAACAATATCATCAAGCAATATCAACCCCAGTACCAATACCAATGCTAAGGCTGACACTAATACTGATCCCGCTCATTCCAACCCATAGTAGTTCCACAAAGCCTCTAACCAAAAGAATACTAAAATACACTTGGGAAATGCCACTAACTATAGCCAAAACCAATATCCATAAATAAGTCAAAGTATGTAATAACATCCATGAAATGGATCCTTTTGGAAAATGGAATCTCACCACTTCAATCCAAATGCTTACCCCAAAGTCTGAACTGCTAAGTAGGAGGAGTAGAATGGCTAGTTCATACATCGCGTGGGGATACAGTGCCTGAAGATGGGTTAGCGGGTGAACGCTAGCATGAACTCAGGTTAAGGAAAAAATAATGCCATTTATAAAATCAAGTAAAAATTATCCATATGCACACAACCATACATATATATATATATATATATATGTATATATAACCATGCTGGGAAAGGAAACTAGGTTTAGCATGCCTTTATAAACCCTTTACCTGGGTTGTGTAGCTCTATCGTCCTAAATTACCCACGAGCTATATGGGTTCAACTCCCCCTGCTGAAAGGGCCCAAGTGCGTGAAGCCACACGATCAAAGAACAGAACATAGGATGACTAGTACATCCCCCAAAATATCTAGTGTGACTGCACACGGTCACTTAAAACAAACCTCACATCAGCAAATATGAGTTTCCAGTTTAGATCCTCTCGAGACCTCTACCTTCCACGACTTTGCTTCACACCCCTCCTTTAAGCCTAATTAAATCCATTACCAAGCCACTAACCAAATCATTAACCTTTACTAACCCAGTCTATTAGATAGTGGTATCGTCATACCGATTATAACGTGCAAGTATTGTCCTTAGCCAATCCTTAGGGGATTCCCATATACATCACTTGATTTTTAATTAAACTAAAACCATGGCCAGCAAGGCCTTTTTAATCCATTCAAAACCATTTAAAAAATTCATATCATTTAGGGTTCCATTAATTTAAACCATGCATAAGTTCTATTAAAAAATAAATATTATAGTAAAAAAATTGTTATATGCATTTTATCAAACACTTTAGGGGCATAGTATTTCTAAAACCAAAGTTCATTACCAAAGTACCATTCCCATGCAACCAATTATCCAAAAATACCATTAATTCATATAAAAACATAATTGAAAACCTGAGAAACCATAACCAAGCATTTATAACCAAAATCCCCAAATTATATTGAAAACCTAAAATCATACAACATTTAAATCATGAAAACAAACATAATTGAAAACCTGAGAAACCATAACCAAGCATTTATAACCAAAATCCCCAAATTATATTTGAAAACCTAAAATCATACAACATTTAAATCATGAAAACATTGCATAAAACCATGCCTTTAATTGGAACTAACAACGAGGGAAGAGAACATACCTTAAACCAAGATGATGATGGAGAGAAATCGCCAAGACAAGCCCCAATTTACTCCTTAAGATGAAACCCTAGCTTTCTTTGCCCAAGAACTCTGGAGAGGATTTAAGAGTGTTTTCCAAATATTTAAGAATAGAATAATAGGTTAAATAACCTTTCAAGTGCAATATAAGTCTTAGGAACTTATTAGGATAAGTGGGGAAATGTCTAAACTACTCTCACTTAAACTGCATTAAATTCCCATCATAAGGTATGACTGACCCTTATGAGTCATACCTATCCTGTACGAGTGGTACCCACCTCTCGTACCCTAGGATTTCCCTTGGACCCAACACTGTCCAAGGTACGACACACCTAAACCCAAGTCATAGTCAAGTGTACAAATAGTACCTATAAACCGTACCCTTTGCAGAATAAAATCCAAGAGGTTTGAATGTTGACCACTATTTGAGTCCTGGGTACAACTCGTACCCTATCTTACGGCTCACGGTGAGCCACTCATACTCAAATCCAACTTAAGTTACCAAGTCTAAGGTTAAGTGAAGTAACCAAACAACCCGTACCAAACTATATAATTCGTACCACCCAAATCATACCCATTCCAGTAACTACATCTATCCCACCAACCAACACTGGTCAGTATATGACTGGACAATACCACCCGTACAAAAGTGTACGACGTTCCCCTAAGTCGTATCTTACCCAAAAACCAGAAATCAAGGAAATTTCTAAGGTCTAGAAACCAGGGTATTTCAGTCTCCCCCTCTAGAAGCATTCATCCCTGAATGACAGACAAGGTAGGGGTAATTACACACATAAGTCATTTACATTATCAAATATATTTCCAATCTTTAACAAAGTTTGAAAACAAAGAGGAAAAGATATTAATCTTTCCCTTAAAAAACTCAAAAAATAAAGATATGTTGAAAACACATAATACCTTCCATATGAATCCCGGGAGTAAAAAACAGATATGGATACTTGGAATTTATGTCCTCGTCTGCTTACCATGTAGTTTCTTCCACCTTATGGTTCCTCCACAGAACCTTGATCAAAGCCACATCCTTGGTTCGTAATTGATGAACCTGCCTATCTAAGATCTCAATCGGGACCTCTTCATAAGATAGAGAATTTGATATACCTAACCCCTCTAAAGGAACAATCGAAGAAGTATTACCAAGACACTTCCTCAACATGGAGACATGAAATACCGGATGAATGAAGTTCAAACTAGAAGGCAACTCCAACTCATAAGAAACATTTTAAACTCTCTACAAAACCATATAAGGACCAAAGTACCAAGGATTGAACTTCCTTTTTTTGCCAAACCGCATTACTTCCTTCATAGGAGTACCTTGAAGAACACCTTTTCCCCAACCTCTAACTCCAAGTTTCCAGCCTTACATCCGCATAGGAATTTTAGGCAACTTTGGGCAGCCTTAAGCCTATCCAGATTCATATTCACCTTTTTCATAGCCTGATAGACCAAGTCTGGACCAAACATATCTTCCTCACCAAGCTCGAATCACAATATGAGATCTTCACCTCCTACCATACAATGCCTTAAAAGCAGCCATACCAAGACTAGAATGATAGCTATTGTTGTCAGCAAACTCCACTAAAGGTAGATGCTTAACCAACTTCCACCATAATCAACAACACATACCCAAAGCATATCCTCTAATGTCTAAATAGTTCTTTTTGCTTGCCCATCCATATGGGATGATAAGTAGTACTCAGACTCACCTTAGTACCTAATTCCTTCTGGAAAGACCGCCAGTACTAAGATGAAAACTGCGTGCTACGATCATAGATACTCGAAATAGGTACCCCATGTAGCTTCACAATCTCCTAAATATATAACTCTGCATAATTCTCTGCCAAAAAGGTAGTCCTTACTTGCAAAAAGTGAGCAGACTTTGTCATTCTATCCATGATGACCCAAATCAAATCATATTGATTTCGAGACCGAGGTAAAAAAATCCTTATTTATTACCTCCCATTTCCATTCGAGCAAAACATTCTCTTGATATAACCCACCAGGTCTCGTGTGCTCAATTTTAACTCATTGACACACCAAGCATTGGCCACAAAATCAGCCACGTCCCTTTTTATATCATTCCACCAATACATCTCTTTGAGATCATGATGCATCTTAGTAACGTAAAGTACCATTGCCACTAATCTCAAACACCATTACCTTCTGCATATCCATATTACTCTTGATTTTCATCAAGATAGGATCTATCACTTGTTTTTCCTTAATCTCTGTGCCCAGAGACGACGAACCACTTCCTGTACCATAACCCCACCATCCTCGGAGTTTGAAAGATGAACTCCAAGATTAGCCAAGCGGTGAATATATTTCACCAATTCTCTCTTTCCTTCTTCAACATGAGCCAAACTCCCCATGGATAACCTACTAAGAGCATCAACAACCACGTTAGCCTTACCTAGGTGATAGTGATGACTCATGTCATAGTCTTTGAGAAGCTCTAACCATCTCTTTTGCCTGAGATTGAGTTCCTTCTGAGTGAACACATAGTATCGACTCTTGTGATTAGAAAAGATATCTACATGCACTCTATAAAGATAATGCCACCAAATTTTCAAAGCAAAAACTACCGCCAACCACTCCAAATCATGAGTAGGATAATTTTTCTCATGTACATTTAACTACCTGGAAGCATATGCAATCACCTTCCCATGCTGCATCAAAACACAACCAAGTCCCAGCCTAGATCCATCACAATAAACCACAAAACCCTCGCTGCCCTCAAGCAATGTCAAAACTGAAACCGAAGTTAGCTTATATTTCAACTTCTCAAAACTTCCCTCACAAGCATCCGACCAAGAAAACTTCATCTTTTTTTGAGTCAACTTAGTCTAAGGAGAAGCTATCATAGAAAAGCTCTCCACAAACCGCCAATAATACCCAGCCAAACCCAAAAAACTCTGAATGTCGGTTGGAGTCGTGGGTCTAGGCCACTTTTTAACCACAGCCACCTTTTGAGGATCCACCATATCCCCTTGCTAGAAATAATAAGACCAAGAAAAGTCACAGCGTTTAACCAAAACTCATACTTAGAGAACTTGGCATACAACTACTGTTCTTTTAAGGTATGCAACAACACACGAAGGTAATTACCATAATCCACCTCACTTTTGGAATATACCAAAATTTCATTAATAAACACAATGACAAAGAGATCCATGAACTGCCTGAAAACCCCATTTATCAAGTCCATATATGATATCGGGGCATTATTCAAACAAAATTACATCACCAAGAATTTAAAGTGCCCATACCAAGTACGAAAAGCCATCATAGGGATATCTTTATCTCTAATCTTAAGATGATGATACCCACACCAAAGATCTATCTTAAAAAAGAACTTGGCACCTTGCAACTGATCAAACAAGTTATATATCCTTGGAAAAGGATATTTGTTCTCTATCATTACCTTATTTAACTGTCGATAGTCAATGCACATCCAAAGAGAACCATCTTTCTTGTGCAGTAACAATACCGGTGCACCCCCACGGGGATACACTAGGACGAATAAACCCCTTATCTAGAAGATCCTTAAATTGCTCCTTGAGTTTCCTCAACTCAGTCGAAGCCATATAATAAAGAGGAATAGATATTAGACGAGTGTCCAAAACCAAATCAATACCAAACTCTATTTCCCTGTTCGGAGGAACACCAGGAAGATCATTCAAAAAGACCTCATAAAACTTATTTTTCATTGGAACCGACTGTAAAGAAGGACCTTCCGAGTTAGAATCTTTAACCCGGACCAAGTGGTAAAGACAACCTTTAAAGATTAACTTATGAGGTCTAAGATAATTAAAAAACCTCCCCTGGGAGCTAGGGAACCTCCCTCCCACTCTATAACTGGTTCACCAAAGAACCCAAAGACAACCTTATAAGTCTGACAATCCAAGGACTCATAACAAGAGTGTAACCAATCCATCCACAGAATAACATCAAAATTAACCATATGACGTTCAAGCAAATCTACCAAAGTCCGCCTACCACCAACAGATATCACACACCCCCTATAGACTCTCTTAGCAATAATTGGGTCACCTATTATGAAGGATCTAAAATAACCTCAGGATCAAAACCAAGACATACAACCAAATATGGGGTTACATAAGAAAGAGTAGGCCCCGAATTAAGTAAACAATACACATCATAAGAAAAGAGTTAAAATGTACCATTAATGACACTAGGTGATGCCTTAAATTTCTGCCGAGATAAAAGAACATACAACCTATTTCAGCCAGTGTCGATACTAGAAGCAGATGCCAAAGCTGTGCCACTAGGAGCAGGAGCAAAAAATAAACCCACCTGTCCCTTATTTGCTCTCGTAGAAACTTTATTAATCAGATAATTCATGAGTATATGGATAGGCTGGCCACATTTAAAATACTTGTCCCTACCTTCATCATATTAGCCCCGATAAAGACGATCGTAGAACCGATAGAGAGGGCATGAAGAAACCAACTGACACCCACTCGCTTGAGATTGGGCACCCTATGCCCAAAAATTATCACCACCTTGCTGGCGTCTATCACCCGACTGCCTCGGGTAAGTAGCGCTAGCAGTAGAGAAGGAACCAGAACTCCCCAAATTTTTTCCTGGCTATTTACCTCCATCCCAACCACCTTGTGAATGAGCACCTCCCTAGTTAGAAAACCTATCCCTCTTGACCTGCCTATCTCTAAACTCTGCCTGTTTTCTCTTCTTATCCTCCACCTAATGTATGTGGACAACTAACCTCAAAATGTTCATATTTTTGATCAGCAAAGTGGTCTTACTTTCCAAGATCAAATCCCAAGATAGCCCAGAAGTAAACTTTCTCATCCTCACTCTCATATCATCCACTAAATAAGAAGCATACCTTGATAGCTGATGAAACTTCAAGGCATATTCCTTGACAGACATTCTCTCTTACTTAAGATTCACAAACTCCTCCATCTTCACTTCCCTCAGATCTTGAGAAAAGAAATGATCTAGAAAAGTACCAGAAAAGGCATCTCATAAGGACAACTCCTCCATATCACCTTTATCCCTATCCCACTCTTCGTACTATTGGTACGCAATATCTTTGAGCTAATAAGCAAAGTTTACACCTTCCACATTTGTGGCCTACATCACCTTGAATATCTTCTCTATTTTTTCCAAGAAACCCTGAGGATCCTCTTCCACTTTCACACAAGTAAAAGTAGGAGGATTCAGTTTCATAAATTGGCCAATTCTTGTGGCCTCAACAAATAACCCACCAGACGCATCCCATTCATCCTTAGTAGCAATTAACTAAGCAATAGTAAGATTAGACTGGCAAAATTTAGCATTAGTCATCTTACCCTGAGGAAGACTAGTAGCAACTAGAGAAACTATAGAATAATCAGGGATAGGACCCTGAGATCAAAGACTAACTACAGATGTAGGACGTACCCTATCCACATTGTCCCCAAATAGGACTGAAGAGTTTCTTTGTGTTCCAGATCATCAACGCATGATCTGAAATGTGAACAACCAAGGATTAAAGAAGAATACCAGGAGATAGACTCCAAGATTGAAAATAAAATACCAAGAAAATGAAATATTCCTAAATGCCTTATAGCCTCTCTCTTATGAGTGTGGCATGCTACATACCCTTAAAAGAGACTCTACTAGAAATGGCTTTTTAGACTCCTAATTGACCATGAACTAAAAAATCTGATACTAACTTAACATGACCCGACCTGGGGACTTGTCATTATAGGCATCCTAACTCTGGCCGGGATCAGAGACCACCCTTGTTACCCCACCCAACCTCCAGTCAATTGCCCTGAGTTGTCTGAATTTTGAACATATAACAAAATAGTGTAACTATTCAGATTACAAACTCTTGGATAGGTTTGTTACCGAGACCAACCCAACTGAGTCTGACTGTCCCCTACTACCCATATAACTATACCAACCAAAACCAAACCATAGATCCAACCATAACCAAATAAGTTCCAGTAATAATTAAATATATAATCCCAAAGTAAAAAAAGGTGGAACAACTAACAATATCATCAACTGGCATCAGCCTCAATACCAATACCAATGCTAATGCCAACACCAACACCGATCCTGTCCATTCTAACCCATAGTAGATCCACAAAGCCTCTAACCAAAAAAATACCAAAATCTGATGGAAATATGCCCCCAACCATAGTCAAAACCAATATCCACAAATAAGTTAAAGTATGATATAACATCCATAAAATAGATCCTTTCAGAAAGATGAAAGATCACCACTTCAATCCAAATACTGACCCTAAAGACCGAATCACTAAGCAAGAAGAGTAGAACGGCCGGTTAATACATCGTGTGAGGATACAATGCCTGAAGACTGGTTAGCGGGTGAACACTAACATGTACTCAGAATAAGGATAAAATAATGCCATTTATAAAACCAAGTAAAACTCATCCATATGCACAAAACCATACATATATATATAACCATACCAGAAAAAGGAACCAGGTTTAGCATGCCTTCTTAAAACCTTTACCAGGGTTGTGTAGTTCTGTCGTCCTAAACTGCCCACGGGCTATATGGGTTCATCTCCTTCTGTTTAAAGGGCCCCAGTGTGTGAAGCCGCATGATCAAAGAAAAGAACTTATGATGACTAGTACATCTCCTAAAATATATAGTGTGACTACACACGGTCACTAGGACCAAACTCACATCAACAAATATGAGTTTCCAATTTAGATCCCCCCAAGACCTCCACCTTCCATGACTTTGCTACACATCCCTCCTTTAAGACTAATTAAAACCATGACCAAGCAACCAATTGAACCATTAACCATTTACTAACCCAGGCTATTAGATAGTGGTATCGTCATACCGACTATAACTTGCAAGTATTGTCCTTAGCCAATCCTTAGGGGATTCCCATGAAACCAACATGATTTTCTATTAAACCAAAATCATGGCTAACAAAGCCTTTTTAATCCATTCAAAACCATTTAAACAATTCATATCATTTAGGGTTCCAATACCAGGTTTAAATAATGCATATGTTTTATTAAAAAACAAATATTGTAGTGAAAACAATATTATAGGCATTTTAGCAAACACTTTAGCGGCATAGTCTTTACAAAACCAAAGTCCATTACCAATGAACCATTCCCATGCAACCAATTATCCAAAACCATTATTAATGCATATAAAAGCATAATTAAAAGCATGAGTAAACCATAACCAATCATTTATAACAAAAACCCCCAAATCATATTTGAAAACCTAAAATCATACATTCAAATTATGAAAATATTATATAAAACCATGCCTTTAGTTGGAACTGAACATTCCTTAAACCAAGATGACTTTGAAGAGAAATCACCAAGAAAAGCCCCAACTTACTCCTTAATATGAAACCCTAGCTGTCTTTGTCCAAGAACCCTACAAAGGATTTAAGAGTGTTTTCCAAGTGTTTAAGAATAGAATAATAGGTCAAATAACCTTCCAAGTGCAATATAATTTGTGGGACCTTATTAGGATAAGTGGGGAAATGTCCAAACTACTGTCACTTAAACTATATTAAATTCCTATCATAGGGTACGACTGACCCTTATGAGTTATACCCATCCTGTACGAGTGGTATCCACCTCTCGTACCCTAATATTTCCCCCTTGGACCCAACCTTGTCCAAAGTACGACACACCTAAATCCAAGTTGTATTCAAGTGTATAACTAGTACCCATAAACTGTACCTTTGGTAGAATAGAAGCTAGAAGGTTTGAATATTGACCACCATATGAGTCATGGGTATGACTCGTACCCTGGCTTACGGTTCATGATGAGCCACTCGTACATAGATCCAACTTAAGTTACCAAGTCTAAGGTTAAGTGAAGTAACCAAACAACCCATACCCAACTATACAACTCATACCACCCAAATCTTACCCATTCCAGTAACTATATACATCTCACCAACCAATTCTAGTCAGCATATAACTGGACCATACCACCCGTACACAAGTGTACAACTTGTTACCCTATTTCGTATCTTGCCCAGAAATTAGAAGTCAAGGAAATTTTCTAAGGTTCAGAAACCAGGATGCTTCAGTCTCCCCCACTAGGAATATTCATCCCCAAATAACGGAAAAGGTAGGTGTAATTACACGTATAAGTCATTTATATTGTCAAATATATTCCAATCTTTAACAAAGTTTGAAAATAATAAGGTAAAGATATTGTAATGCCTCAAAATCTGATCCTGAAGTGTCACACATTTTTCAAGACAACGAGTAGCCTTAAGCTAACCCCATCTACCTTCTACTAGATCTGAGTCTCATCATAATGGGAATATGGGCATAAATGTCTTACTAAATGCGGAAAATTATCTAAATATAATATCTAAAATAATGTCTGAAATCTCAATACTGAATTAGCTAAATCAAACTAGCAGTCTGACAAGCCTCTACTACTAATAACTAGAGACTCACTAGGATAAACCCCCAGCTAACTCAAACTTTTTGAAAAGAAAACTAGATCATATAAACTAATAAGCTACAAAATCTGAATGAATAAGTCCCCAAATTATGAGGACTTATCGACTGATGGATGTAGATGGAGTGCTCAAACTACTCACGCTGCAGATACTGAGCACCTGAACCTATATTATGAGACAATATAGCACATAGACGTATATGTGGATCAGTACTTTAAGCATGTACTAAGTATATAGGGGTGAAATTCATAATAAAACATCATCTCATCATCATAATTTATAAAAAAACAATGCATGCTAAATGAAAATGACTCACATAAGTTGGAATATCTGAAATACTAATATCTGAAATCATAAATAGCAAATCATACTTTATAAATCTAGTGAATCATAACATTTAGTTCTAAAAATCGTACTTGTATTCTCTCTTTAAGTCATATTATCTAAGTGTAGAAAGGACTCACTCTTAAATGTAAAATCTAAAAGCTGAAAACTGTAGTTAAATATCTTTCTGTAAAGCATAGTCTGAATAAACTGGTGAGCCTTTACATTTACTTTTCTAAAAGCTTTTCTATCACTCTGTTTTAGGACTTAGGAACTTTAGGAGGTACTTCTAACCGACATAAACCATGTGAGTTGTCATGGAGTCCAACGTCTTACCCACGTTAAGGAGAGTTGTTCTACCCTTACCATCGAAATAAAACCTTAACTTAAGTGATCACTATCTTAGTCCACTCTGGGAAAATCATAAACCTACAGTGGCACGTATTTCTGGGGCATGAGACCTTGAAATCATATCCAACTCAGTGCTAAATACTACTCCCTTACTTATCGCTCAGACCTTTAGGAAATCCACCTTAAAATAGCACAAGGGTTTATAATAAAAATAAATTATGCTTCTCTTTCTTTAAATTTCAAACTATATGAATAATGTGGATTCCTTATCGTAGCTTAGGATTCAAAGATCAAAGCTTTACTGGAAATCTGTGAATAAACTAATCATAGGATGCTTAAAGCATCATCTTTCTTAAAACATCAACATATATGCTTGGCCTTAATAACCCATACATCAAACTCATGTCAAAACATCATAATGTTCATGCTTAATTATGAAAACAATGATAATTCATCTCAAAATCTATAAATTTTTGCAATAGAAATGAAAGTATGAAAATAGACATGCAATTCAACTTCTAAAACATTGGAAATCTCATAATCTTACAATTAGCAATAATGGGTATGAACCTTAATTCAAATCTCATGAATATTCATTCAAAATAATATGAATTTGTAATTAAAACTTGGTTTAGGACACATGAATGAAAGAGAATTCTTGTTCATAAACCCCACATACCTAGATAGACAATTAGATGAAGAAACCTTGAATTTTGGATTCATACTTGAGTTCTTGAAGATGAGTTCTTGATTATCTAGTCTTGGGAATCCTCAATTTAAATCTTTCTTGGAGAAACTATGGAGGATTTTAATTTCTTGGAGAAGAAACTTTGGAGCTCTAGGGTTTTGCTTTGAGAGAGAATGGATGAAATTGGGCATAAAGAGCCTTGAATATGTTTAATTCCTTGTTTTGGATGAATTGGGACCTTGACGATTGACCAAAATACCCCTTTTAATATTTAAACGAAACTGGAAAAGTAATATTTTCCAAACTAGTAGGCCACCGCGACACGCCTCTACTGCGGTGGGTCACTAGAAAAGGACGAGTAAGAACTAGACATTCTCTGCGATATGCCACCATCGTGGTGCCCCTTTGGAATGCTATTTTGGCAACTAGCACGATGCGTCACTATCGCGTTAGGCTACTGGAAATGGAAAAATGGGAAATTAAACCTCTCCGTGATGTGGGGCTATCGCGGAGGGCCACTGGAATTTGACAATTGCCATTTTGGAATCCACCGACACGTGGTAAGTGCCCAGGTAGGACACTAATTTACTAAAAATGCCCTAACTTCTTCAACGAGTGTCGGAATTGGGCGAATTTGGTATCGATGGAAAGCTTATTCAATTTTCCACATAATAGAAAGTCTAAATCTGGAAAATTCTATATGAAATAAAAGATATTAATTTTTAAAGCTCACCCTTAACATTCTAGGAATGAATTTAAGCTAGAAAAAATATGGGGTATGATAATATCTCTCCCTTGGGAACATTCGTCCTTGAATATGGTTAATTTAAGCTGAAAGTGGTAAGGAATCTGAGGCTATAAGATATCATGCACAACTGAAATAAAATGTATGACTGAATCTCAAATATAATGAGCTATTGAACTGATTTGTGAGTGCATGAATTCTTATAAAAATAGCTATATAGCTGAATCAGTGATTGGAAGGAACTAGATGAAGGAAAACTATTACCTTCGACTAAATCTGAGTTCATGGAGAAGAGATAAGGATACTTGGTACGCATGTCTACTAATGCTTCCCAAGTAGCACCCTCAACGGACTGATTTTGCCATAGAACTTTGACCAAGGGAACTTCTTTGTTCCTTAGTCTATGGATCTGATGATCAAGAATCTCTACTGGGACTTCTTTGTAAGAAAGGCTATTCTGAATATTTGTACTTTCTAGAGGAACTATAATGGCTGGATCATCCATACACTTCTTCAACAAGGACACATGGAATACTGGATGAACTGAGGATAAGTCTGCGGGTAGATCAAGCTCATACGCTACCTTCCTAACACGACTCATAATATAAAAGGGACCAATATAACGGGGACTAAGCTTCCTTTTTTTGCCAAATGTATTCACCCCTACACAAGATCGTCAACCTAGAACTCAAGGTCTCTTCTTCTTACGTCTACATAAGATTTCTGAAGACTCTGGGTTGCTTTCAATCTCTCTCAAATCAATTGTACTTTCTCCATGATCTCAAACACCATGTATGGCCCGATCAAAGCGGCCTCACCCACTTCAAACCAACCAACTGGTGAACTATATCTTTGCCCCTAAAGAGCCTCAAATGGAGCCATTTGAATACTAGTATAGTAACTATTATTATAAGCTAACTCAATCAATGGAAAATGCTCAACCCAACTTCCTTTGAAATCTAGAACGCTTTCCCTCAACATATCCTCTAACATCTGAATGGTCCTCTCTGCCTGACCATTTGTTTGCAGATGAAAGGATGAACTAAGATGAAATTGGATACCAAGACCCTTCTAAAATGCTTTCCAAAATTGAGAGGTAAACTAAGTACCCCTATTAAAAATGATCGACAAAGGAACACCATGCAATCTGACTAACTCTCTGATATACAACTTAGTATAATCTTCAGCTTTATAGGACATATGAACTGGCAAGCAATGCACTGACTTAGTCAGTCTGTCTACTATAAATCAAATCAAGCATGCTGATAACGCGAATAGGGTAAGCCAGTCATAAAATCCATATTCACCTCTTCCCACTTCCTAATGGGGATACCAAACTCTTGCAATGTACCACCAGGTCTTTGGTGTTCAACCTTAACCTATTGACAAGTTGCACACTTGGCTACAAACTCTGCTATATCTCTCTTCATACCACTCCACTAATAGATTTCTCGTAAGTCATAGTATATCTTGGTGTCTCCTAGATGAATGGAATAACGCGCACCATGTTCTTCCATCATAATCCGTTGCCTAAAATCATCAACACATGGAACACATAATCTACTCTGGTATCTTAACACATCATCTCCCCTTTGGGAGAAAACCTCTATCTTTTGGTCTTTAACTGACTCCTTTAGTTTGACCAAACTAGAATCCTCATCTTGCTTCTCTTTCTCTTCCAAAACTAGAGAAGATTTGGAACTACTCTCATCCCAAACATTCCCTTCAGCTAAATCAACTAATCTCACATCCAATCCAGCTGACTGGTGCACTTCCCGAACTAACTCTTTCTTATCATTCTCCACATGAGCAACACTGCCCATGGATAATCTACTAAGGATATATGTTATTACATTAGACTTACCTGGATGATACAACATACTCATGTCATAATCCTTCAACAACTCTAACCATCTCCTCTGACGAAGATTGAACTCCCTCTAAGTAAATATTTACTGCAAACTTTGTGATCCGTGAACATATCAACATGCACCCTATACAAATAATGTCTCCAGATTTTTAAAGAAAACATAACAGTAGCTAACTCAAGATCATGGGTAGGGTAGTTCTTTTCATGAGGCTTAAGTTTTCTAGAGGCATAGGCTATAACCTTACTTGTCTGCATCAAAACATAACCTAAACTAACTCTAGAGGCACCAAAATACAATACAAAACCATTTGTACCATCAGGTAATGCTAGGACCAACGCTGAAGTGAGTCGAGTCTTCAACTCCTGAAAACTCTTCTTGTAGGAATCTGACCACTGAAACTTAACTTTCTTTTGAGTCAATCTATACATAGGAGACGCAATAGATGAGAAACCCTCAACAAAATATTTGTAATAACCAGCTAAACCCAATAAACTCCTAATGTCTGATGGAGAGATAGGTTTAGGCCAATTTCTTATGGCTTCTGTATTTTGGGGATCAACTCAAATACCCTCAATGGAAACGATATGACCAAGGAAAGCTACTAATCTTATCCAAAATTCACACTTGCTGAATTTGGCAAAAAATTGGTGATCTCTAAGAGTTTGCAACACAATTCTAAGATGGTCTACATGATAATCCTTACTACGAGAGTAGACAAGGATATCATTGATAAAGACTATGACAAACATATCCAGATATTGTTTGAACACTCTGTTTATCAAGTCCATGAAGGTTGTTGGGGCATTGGTTATCCCAAAATGGATGACAAGAAACTCAAAATGACCATAACTGACTCAAAAAGATATCTTTGGAACATCACATTCCCTTACTTTAAGATGATGATAGCCAGATCTAAGGTCTATCTTCGAGAAATAACTTGCACCTTGGAGTTGGTCAAATAAGTCATCAATTCTAGGAAGAGGATATTTATTTTTTACAGTAACTTTATTCAGCTGACGATAGTCAATGCATATATGCAAAGAACCATCTTTCTTTTGGACCAATAGGATGGGAGTTCCCCATGGAGAAAAACTAGGCCTTATGAAACCTTTATCTAAAAGATCTTTGAGTTCTTCTATCAACTTCTTAATCTCGGTAGGAGCCATACGATATGGAGGTATAGAAATAGGCCGAGTATCAGGAAGAAGGTCAATACTGAATTCCATTTCCCTATTGGGAGGTATCCCTAGAAAATATTCGAGAAAAACATCAGGAAATTCATTAACTACATGACTAACTAAACTATTAGAATCTCATACTTAGTTTCCTTGACCCGAACAAGATGATAGATACATCCATTGGAGATCAACTTTCGGGCTTTAATATAAGATATGAAATGGCTTTCAGGAGACACTGAATTACCTTTCCACTCAAAGACCGGCCCATCTTGAAACTGAAACTTCACTACTCAAGTGCGATAATCTATAGAGGCATAACAGGAATGAAGCCAATCCATACAAAGAATAAGATCAAAGTCAACCATATCTAACTCTATTAGGTCTGCTAACATGAATTTATGAAGGATAGTGACAGAACACTTTCTATAGATCTATTTAGCAACAACTAACTCAACCATTGGGGTAGAAACCAAGAAGGGTTCAGGGATCATTTTAGAACTTATCTCAAAATATACTGCAACTAATGGGGTCACATAAGAGAAATCTGACCCAGGGTCTAACAACATATAAACTTCAAGATTAAAGACACGGGGCATACCAGTAACAACATCTGATGAATCTTCCTGCTCCTGATGGGATGGTAAAGCATAGAATTGATTCTGGCACTGACCACCACTTGTACTGGAAGATGCGCCCTGAGGAGAAACTGTGTGACCTAAAGGATCTGGTGCACTAGTAGCCTGAGTCTGGGGACGAACATCTCTGTTTCCCTGCTTAGCATATGGACACTCTTGGATTTCATGACCCATCGTACCATAATCGTAGCAAATCTTTATTCCCTTTAAGCACTCACCAGGGTGAGTCCTACCATACTTAGTCAAATAATTGGGCCTCTCACTCAAACTATTCTGAGATCTTGACATAGAAGATTTACCTGACTACTCTTGTCTACCTCTAGGAGTGGTAGCACTAGCTGAAGATGGCTCTAGATAGATAAAAGATTTTGAAACTGTGAACGGCTTCCCTCTTGAGACCTAACCTGGCCATACTCAAACTGCTCTGTTCTAGCTTTCTTACTTCCTCTCTTTTTTCCCATCAACTTCTCCATCTCAATCTGCTGATCATGCATCATCAATCTATCCTGCACTTCCTAACTACTAAGCTAGACACTTCAGTAACAAACTTACTCATATGAGCCCTAGGATTAGCCATTATATTAGGGGCATACTTAGACAACTGATTGAACTTAAGTTAGCACTCCTTTACTGTCATCGAGCCCTGCCTCAAATTCATAAACTTCTTTATCTTAGCTTACCTCATCTCACGTGGGAAGAACCTATCTAGAAAAGCATTTTGAAATAGCTGCCAATTTATAGGAGCTGCATTATTACCTCTACCATTCCTCTACATAACTAGCCAATCATATTCTACATCCTTCAATCTATAGGATGCTAAATCTACACTCTCCTCTTCAAAAACATGCATAATCTGGGTAATCTTCTTCACCTCATCTAAATAAAGTTGTGAGTCCTGACCTGCTTTTGACCCAAAGAACTCTGGCGGATTCATTCTCATAAAGTCTCTGATTTTAGCTGCTGCTAAATCCCTATTCTACTGAAGTAGAACTATAGCTTGATAGTTTCCCTGAACATTAGCAGTCACAGCTTAGGCCAATACCTGAAAGGCAGCCCTAAACTCAGCATGGATATATTCTCATTCAAAGGACTTGTGGGCTGGGGTGGCTGGTTATCATTTTTACGGGCATTAGCTCGACGAGGAGGCATATTCAACTGTCACATAAGAGTTCAAATTAAAAGTAGATAGATATACTGTAAACACAAATAGATCATGAAAGAAAGAGATGACTTCCTAAGAATATCCTGTAGCCTCTTTCTCATAAATGTGGTGTGCTTTATACCCATGATCAAAACTCTTCGTAACACAGATTGTCTGACTCCCTAGGACTCTTAAAACCTATCTCTGATACCAAGTTTGTAAGGCCTTGACATCTGATCTTGAAGCATCATACAGTGCTCAAGACTACGAGTAGCCTTAAGCTAACCCTGTCTGCCTTCTACTAGATATGAGTCTCATAATAATGGGAATATGGGCATAAATATCTTACTAAATATGGAAAACTGTCTGAATATAATATCTGAAACAATGTCTAAAATCTCAATACTGAATAAATTGAATCAAAACTAGCAGTCTGACAAGTCTCTACTATTAATAACTAGAGACTTACTGGGATAAACCCCCAGCTAACTCGAACTATCTAAAAAGAATACTAGATCATATAAACTAATAAGCTATAAAATTTGAATGAATAAATCCCCAAACTATGAGGACTCACCAACTGTCGGATGTAAACGGAGATGCTCGAACTACTCACACTGCTGACACTGAGCACCTAAACAAAGATTATGAGACAATGTAACACATAGATGTATATGTGGATTAGTACTTTGAGGATGTAGTGAGTATATGGGGGTGAAATGCATAAGTAAAACATCATTTTATCATCATAATTTATAAGAAAAAAACAATGCATGCTAAATGAAAATGACTCACATAAGTTGGAATATCTGAAATACTGATATCTGAAATCATGAATAGAAAATCATACTTTATAAATCTAATGAGTCATAATATTTAGTTCTAAAAATTATACTTGTATTCTCTCTTTAAGTCATATTATCTAAGTGTAGAAAGAACTCACTCTTAAATCTGAAATCTGAAAGCTGAAAACTGTAGTTAAATATCTTTTTGTAAAGCATAGTCTAATAAACTGGTGAGTCCTTACACTTATTTTTCTAAAAGCTTTTCTGTTATTTTGTCTTAGGACTTAGGAACTTTCGGAGGTACTTCTAACAGACATAAATAATGTGAGCTGTCATAGAGTCCAACGTCTTACCCACGTTAAGGAGAGTTGTTCTACCCTTGCTGTCGAAATAGAACCTTAACTTAAGTGATTAATATCTTAGTCCACTACGGGTAAATCATAAACCTATGGTGGCACATAGTTCTAGGGCATGAGACCTTGGAATCATACCCAACTTGGTGCTAAATACTACTCCCATACTTATCGCTCAGAACTTTAGAAAATCCACCTTAAAATAGTACAAGGGTTTATAATGAAAACTAATTATGCTTTTCTTTCTTTAAATTAAAAACTATATGAACAATGTGGATTCCTTATCTTAGCTTAGGATCAAAAAATCAAAGCTTTACTGAAAATCTGTGGAAAAACTGATCTTAGGATGCTTAAAGAATCATCTTTCTTGAAACATCAACATATAAACTTGGGCTTAATCACCCATACATCAAACTCATGTCAAAACATTGTAATATTCATGCTTAATTATGAAAAAAATGATAATTCATCCCAAAATCTGTAAATTTCTGCAATAGGCCTAAAAGTATGAAAATAAACATGCAATTCAACTTCTAAAACATTGGAAATCTCATAATCTTTCAATTAGCAATAATGGGTATGAACCCTAATTCAAATCTCATGAATATTCATTCATAATAATATGAATTTGTAATGAAAACTTGGTTTTGCGCACAAGGATGAAAGTGGGTCCTTGTTCATAAATCCCACATACCCTGATAGACGATTAGATGAAGAAACCTTGAATTTTGGATTCCTAATTAAGTTCTTGAATATGAGTTCTTGATTATCTTGTCTTGGGAATCCTCAATTTTAATCTTTCTTGGAGAAACTATGGAGGATTTTGATTTCTTGGAGAAGAAGATTTGGAGCTCTAGGGTTTTTCTTTGAGAGAGAATGGATGAAATTGGGCTTCTAATATGTTTAATTCCTTGTTTTGGACGATTTAGGGCCTTAGGGATTGACCAAAATACCCGTTTTAATATTTAAACAGAACAGGAAAAGCAATATTTTCCAAACTAGCAGGCCACCGCAATGCGCCACTATCACGGTGGCTCGCTGGAATCGGACAAGTGAGAACTGGACGTTCTCCGTGATGCACCACCATCGTGATGCCCATTTGGAATGCCTTTTTGGCAACTGGCGCGACGCACCACTATCTTGTTGGGCTACTACAAATGGAAAAATAGGAAATTGGACCTCTCCGCGATATGGGGCTATCGCGGAGGACCACTAGAATTTGACGATTGCCATTTTGGCATCCACCGCGATGCGGTGAGTTCCCAGGTGGGACACTTCTTTACTAAAAATGCCTTAAATTCTTCATCGAGTGTCGGAATTGGGCGAATTTAGTATTTATGGAAAGTTTATTAAATTTCCCACACAATGGAAAGTCTAAATCTGGAAAATGCTATGTGAAATAAAAGATATTCATTTTTGAAGCTCACCCTTAACATTCTAGGACACATAATACCTTCCGTACGAATCCCAGGAGTCGAACACAGATGCAAATACTTGGACTTTATGTCCTCCTTTGCTTCTCATGTAGCTTTTTTCACCTTATGTTTCCACCACAGAACCGTAACTGAAGCCACATCCTTGGTTTTTAACCGATGAACCTACCTATCCAAGATCTCAATCGAGACCTCTTTATAAGATAGAGAATTTGAGATACCTAACCCCTCCAAAAGAATAATCAAAGAAGAAAATAAAGACAATTCCTCAACATGGAGTCATGAAATACTGGATGAATGGAGTTCAAACTAGCCATCATAGGCTATCCTCCTTTCTAATCTTAAGATGATGATACCCAAACCAAAGATCTATCTTAGAAAAGAACTTGGTACCTTGCAAATGGTCAAACAAGTTATCTATCCTTGGAAGAGGATACTTGTTCTTGATCGTTACGTTAATCAACTGTCGATAGCCAATGTACATCCGAAGGGAACCATCCTTCTTGCACAATAACAATACCAGTGCACCCCATGGGGATACACTAAGATGAATAAGCCCCTTATCCAAAAGATACTTAAGCTACTCCTTGAGTTTTCTCAACTCAGTTGGATCCATTCTATATGGAGGAATAGATATTAGATGGGTGTTCGGAACCAAATCAATACCAAACTCTATTTACCTCTTTAGAGGAACACCAGGAAGATCATCTAGAAAGACCTCAGGAAACTTATTTACTATCGAAACTGACTGTATAGAAGGAATTTTTGAGTTAGAATCTTTAACCTGAAACAAGTGGTAAAGAAAACCTTTAGAGATTAACCTCTGAGCTCTAAGATAATAAATAAACCTTTCCTAGGATATAGGGAACCTCCCTCCTACTCAATAACCTATTCACCAGGGAATCCAAAGACAACCTCACGGGTCTGACAATCCAAGGATCCGTAACAAGAGTGTAACCAATCCCTTCCCAGAATAACATTAACATCCAACATATGAAGTTCAAACTAATCCACCAAAGTCTACCTAACATCAACTGATACCATACACCCCCTATTAACTCTCTTAGCAATAATTGGGTCACCTACCAGGGTAAAACTAGAAAAAGGATTCGAAACAACCTCAGGATCAAAACCAATACATACAACCATAAATGGGGTCATATAAGAAGGAGTGGACCCCATATCAAATAGAAAATACACATCACAAGAAAGGAGTTGTGACGTACCAGTAATGAAATTAAGTAATGCCTCAGATTCCAGCCAAGATGCAAGAGCATCAACCTATTTCGGCAAGTGTCGGTAACAAAAGAAGACACTGAAGCTGCACTACTAGGAAAAGGAGTAGAAGGTAAATCAATGGAACCTTATTTTCTCTCATAGAAAATTTATTATTTAGATAATTTTTGAGCATATAGACTGGCTGGCAACATTTGAAACACCTGTCCCTGCCTTCTTCACAATAGCCCTAATGAAGATGACCATAAAATCGGCAAAAAGAGAATATAGAAACTGACTGACCTCTACTTGCCTGAGATTGGGCACCCTATGCTCGAAAATTATCACCACCTTACTGGTGCCTATCACCCGACTACCTAGGGTAAGGTGCAATAGTAGTAGAGAAGGAACCAAAACTCCTCAACTTCTTTTTGGCCATTTACCTCCATCTAGACCACCTTGCAAATAAGCACTTCCCTAGTCAGAAAACCTGTTCCGCTTGCCCTGCCTATCTCTAACGTCTACCTATTTAATCTTCTCATCCTCCACCTACTGTATATGGACAACTAACCTCGAAATGTCCATATCCTTGATCAGCAAAGCAGTCCTACTTTCCAATATCAAATACTGTGATAGCCCAGAAGCAAAATTTCTTATCCTCTCTCTCATGTCAGCCATCGAATTAGGAGCATACCTAGATAGCTGATGAAACATCAAGGCATATTCCTTGATAGATATTCTCTCTTGCTTAAGATTCACAAACTTCTCCATCTTTACTTTCCTTAGATCTTGAGGAAAGAAACAATCTAGAAAAGCACTAGAAAAGTCATCCTATAAGGACAACTCCTCCACATCACCTCTATCCTTATCCCACTCTTCATACCATTGGTACACAATATCCTTGAGCTGATAAGTTTCAAAGTTTGCTCCTTCTATATTTGTGGCCTACATCACCGTGAATATCTTCTCCATTTTATCCAAGAAATGCTGAGGATCATCCTCCACCTTCACACTAGTAATAGTGGGAGGATTTAGTTTCATAAACTACCTTATGGCCTCAGAAAACAACCCACCAGATGCATCCCATTCAGCCTGAGCAACAACCAATTGAGCAATAGTATGAATAGATTGGCAAAATTTTCCATTAGTCACCTCAACCTAAGGAGGACTAGTAGTAACTATAGAAACTCTAGAACAATCAGAGATAGGACCCTGAGATCAAAGACGAACTCTAAAAGTAGGATGTACCCCATCCATATTGTCCCCAAATAGGACTGAAGAGTTTCTTTATGTTCCAAATCATCGAGGCATGATCTAAAAAGTGAACAACAAGGATTAGGGAAGAATTCCAGGACTTAGACTCCAAGCTTGAAAATAGAATACCAAGAAAGTAAAATATTCCTAAATGCCTTGTAGCCTCTATCTTATGAATGTGGCGCGCTACACACCCTCAAAAGAGACTCTACCAGACATAACTTTGTAGACTCCTAATTGACCATGAGCCTAAAACTCTAATACAACTTCACCCAAACTGACTTGGGGTCTTATTGTAGTGGGCGTTCTAAGTATGGCTAGGATCGGAGACCACCCCTGTTACCCAACCTGACCTCCAGTCGCCTACCCTGAGTTGGCTGAATTTCAAATATATAACAAGATAGTGTAAGTATCCAGATTACAAACTCTAATATAGTTTTATTACCAAGACTGACCTAACTGAGTTCGACCGTCCCCTACCACCCGTGTAACTATAACAAGCCAAACCAAACCATAGATACAACCATAACTAAATAAGTTTTATTAATAATTAAATATATAATCCTAAAATAAAAGAGAATGGAACAACCAATAATATCATCAACCGGTATCAGCCCCAATACCAATGTCAATGCCAAGGCTGACACCAATACCGATCCCACCCATTCCAACCCATAGTTCCACAAAACGTCTTACTAAAAGAATACCAAAATCCAGTAGGGACATGCCCCCAACTATAGCCAAAACCAATATCCATAAATAAGTCAAAGTATAAATAACATCCATGAAATGGAGCCTTCTGGAAAGATGTAATATCACTACTTCAATCCAAATGCTTACCCTAAAGTCTAAATAATTAAGTAGAGGAGTAGAAAAGTCGGTTCCTACATCGCATAGGGATACAGCGCCCAAAGATGGGTTAGTGGGTAAACACTATTATGAACTCTGGATAGGGATAAAATAATACCATTTATAAAACCAAGCAACAACAACCATATGCACACAACCATAAATATATATATAACCATGCTTGGAAAGGGAACTAGGTTTAGCTTGCCTTTTTAAAACCATTACTTAGGTTGTGTAGCTTTGCCGTCCTAAACCACCCACGGGGTATATGGGTTCAGCTCCTCCTGCTGAAAGGGCCCCATTGAGTGAAGCCGCATGATCAGAGAGAAGAACCTAAAATGACTAGTACATCCCCCAAAATATATAATATGACATCATGCACACAATCACTAGGACCAAACCTCACATCGACAAATATGAGTTTCCAGTTTAGATCCCCCTGGGACCTCCACGTTCGACGACTTGCTACACATCCCTCCTTTAAGCCCAATTAAAATCATTACCAACCAGCCAACCAAACTACTAACCGTTTACTAACCCAAGCTATTAGATAGTGGTATCATTATACCAACTATAACATGCAAGTATTTTCCTTAGCCAATCCTTAGGGGATTCCCATGTACCCTATATGATTTTTAATTAAACCAAAACCATAGCCTCCAAGGACTTTTCAATACATTCAAAACCATTTAAACAATTCATATAATTTAGGGTTTCATTACCAGGTTTAAATAATACATAAGTTCCATTGAAAAACCAATATTATAGTGAAAAGATTGTTATAGGGATTTTATCAAACACTTTGCGGGCATAGTATTTCAAAAACTAAAGTCCATTACCAAAGAACTATTCCCATTCTACTAATTATCCAAAACCACCACTAATGCATATAAAAACATAACTAAAAATATAAGAAAACCATCACCAAGCATTTATAACCAAAACCCCCAAATCATATTTGAAAACCCAAAATCATACAACATTCAAATTATGAAAACATTGTTTAAAACCATGCCTTTTGTTTGAACTAACAATGAGGGAAGATAAAATGCCTTAAATCAAGAGGATGATGGAGAGAAATCACCAAGACAAGCCCCAATTTACTCCTTAAGATAAAACCCTAGCTTTCTTTTCCCAAGAACTCTAGAGAGGATTTAAGAGTGTTTTTGAAGTGTTTAAGAATATAAAATAGGGAAAATAACCTTCCAAGTGCAATATAAGTTGTGGGACCTTATTAGGATAAGTGGGGAAATGTCTAGATTACCCTCACTTAAACTATACTAAATTCTCGTCATAGGGTACGACTGACCCTTACAAGTTGTACTTATCTTGTATAAGTGGTACCCACCTCTCATACTCTAGGATTTCCCCCTTGGACCCAACATTGTCCAAGGTACGACACACCTGGTCATATTCAATTTTATGACTAGTACCCATAAATCGTACCCCTGGCAGAATAGAATCCAAGAGGTTTGAAGACTGACCACCATACTAATCCTGGGTATGACTCGTACCCTATCTTACGGCTCATGGTGAGCCATTCCTACTCAGATCCAACTTAAGTTACCAAGTCTAAGGTTAAGTGAAGTAACCAAACAACCCATACCTAACTATACAACTCATACCACCCAAATCTTACTCATTCCAGTAACCACATCCATCCTACCAACCAACACTGGTCAGCATATGACTGGACCAAACCACTTGTACCTAAGTTTATGAATTGTTCCCCTAAGTCGCATCTTTTCCAGAAGCCAAAAATTAAGAAAATTTTCTAAGGTCCAAAAACTAGGGTGTTTCAATTTTCTCCATCAAGGAAGACCTAGTCTCTACAAATTCTAAAACATATCCAGGTGTCAAAATATCAAGCCTATCCATTGGTTAGCCAAAGATTAAATATCTAAGGCCAAAGGTCTTTCTTGGGTCAAAAGATGCACTAAGCTTTGAATGCTAGTCAATTTTTAGCTCAAGGCATCTGCAACCTCATTAGCCTTGCCCAGATAATAGAGAATAGTCAAGTCATAATCCATAAGCAACTCAAGCCAACTATGCTACCTTATATTAAGATGTCATTGGGTGAAGAAATACTAAATACTATGATAATCCGAGAAAATCTCATAATGAACAACATATATGTAGTGCCTTCACAACTTCAAAGCAAATACAACCATGCACAACTCTCTGTTATTGGTGGGGTAATTCCTCTTATGGGGGTTCAACTAACAAGAACCATACACAATCACTTTACCCTCCTACATCAACATAACACCTAACCCAACACCAAAAATACCATAATAGGTGGTAAAACCCATGCCCTCTTTAGGTAAAGTCAAGATATGAGCTAATGTCAACAAGTCCATAAGCTTTTGAAAGCTTGCCTCATAATCATCAAACCATTGGAAGGAAATTTTCTTTTGAGTCAACTTGGTCAACGGAGTTGTAGTAGATGAAAAACCCTCAACAAAGTGTCAATAGGAGAAGTAGGCCTAGACCAATAATAAACTACTTTAATCTTGGCCGGATCGATCATAATACCATCTTTGGTCACCACATGACCCAAGAAAGAAATAGACTCCAACCAAAACTTACACTTGGATAACTTAGTATACAACTTCCCACCCTTCAATCCTCGGAGTACAATTTGCAAATGCTTCTCATGATCGGCCTCAATCTTGGAGTAAACCAAGATATCATCTATAAATACAATAACAAAGACTCTAGATATGATCAAAATACTTGGTTCATCAACTCAATGAATTTAGCTAGGTCATTGGTAAACCAAAAGGAATGACCAAGAACTTTTAATGATAGTACCGAGTCCAAAAAGCTATCTTTGGAATCTCTGAAGATCTAATCCTCAACTGGTGATACCCAGATCTCAATTCAATCTTTAAAAACATCGAAGCACCCTGAATCTAATTAAACAAATCATCAATATGAGGAAGAGGATACTTATTCTTAACTATTACCTTATTCAACTATCAATAATTAATACATATATGGATAAAACCATCCCTATTCTTTAAAAACAAGATAACCGCACCCCAAGGTGATATATTTAGTTGGATAAATCCCTTATTCAATAACTCCTACAATTGATCCTTCAATTTTCTCAACTTAGTTGGGGCCATCCTCTAAGGAGGAATAGAAATGGGCTTGGTGACTGACACAACATCAATAGCAAAGTCAATATCATGATCTAGAGACATACTAGGCAAATTTATAGGGAACACATCCATGAACTTACGGGCAATACAAACAGAATTTAAAAGAGGAAAAAAAAGAAACAGTAGTATCAGGAATATGAGTCAAATAAGACAAACATCCCCTTTCAACCAAGCAAAAAGCCTGGAGGAAAGATATAACTCTTTTAGGGCCCAAATAAAGTACACTAGCCATTCTTTACACACCCGATGAAGATAAGGTCATGATCTTAGCATAACAGACTAAGAAAACATGATAAGTAGAAAACTAATCCATAACCAAGTTGACATCAAAATCTATAATATCTAGAATAATCAGATTTACCCAAGTCTCACGCCCAGTAAAAGTCACAACACAAGATCACTCCACCCAATCCACCATTAGAGAGTCTTCTACAAGGGTAGATACACGAATAGGAATGGTAAGAGGCTCACTAGAAAAATCAAAACCTAAATAAAAATATGCAGATACAGAGGACAAAATCAACCCTAGATCAAATAACACAGATGAAGATCTAAAACAAATAGGGATGATACTTATGATAACAATGTTGAAAGCCTCTACCTAGATTTTGGAGGGTATATCATAGCATTATACACATACACAATCTAATTGAGTAACCCCACAACCATTAGTACGAGTACCACTACCTCTACCTCACACATATCTAGTATAACCTCTACCACTCATCGTTGATATAAGAGTATGCATGATAATATGATGAGAATAGTCTTTGGCCAAATAACCAGTCTCATCATAATTATGGAGCTATGCTCCATTTGATCAAACTCATCTCTCATCTAATCCCTCAGACTGAAAGGCATAAATTTATCCCAAAATGCCTTAAAACAACTGATCCTAAGTCATCTCTTATGAACCAAGAGGTCTGCAACTAACAAGTGACCTCCACCAATCCCTGGTTGCATCTCTTAACTAATAATCAGTGTAAGTAACCCCATATAACTTTAACAATACAAGGTTATGCAAATTCTCATGATAATCATTCCAGAACTCATATCTATTCTCTCCTATAACACCATTGAACCTAGGTGGACCCAAATGAGTGAATCTCTCAAACCTCTTTTGATCCTCAGAATACATAATTATACTTGTGATAATAGAAGACATAGTAAATCTAGATGGTTGAGATCCCACCCGAGGGGATAATATAGATGAAGGCTAAACCCCTGATCTTGAAATACCATACTCAGATATTAATATAGAAGAAGTAACAACACTCAAGGTATGTGGAGTACCATAAGCATATGTCGGTCCCATTGAAATATCCATATTCAAGATTAGAGGAACACCATCTACATTCAATACTAGAGGAACACTATAGGTATGTTCTATCATAGATAGAGGTAAGATACTCAAAGCTAGAGGAACACCAGGTGCACACAGAATAATACTCTCCAAATGGGTTAGTAAAAGAATCAATAATCCCTTTAAGATCGGGGTAGAAAAACTCTGTGGGACCTGAGTAGGCCTCATATCTCTAGCATGCTCAACCTGAGGCTCAGAGGAGAGACCTTTATTACTACCTTTGGAAGGGGAAGATTCTTATTCCCATCCACTAACTCAGGCCCATCCATCACTCATAACTCGCCCTCTAGACTAAACTTCTCCTTGGATAATGCCTCAATATCTCTAACCTCATGAAATATAGTCACCACCTACCTTAGCAAAGAGTGAAACTCAATTTAGAACACAAGGTATGAAAGAATCTCAACAATAAGGAACAAACTAAGAGAAGTTCCCTAAAGATATTTTATAGCCTCTCAAATATAGATATGAAATCTACATATCGATCTGCATGACTTTACTACACACTCTGTTCTTACAATGATAAGAACAGTGAACCTGGTTGCTCTGAAACCAATTTGTCACAACCCAAAAATCAAAGGTCATGATGATACTTATTGCGGGAATCCTTGAAAAGTAATCCTATCATGAATATTGATATATAAAAAGGGAAAAACAACACCAAAACCTAAGGTAAGGCTTCTAGAACCAAGCCAAACCATACATATATAATAATAGCAAAAAAATACATAACAAAGATACCATAAGAATCTCAAAATATGGTGTCATAGTGTAAGAACAAACCAAATGCATCTCAAAATCAAAATATACAATGATAGTCCAAAAGGAGTATAATTTATCTCTGAATACGAAAATAAGACATAAACTAAATGTAATAATCCTTCAGATTATTTTCCATATTTCTGCTCATTTTTGCCATTAAGAGCTTTTCTATAGCTTTCCTAAGTCATTTTTGACTTTCTATGACTGATAGTTTGATTGTCGGGCAGTTCATTTAGTTTTTAGAGCTAATTTCCTACTTTGAAGCCTTCATTGGTTTAAATTGGATACTATGCAACAAATTTAATTAAAAAATATTTTATTCCAATTCTGATAGTTCCAATAGATATAGAATATTATTTTAGGTTAGATGGACCCTTGGTTCAGGTGTTGGGGATCCCAAACTCATTTTGCGATATTGGTTGGAAGCTAAGAAAAATGGTAAGTATGGGATCCACTTTTCATTGAAACGACCTCAGATGGAAACTATAAATATGCCATTGAGTCTAGAACATCAAATCTAATAGGTTAGCATAGTTTGTTTATGCATTTGAGATTTTGGATAAATATCGAGGGGCTGGTGAGGACTCAAAAATTCCAATTCTGTAGTTGGGACCTAATATCTGGTGTTACCAAGGTGCTTTAGAGTCCTAGATTAGCCAATAGGTATCGATTTTGTGGCACATAGGAGCTTTAGTGTCTAGGATAAACCAGCCCAAGGTCCGCTTTAGCGACTTGGCTCATGGGGACAAGTACCATTTTAGCAACACCCAAGCACTTTACCTTTGAAACACACTGGGGTTTGGTCCTTGGAAATTTTCCTGGGTTTTAAAATCTGTTGATCATATGAATTACCATACAACCCTTATGGTTAGGATACAGGTCATGTGACCCAATTCGTTTTCTAACCAGTATTTGGTGGTTGAGTTTTTGGTTTGGTTACAGTTTGGTGGTACGGACGATTAGTAATGAGTTGGTTGGTTGATCCTTCACTTAATCTAAAACTTAATGATTTGACTTGACTCTGAGTGCAAGTGGCTCACTATGAGCCATAAGAATAGGGTACGAGTGGTATGATCTAAATCATATGTTGTCCAATGTCTAGCCTAAATGATTCTACTTAGGGTATGGGTTGAAAGTATGAATTGTATGTTCATAGTACGACTAGGGCAATGGGAGTCATATAGTGGATAGTATGTGATGTCTAACATCCTATCTAGGGTACGAGTGATGGGTACCACTCGTATGATATAGGTACGATTCAAGGGGTAGTTGTACCTTCCTGCAGGAATTTTTACATTTTAAGTTAGGGGTATTCTGGATATTTTCCCTCTTAACCCCTTATGATCCACTGACCTAAAAGACTATTGGGATATTATTTATCCTATTATTCATCTTAAACACTTAGAAACTCTCTCACGCTCTTGGGTTAAGTAAAGGCTAGGGTTTTCTTCAAGGTGGTCAATTAAGTCTCTAAATGGGTGATTTCTCTTCGTCTTCTTCATAATATAAGGCATGTTAGTCCTCCCTCATTGTTAGTTCAACTAAAGGCATATTTTATGAATTATTTTCATGGCATAATTGTGATACATTTTTGGGTTTTGAATTATATGTTAGGGGTTTGGTTATTAATGATTGAATTATGTTTTCCTATATTTTGACTTATGGTTTTCATATTATAATAGTGGTTTGAACATGTGGTTGTATGGGAATGGTCAATTGGTGCGTGGTTTTGGTTTTTGAAACTATATGCCCTCAATATGTTTGTTAAAATGCCTATGAGAATGCTTTTATTACATAGTTGGACTTTTATTGAAAACTTTACATGGTATACCATGGTAATAGAACCTAAATTGGTTAAATAGTTTTAATGGCTAAGATGTAAGGCCTTGGAGGTCATTTCTTTGATTAAAAACCTTATGGGTGTATAGGAATCCCCCAAGTGAATCTAATAATGGAACTTACTAGATACATAGAAATCCCCTAGGTGATTGGCTAAGGACATTACTTGAAAGCTATAATGGTATGATGATACCACCTCTTATAGCCTTGGTTAATAATATATGAAATTGGTGGTTTGGTTGTGTGCTAATGGTTTTAATTAGGCAATAAAGGTGGGTTGTAACAGTTAACTATGAAGGTGTGAGTCCAATAGATAGATACTGGAAATTCATGTTTGCCGACATGAGGATTAGTCATGGCGACCATATAATTGTGGGGTACATAGAAATCCCCTAAGTAAAAATTGTGTGTATGAATCATGGAGGGTGAAGGGTACACGAAAAAAACCCTGCCCCTATGATATCTCCAGTAGTGCGTCTACACGCATTGGGGGCTATTCAGGGGGTAACACTGGATCCATATAGCTCGTAGGTGGTTCTAGGATGGTTAAGCTACCCAGGTTAATGGTTTTTAATACATGTTAAACATGATTCCTTTCTCGACAGAGATTATATTTATATGTATGGTTCTGAATGTATATGGTTATTTACTTAGTTTAAAATATTGGTATTATTATATTCTTATCCTAAGTGCATGCTGGAGTTTACCCGCTAACCCATATTTAGGCGTTGTATCCCCATGTGATACAAGAATTGGCTATACTACTCCTCTTGCTCAGTGATCGAATTTGGGAACAACTTAGAGTTGGATTGAAGTGGTAAGCATCCATACTCTAAAAGGCTCCATTTCATATTATGGTTTTGTCATCATACTTTAGTTATTTCTTAGACTTTGGTTTTGGCTATGGCCAGGGGCATGTCCTAATCTGATACTATTTTACTTTTGGATAGAGGGTTTGTGAGACTACTATGGGTTAGTATGGGCAGTGTCAGCATTGGTATCTGCCTTGGCATTGGTATTATGGCTGATATCAGTTAACTGTATTTGATTTATGATTATTCCATCTTTATATGTTATGAAATAGTGATGGATTAGTTTATGTTATGGTTTTCATTTTGATTTATTTGGATTGGTAATGGTTATGGACCTATCCCAGTGTTCTTAATAATATATAACTCTATCTTTTTATATGGTCGAAATTCATCTATCTTGGGGTATGTGTTTAGAGGTAGGGTTAGGTATTGGGGGTGGTCCCCAATCCTTGTTGGACATAGGATGCCTATTATGACAATGCTCTAGTTTGGGTCGTGTCAAATTGGTATCAGAGCTTTAGGTTCATGGCTAATTAGGAGTCCACAAAGTCATATCAAGTAGAGTCTCTTTTAAGGGGGTGTTGCGGGCCATACTCATAAGGGAGAGGCTACAAGATATTTAGGAATATTTCTATTTCTTGTATTTTATTTTCAAGCTTTGGAGTCTAAGTCCTGGAATCTTCTTTAATTCCCATTTGTTCACTCTTCAGATCATGCATCGATGATCTAATGAAAACTCCTCTGTCCTAACTGGGTACAATATTGATGGGACATGCTCTACTCATGGGATCTATACTCGGTCTAGGGGTCCGGTTTTGGATTGTTCTAGAGTTTCACCAGTTCCCCCTAGTCCTTCTCAGGCTCCTCAGGCTAATGTGATGAATGCTAAGTTTTTTTAGTCTATTCATACATTGGTACAGTTGGTAGCTACTTAGTCTGAGTATGGTATACCTATTACTCCATCTTTTAAGTCCACAAGGGTTGGCCAATTCATGAGGTTGAACCCTTCTACCTTTACGGGTGCCAAGGTGGAGGAGGATTCTTAGGGTTTTCTAGATAAGATAGAAAAGATTTTCAGGGTTATACATGCCATGAATATAGAAGAGGTGGATTTGGCATCCTACCAGTTAAAATATATGGTGTACCAATGGTATAAGAAATGGAATCAGGCATAGGGTGACACTGAGGAGTCATTATCATAGGAAGATTTCACTAATACATTCCTAGACTACTTTTTCCCTTAGGAGTTGAGAAAATTAAAAGCGGAGGAGTTTGTTAATGTGAAGCAAGGAAAGATGTCGGTCACGGAGTATGCCTTAAAGTTTCACCAGTTGTCTTAGTATGCTCTAAAGATGGTGTCCTATATGAGGGTACAGATGAGAACGTTTGCTTCGGGACTATCTTATGAGTTTATCCTTAAAAGTAAGGCAGCCTTGCTGATCAAGGACATGGATATCTCTAGGTTGTTTATCCACATGCAATAGGTAGAGGAAGAGAAAAAATACAAGTTGAAATAGGGAAGAGGCAGAGAAAGAGGTTTAGGTTCTCTGAGTAGGGTGGTGGACAATAATAGAGTGGCAAGAATGGTAATAAGTGGCCAAAAAAAAAGTGGGGCAACTTTAGGCCTTATTCAATGGCTAGTGCTTCTTACTTAAAGTTAGTTGTTGGGTGATAGGCATTTCTATGATGGTGATAACTTCAAGGCACAGGGTGACTAATCCCAGGCTAGTGGGGCTCAGTCGACTTTATTATGTTCTCCTGTAAGTTCTATGGTAGTCTGCATAGGGGTTTTTATGATGAGGGAAGGTATGGATACTTCGACTATGGTCATCCAGGACAAATACTTAGAAATTATACTATTGTTAAGGTTGCCTTTGGGGAGAACAAGATTCTGATGGCTTTGTCTTCAACTCTAGCACCAAAAGGTGTACCATCTAGTTCCGGCGCTGGTCAAAATTGTCTTTATGCACTCACTACCCGACAGAAGTCTGAGGCATAGCCTGATGTCATGACTAGTATATTGCAACTATTTTCTCGTGATGTATATTGTTTACTTTATTTGGGTCCACTCTCTCTTATGTGGCCCTTTTTATTGTTTTGCATTTTGGTTTTGGTATGGAGTGTGTTTCAAACCCTTTTTTTATTTCTACCCTTGTAGGTGACTCTGTGATTACTAAATATTTTATAGGGGGTGTGGTATCTGTTGGTAGTAAGGATACTTTGGTAGATTTGTATGAATTAGATATGGTTGATTTTGATATTATTTGGGGGATAGATTGGTTGCACTTGTGCTATGCGTCCGTAGATTATTGGACCCGTAGGGTTGTCTTTAAATTTCCTAATGAGCCTGTTATTGAGTAAGAGGGTGGTTCCCCAACTCCAAAGGGAAAGTTTATATATATCTTAGAGTTTAGAGATTAATCTCCAAGGGATGTCTCTATCATCTAGTTGGGTTAAAGATTCTACCTTGGAGAGTCCTTCTTTGTATTCAGTTCTAGTGGTGAATGAATTTTCAAAGATCTTCCCTAATGACCTTTCTAGTGTTTCTCCGAATAGGGAAATTGAGATTGGGATCGATCTTATTTCGGACACTCATCCAATATCTATCGATCCTTATAGGATGGCTCCGGCAGAGTTAAAGTAATTAAAGGATCCTTTAGATAAGGATTTCATCCATCCTAGTGTGTCCCCAAGGGGTGCACTGGTGTTGTTCGTGTGAAAGAATTATGGTTTCTTTTGAATATGTATTAACTATCGGTAGTTGAATGAGGTGATAATAAAGAACAAGTACCTCTTCCAAGGATAGATGACATATTTGATCAGTTACAGAGTGTCAAATTCTTTTCTAAGATTAATCTTTGGTCTGGGTATCATTATCTTAAGATTAGGGAGGCAGATATCCCTATGACAGCTTTTCGTACCCAGTATGGGCACTTTGAGCTCTTGGTAATGTTGTTTGGTTTTACCAATGCCCACAGTATTCATGGATTTGATGAATAAGGGTTTTCTCTAATTTCTAGATCTATTTGTCATTGTCTTCATAGATTATATTCTGGTGTACTTTAAGAGTGATATGGATCATGTCGATCATATCTGTGTGGTGTTACAAACCTCAAAAGAGCAGTAGTTGTATTTCAAATTATCTAAATGTCAATTTTGGTTGAACATTGTCATTTTTTTGGGTTATATTATTCCCAGTGAGGGGATCATAGTAGATCCACAAAAGGTTGTAGTGTTTAAGAAGTGGCCTGGACCCACAACTCCAATCGATATTCAAAGATTTTTGGGTTTAGCTGGCTACTATAGGATCTTTGTGGAGAGCTTTTCTTTTGTAGATGCCCCATTGACTAAATTGACTCAAAAAAAGGTTAAGTTCTTGTGGTCTGATGTGTGTGAGGATAGTTTTGAGAAGCTAAAGGACAGGCTAACTTCGGTTCTAATTTTGAATTTGCCTGAATGCACTGATGGGTTTGTGGTTTACTATAATGCATCCTATGTGGGACTTGGTTGTGTTCTAATGCAACATGATAAGGTAATAGCCTATGCTTCTAGGTAGTTAAAGGTGCGTGAGAGAAATTATCCTACTTATGATTTGGAATTATTAGCTATGGTATTTGAGTTGAAAATTTTGCGTCACTATTTTTATGGGGTGCATCTAGATATCTTTTTCTATCATAAAAGCCTGTAGTATATGTTCACTTAGAAAGAGCTTAACCTCAGGCAAAGAAAATAGCTTGAGCTTCTCAAGGACTATGACATGAGTCTTCACTACCATCCAGGTAAAGCTAATATAATTGTTGATGCTATTAGAAGGTTATCCATAGGGAGTCTTGATCATATGGATAAGGATAAGCGAGAGTGAGTGAAGGATAATCACCGTTTAACTAACCTTGGAGTTTCCCTCTTGGATTCTGAGAAGGGTGGTGTGTTCGTTTAGAAGGTGACACGGTTATCTCTTGGTTCTGAAATAAAGGAGAATCATATGTTAGATCCTATCTTGCTAAGGATCAAGGTTGAAGTTGGTGGACAGAAGGTGATGGCCTTCAAGATTAGTGGTGATGGTACTTTACGGTACCAACAGAGGTTAAGTGCTCCTGACGTTGATGGTTTATGAGAAAGGATCTTGGTTGATGTGCATGAATTGTGCTATATTGTTCATCCTAGTTTAACAAAGATGTATCATGACCTTAAGAAGGTGTAGTGGTGTAATGGTATAAAAAAGGGTGTGGCTGATTTTATGGCCAAATGAATGGTGTGTCAACAAGTGAAAGTTGAGCACATGAGCCCCGAAGGATTGTATCAAGAAATTGAATTGCCTTAATGGAAATGGGAAGTGATCAATATGGATTTTGTTATCGATCTTCCTTGATCTCAGAATCAGTTTGATTTGGTGTAGGTCATTGTGGATAGGATGACAAAGTCGACTCACTTATGCTAGTATAGACTAACTTTTTGACTGTGGATTATGCGAGGTTGTATCTTTATGAGATTATAAAGCTACATGGGGTGCCTGTCTCTATCATCTCTGATCATGGCATGTGGTTTACATCTCACTTTTGGTGGTTATTTTAGAAAAGATTGGGGAATAAGGTGAGTCTGAGTACTGCTTTCTATCTGCAATCAAATGGGCAAGTAAAAAGAACTATTTAGATATTGGAGGACATGCTACGTGTGTATGGGATTGACTATGGTGGTAGCTAGGTTGATCATATTCACCTCTTATAGATTTTGCTTACAATAATAGCTATAACTCAAGTATTAGGATAGCTTCATTTGAGGCCTTGTATAGTAAGAAGTGTAGGTCTCTTATTGGGTGGTTTGAGGTCTGTGAGGTTGAGATATTTGGCCCAAATTTGGTTTACCAAGTTGTGGAAAAGGTAAAGGTGATTCAGGATAGTCTTAAGGCTATCCAAAGTCGCCAGAAGATCTGTGCAGATGTAAGGAGATGAGAGTTAGAGTTTGAGGTTGGGGACAGGGTATTCTTAAAGATGTGTCCCATAAAGGGAGTGATATGGTTTGGTAAGAAGAAAAGATCAGTCCCCGGTATATGGGTCCTAACTTGGTCTTGTGAAGGGTTGGTAAGGTTTCATATGAGTTGGAGTTGCCTTCTAATTCAAACTTCATTCATCTGGTATTCCATGTTTCTATGTTCAGGAAGTGTATGGGTGATCCGTCTCAAATCATTCCTATTAGAGATATTGGTATCTTATATTCTTTGTCCTATGAGGAGGTCCCGGTTGAGATCTTGGATCAGTAGGTTTGTCGGTTGCGGACCAAGGATGTAGCTTCAGATAATATTCTATGAAGAAACCACAAGGTTGAAGAAGCAACTTGGGAAGCAGAAGAGAACATGAAGTCAAAACATCCGATCCTATTTTATTCTCTGAAAATTCAAATGAAAGGTATGTGTTCTTCGTTATAATTTTGTTTTCAAACTTCGTTAGAGAAAATATTAATTTTCTTACTTCTTTGTTTCTAACTTAGTTAAAGTTTAGAGTTGAGGTATTGAGGTGTAAATCGTGCTTGCATTACCTTGTTCCATCATTCAAGGACGAATTATCCAAGTGGGGGAGAATTGAAACATCCTGGGTTTCGGTCCTTGGAAAATTTCATAGGTTTTGAGTCTTTAGTGATCATATGAATCACCATACGAGCTGTATGGTGAGGATACGGGTTGTGTGACCCAATTCGTATTCTAACCAGTATTTGGTGGTTGAGTTTCAGGTTTGGTGGTATAATTCGTACAGTTGGTGATGGGTTGGCTGGTTGATCCTTCACTTAATCTAAAATATGGTGATGACGGGTTGGCTGGATGATCCTTCACTTAATCTAAAACTTGGTGATTTGATTTGCCTCTGAGTATGAGTGTCTCACTAAGATACATAAGGACAGGGTACTAGTGGTATGATCTAAATCATATGTTGTCCAGTGTCCAGCCTAAATGTTTTTGCCTAGGGTACGAGTTGAAGGTACGGATCATATGATCATGGTACGACTAGGGATAAAGGAGTCGTATGGTGGATAGTGTGTGATGTCCAACATCCTGTCCAGAGTACGAGTGGTGGGTACCACTCATATGATGTGGGTACAATTCAAAAGGGGAGTCATACCTTCATGCAAGAATTTTTACAATTTAAGTTGGAGGTATTCTGGACATTTTTCCTCTTAACCCCTTATGACCCCACGACCTAAAGAACTATTGGGATATCATTTCCCCTATTATTCTAATCTTAAACACTTAGGAACTCTCTCTAAGCTCTCTCAAGCTCTTGGGTAAAGCAAAGGTTGGGGTTTCCTTCAAGGTGGTCAATTAAGGCTCTAAAGGGGTGATTTATCTCTGTATTCTTCGTAATCTAAGGCATGTTACTCCTCTCTCATTGTTAGTTCAACTAAAGATATATTTTATGAATGGTTTTCAGGGCATAATTATGATATGGTTTTGGGTTTTGAATTATATGTTGGGGGTTTTGGTTATTAATGGTTGATTTATGTTTTCACTAAAGATTTTCATATTATAATGGTGGTTTGAACTTGTGGTTGCTTGGGAATGGTCAATTGGTACTTGTTTTTTATTTGAAAAACTATATGCCCTCAACATGTTTGTTAAAATGCCTATGAGAATGCTTTTATTACATAGTTGGACTTTCATTGAAAACTTTGCATGGTATAAAATGGTAATGGAACCTAAATTGGTTAAATGGTTTTAATGGCTAAATTGTAAAGCCTTGAAGGCCATGACTTTGATTAAAAACCTTGTGGGATACATAGGAATCCCCAAAGTAAATCTAATAATGGAACCTATGGCGTACATGGGAATCCCCCAAGAGATTGGCTAAGGACATTACTTGAAAGCTATAGTGGTATGATGATACCACCTCTTATAGCCTTGGTTAATAATATATGGAATTGGTGGTTTGTTTGTGTGCTAATGGTTTTAATTAGGCAATAATGGTAGGTTGTGATAGCAAATCGTAAAGGTATGCGTCTAATAGACGGACACTGGAAACTCATGTTTGCCGATATGAGGATTGGTCATGGTGACCATATACTTGTGGGGTACACAAAAATTCCCTAATTTAAAGTTGTATATATGTATCATAGAGGGTGAAGGGTACACAGGAATCCTCTGCCTCTATGATATCTCTGTATGTGCAGTTACACGTATTGGGCTCATTAAGGGGGTAATATTGGACCAATATAGCTCGTGGGCGGTTCTAGGACGGTTAAGCTACACAAACCTAGGTTAATGGTTTTAAATGTATGCTAAACCCGATTTCTTTTCTTGATACGGATTATAATATATATGTATGGTTATATACTTGGTTTTAATATTGGCATTATTTTATCCTTATCCTGGGTGCATGCTAGAGTTCACCTGCTAACTTATCTTCGGGCGTTGTATCCCCACGCGATGTAGGAACCACCTATACTTCTCCTCTTGCTCAGTTATCAAATTCAAGAATAGCTTAGATTTGGATTAAAGTGGTGAGCTTCCATACTCCGAAAGGCTACATTTCATGTTATGGTTTTGTCATCATACTTTGGTTATTTCTTAGACTTTGGTTTTGTCTATAGTCAGGGAAATGTCCCAACCGAATATGTTTTATTTTCGAATAGAGACTTTGTGAGACTACTATAGGTTGGTATAGGCGGTATCGATATTGGTGTCATCCTTGGCATTGGTATTGGTATTATGGCTGATACCGATTGACTGTATTTGATTTGTAATTGTTCCATTTTATTATGTTATGAATGGATATGGATTGGTTTATGCTATGTTTATCGGTTCGGTATTGGATGGTTTTACTTGTTTGGGTTGGTCATGGTTATGAACCTATCCCAGAGTCTTAAATGATACATAACTCTATCTTGTTATGTATTCGAAATTCATCCGACTCAGGGTACATATTTGGGGGTGGGTTCGGGTATTGGGGGTGGTCTCCGGTCCTTTTTGGATTTGGGATGCCCATTACGACAAGTCCCTATTTTGGTTCATGTCAAGCTTTGACCGCTAAAGTGGCAAATTGTCTGCTTTAGTGGAATCCGCATATACTTAAAAGGCTATAAACATCCCACTTAGCCCGATTTTCATCACTTTTCTCCCATTGTCAAGAGAGTAAAATCCTAAATAGTGTGGAAACTTAGGAGAAACATTTGTGAGTAATTTTGGAGCTTTGTTATTGTTTATTTATGCGTTTCTCCTTTAAATTCATGGTAAGATTCCATTTATTTTATGATTAGACCCTTTATCTTTTTCTAAAATCCTTAGAATTTTGGTGGCTTGAATATATAACCATTAAAGCTCAAAATTCACTCATTTCTTACTGTAAATGTTGCTTAAGCATATAGGGACATTGTGTTGGTTTGAAAGTATGATTTTATAATTAGGCCCCACATAGGATTTTTACATAATTTTAGATATAAAGCATAATAATGTAATATGGGTATCATTGTTCTCGTTTTGATGAGAAGATTGTGATTTTGATAGTGTGGCACCTTGTAGAAGTTTCTTAGAAAGGAAAATCAGTAATTTAGGAGATTTTTTTGGCTTTTCTTTGGTGTTAGGTAGGCTAGATTTACCTTTTCATAAATTGAGCTACCTTATTGTATGATTATGATATTATGCTAGATGTGGTGTGGGGTTTAGGAGTTGAAAGTATGAATGAGACTAATTTCATTAGTTGAATCGTTTGGGATATCTTGAAACCTTAATTAGGAGTATTAGCTTAGTACTCATGTCATAGGTAAATTTGGATTCGTTGCCCATGTTTACAATGGAATTGCCTTAGTTACTCAAGCTAGGTGAAATTGCCTTAGTTGCTATTATCTTTGGTGGGATTGACTTCGTTGTTCTTGTTTGGGGAGAATTACTATCTTAGGGATATTTATGGCTTATTCAACATCTATAAATGAACTTAGAAACCTTAGCCTAGTCCGGAGTAGAAGTTTCCTAAAATGGATTTTGTGGATTAGAAGTTGGCCCCTCCAGCCTACCATAGGCCAATACTTGTTTTAGCGTTGTAGACTTATCTACGCATGATATGCCCTTATGAATGTTTGGTTTTGAACTCGAGGAGATTGAATATATTTAATAAGTATATTAGTTGGATATTGAAATATTGATGCTAATTCTAGGTATTGCTATAGATATTTTTTATATACACGATTATATATGACTCATAGATATGACATATGATATGGCTTATATATACGATTATTGATATGGCTTCCAGATATGATTAACGATATGGCCTATCAACATGTTTAATAATATAGATAACAATATGATTAATGGCTTATGGATATGATTAATGGTTAAAGATATGGTGAATGGCTTATAGATATGATTATTGAAATAACATATGAATATGACTGTTGACATGACCTATGAGCACGATTATTCACATGGCTTAATAGATTCAGTATTGGTATGGGTCATAGGTGTGGGTACCAATATCACATGTGGTTGTGATTCTTGGTCTGGCATATAGGTATGAGAAAAAGGGATGTCTATAGTTATAGTTCATTGGTATAGTTTAGTAATGGTCTATATATATATATGAGTTTCAGTTCAAGTCCAGCAATTGATGAGAACAATGATTATATTGATAATGTGAAATTCTAGTTCAAGTTCTGCTAATGATGATAATGATGATGATTTTATTAAGTTCTGGTTCAAGTCGGACACTGGAAATTATGAATGAGATGATACATTTCAGATGGATTATTAGTCATGGCGTGACAATTTGGTATTTATGAGTATTCGGTTTCTTAGTTTACTTGATTGTACCCTCCAGGCTTATGGGGGCCTGCGTTGGGTTATTTACTTTTCTGCACTTATGGCTTAGGGGGAGCAATCTTGTAGTTATTGGTGTATGATTCTTATGCTACCATTTCTTATGTATTTAATTATTTATGTTCATCGGTGTTGGAGCTTATTACTAGGTTTGGCCCTTTTACTTCGACTTAGTTTGTTTTATCTAGTATCCTATCTTATCTATATCATGATTTAGCTCAGTCAGCCGATGATACCTACTGAGTACACGTGGTTTTGGTACACATACTATACTTTTGTACCTTTTTTGTGCAGGTTTGAGTACTAGTTGTCGCAGCAGATTTGACGCTCATGCATGATTGATTTTGGAGATTGGTTGAGCTCTTGGAGTTGGAGTTACCCTTTTTCCTTCTATTTATGTAACAGCCCGAGTCTATACCCCAGACGCTACACGGTGCTCATAATCTCGAAGGACCACAAGCTAACCCATGACTGGTACCTGCTGCAATAATTAAATAATAGTACTGTAATATGCGGAAATTAGGTGAAAAACATGCCATAAGGTTCAATACTGTAATAAAACTGAATACAGTATAACAAATACCAGATCTGATACATATGACTGAAAATACTCTAGTCTAAAAAAGCCTCTAAACTGTCTGAAATATGGAGTTGATTGGACAAGTCCCCAACTAACTCTGAACTACTGAAATAAGTTGAACTACTAAAATAATCATCATGTCCTCAAACTAAGAGGACTCACCACTAACTCTGTCAGCTGAATATCTGAATTGCTAAGTATGATAGGGAGCCCGCGCGTCTGAACATATGATATAAAATATCATAGCGCAAAAGAAAGGTATGCGTCAGTACTTTGAATGTACTGGTAAGCAAAGTGAGGTAGGCTGAAATACATGGGTTCATATGCATGAACAATACTGACTAAATGACATGAATATAACTGAATGGGAGTATATACATGAATACATATACTGTAATCTAAGGTCTTAATAACACTGGATACTGAGTTCTGAATTACTAATTTACTGATATCTGAGTTTACTAATACTATGTAGCTGATAACTGAGGGATTGTATCTGACAGTCTTGATCCTGTGGAACTTACTGAGTTTCATACTGAACTAAGTGACTGTAACTGATAGTCCTGAATCTGTAGAACTAAACTGAATTCTATTCTGAGACTGGAACTAAAACTGAGACTGTAGGAGGTAATCATCTAACTGACATGGCCTATTCTGAATAGATTGGGGTCCAACCTGTAACACCAGTTGGAAGGGTGTCAGTACTATGCCACGGGTAAAGACAACTATAAGTGAACCCTCTCTGACAGAAAGCTCTTTCGTCAACCCTCGCCAGCAGGAAAACTCATAGGAGATGTATAAACCCTAATCTGGCAGGAGGATATCTCAACCTACACTGGCTACATAGTTCTGTAACACAGGGATTTCTATTAAGGGTCAAACCCTCTGTTGGCAGGAATACCCCATCCCTGGGTTAACTCGGTGCTGAATTCTACTCCTAACTGAATAGACACTGAACTAATTTCTAGTTCATACTAGGATTGACTAAATTATTACTGATTATACTGTGTAACTGAACTGAACTGAGTTCACTGACTTCCATTGACTGACGGAATACTACTGAATTCTGTTAACTAGCTGAATTTACTAAGGCTTGAACTGAATACTGAACTGGATTAGACTGGACTGGACTGACACTGAGTCTACTGAGTTTTTCCTGAGTTTCGTAACTGACTGAGAGTACTACTGATTATGACATGACTGATACTATCCTAAGACTGTCTATGGCTATAGGTAATCAGCTAAATTATCGGGTATTAAATACCCCTAGGACTCAATAGCACAAATTATAAGACATGGCACAATTTTGAAACATGATAAATAACTACTTGATCATCATTCATTCATTGGGACATTCTAGCAAACACTTGCACGACATGAACTTGAATACATGCTAACATGGTATAATTTCATTATTTAATTCTCATGAACAACTTATCAAACACTTGGAAGGCATTATATATGCACATAGTACTAATCAACACATGAGCATCACAATTTCAAGGCTTTTACATGAATTCATATGATACTACATACATAATAGTTGTTTTTACATAAATCTTGCACTTAATCATGGAATAGAAATCCAATCAACATTACAATCATGAATACTCTTGAATCCAAATCATGAAAAGCATAAAATCAAGCTACTTGAAGTTTAAAAGAGTTTCTTGGACTCCAAGGATGGAAGGAACCCTTGGATGAACACTTGACATACCTTGGTTGCTAAATTCTTGAAGAAAAATGGTAAAACCTTGAGCCTTGGCTTAGAAATTAAATCTCCTAGGGTTTTTATTCTTGAGAAATTTGAAAGAGAGTGAGTGTATTTTGCTTAATAAGGGTTGAATCTCGTATTTTAGGGCTGAATAGGGGTGGGAAAAAGACCTTAATACCCCTGAGGACGCGGCTTTTTAATGACTGAAAACTAAATTGTCGACGTGCAGGCCAACGCGCAGGCCGACGCGCCGCGTTATTAGCATCTACGCGATAGCCAATGCACCATGTCAAGTCCTCGTCGGTTCACTGGAATTTGATACTGGGAGCTAAAAAAAATATTAATCGACGTGATGGACGATGCGCCGCATTGAGATCATGTTGATACACAGTTTTGGGTTCCCAGACATATGTCAAACGAGGTCCGAAAAATCCAAAACTCATCCAGGAACACCTACTGACATTCCTGATCATGAATCAATCTAAAAATTGATACTTTAAGGTCATAAGAGTCATTAAATAGAGTTACCAACTTACGAAGGCCAAAATAATACTAAGTTTGAATACTTAGCTAGAATTTTCTAAGTCTGGGACCCCTTAACAAGCTTAAAAAACTGAGTTGAGCTTAGGATTTTGTGGGGTCTTACAATATCTCCCCCTTGGGAATATTCATCCTTGAATGAGACTGATTAAATTGAGAATACTGATAGACTGGACTTAGACACCGAACATGCACAACTAAAGCATAATTTCATGGCTAAAATTATTGATATACTGAATTATCATGCTGAACATGCATATCTGATGCATGATTACATAGCTGAACATGATTTATGAATACATGGCTGGGATTACTGATAAGCTAGGCTTATATAGTGGACATGCATGTCTGATGCATGATTACATGACTGAACTAATTTATAAATGCATGACTGAGTATGCAACGTTAATTGATACCAAGCTGGTAGCTATATCCAAACATGAGGCTGAGTAAATTCAAAGGAAAATTGTTACCTTGGGTTGAGTCTAAGCTTGCAGAGAAGAGGTAAGGATACTTGGTCCGCATGTCTGCTTATGTTTCCCAAGTAGCTCCCTCCACGAATTGATTCTGCCAAAGTACTTTGACTAGAGGGACTTATTTGTTCCTCAGTCTATGAATCTAATAATCAAGGATTTCGATAAGAGTCTCTTCATAAGAGAGGTTGTACTGAATATCTATGCCCTCTATAGGGACTACGACTGTTGGGTCACCTATGCATTTCTTAAGCATGGAGACATGGAATACTGGATGCATTGAAGCTAAGCCTGAAGGCAACTCAAGCTCGTAAGCTACCTTTCCGAAACTGTTGTGAATTTGGTAAGGACTGATATATCCGAGACTGAGTTTCCCCTTCTTTCCAAACCTCTTCACTCCTTTCATAGGAGATATTTTCAAATACACAAAATCCCCAATCTCGAACTCGATATCCTTTCTGCCTATATCTGCGTATGATTTTTGTCGGCTCTGAGCTGTCTTAAGCCTTTCCCTGATCAACTAAACTTTTTCTAAGGTACCAAATACCAAATCAAGACCTACCACTACGGCCTCACCTACTTCAAACCAATCAATGGGAGATCTACACCTCCTCCCATAAAGCGCCTCAAATGGAGCCATCTAAATGCTAGAATGATAGCTATTACTATATGAGAATTCAATCAAAGGCAAGTGGTCATCCCAACTATCCTTAAAGTCTATCGCACACTCTTGTAGCATATCTTCTAAAGTATGAATAGTCCTTTCTGCTTGACCATCTGTCTGAGGATGAAAGGTTGTACTGAGGTGAACTCAGGTACCAAGACCCTTTTGGAATGCCTTCTAGAAATGAGAGGTGAACTGGTACCTCTATCTGAGATAATAGACAATGGAACACCGTGCAATCTGACCAACTCCCTGATATAGAGTTTGTCGTAATCCTGGGCTAAGTAAGAGGTATAGACTGGTAGAAAATGAGTTGATTTGGTTATCTTGTTTACAATGACCCAAGCTGAATCATGCTGACGACGAGTACGAGGCAAACCTATCACAAAGTCCATGTTCACTTCTTCCCATTTCCAAGTGGAAATACTGAACTACTGTATAGACCCACTTGGCTTTTGATGCTCGATCTTAATCTGATAACATATTGAGCACTTAACCACAAACTCTGCAATGTCTCTCTTCATCCCACTCCGCCAATATATTTCTCATAAATCATGGTACATCTTAGTGGACCCTGGATGAATAGAGTAGCACGCACCATGCACTTCTACAAGAACTCGTTGTCTCAATTTGTCTACAACTGGCACACATAGCCGACCTTGACAACGTAAAACACCATCTCTCCCTTGGGAGAAGACCTCTACTTTCTGATCTCTGATTAATTTCTTCAACTTGACTAGATTTGGATCCCTATCCTATTTTTTCTTTACCTCAGAAACCAGGGATGATTTCGAACTACTCTAAACCCATACACTACCTTCTGCTGAATCGACTAAGACAACACCTAGCTGGGTAAGCTGATGAACTTCCTGAACTAACTTCTTCTTACCATCCTTCACATAAGCAACCCTGCCCATAGACATCCTACTAAGAGAATTAGCCACTACATTGGCTTTACCCGAATGATACAGGACACTCATGTCATCGTCTTTCAACAAATCCAACCACCTTTTCTAACGAAGGTTTAAATTTTTCTAAGAGAACACATACTGTAGGCTCTTATGCCCAGTGAACATATCAATGTGCACCCCATACAAATTGTGACTCTAAATTTTTAAGGAAAACACTACTATTGCTAACTCAAGATCATGAGTAGGATAGTTCTTTTCATAGGGCTTAAACTGTCTAAAGGCATAGGTTATGACCTTAACTCTCTATATCAAAACACACCCCAAACCGACTCTAAAGCTATCATAATATACCATAAACCCATCTGAACCATCTGGTAGGGTCAAAACTAGAGTTGTAGTGAGTCGAGTCTTCAACTCCTGAAAACTCTTTTCACAAGAATCTGACCGCTGGAATTTGACTTTCTTCTAAGTCAATCTAGACATAGGGGATGCAATAGATAAAAATCCCTCAACAAACCATCGGTAATAGCCAGCCAAGCCTAAAAAACTCCTAATATCTGATGGAGAGATGGGTCTAGACCAGTTTTTCACTGCTTTAGTCTTTTGGGGATCAACTTTAATGCCATCATTGGAAATGATATGGCCAAGAAAGGCTACTGACCGTAGCTAAAATTTGCACTTACTGAATTTGGCGAATAGCTGATGGTTTCTGAGAATCTGCAATACTATTCTGAGATGGTATGCATGACCATGCTCACTGCGGGAGTAGACAAGAATGTCATCTATGAAAACTATGATGAACATATCCAAGTACTACTTGAACACACAGTTCATTAAGTCCATGAAGGTTACAGGGGCATTTAAAGTGACCATACTGAGTTCTGAAGGTTGTTTTTGGGATGTCACATTCTCTAACTCTGAGCTGATAATAGCCCGATCTGAGGTCTATCTTGGAAAAGTAACTGGCACCCTGAAGTTGGTCAAACAAGCCATCGATTCTGAGAAGTGGATACTTGTTCTTGACCGTGAGTTTATTTAGGTGACAGTAATCAATACACATTCTGAGAGAACCATCTTTCTTACACACGAATAAAATTGGGGCGCCCCACGAGGACACACTAGGTCTGATGAATCCCTTATCTAGGAGGTCCTTTAATTATTTTTTTAATTTTTTGAGTTCTGTAGGTGCCATTCTGTATGGTGGGATAGATATGGGCTAAGTATCTGGAAGGTCTATTTCAAAGTCGATTTCCCTTTCGGGAGAAACTCTGGGGAGATCTTCGGGAAATACATCCAGGAATTCACGTGCTACTAACACTGATTCAAGATTAGGGGGTTCTAAACTAGAGTCCTGGACTTAAACGAGATGGTAGACACATCCCTTAGATATCATTTTTCTTACCCTTAGGTAAGAAATAAGCTGACCCCTAAGTACTACAGTACTACCCCTCCACTCAAGATGGGTTCATTCAAAAACTGAAACTGGACAATTATGTTTTTGCAGTCGACTGAGGCATAGCAGGAATGAAGCCAATCCATCCCGAGAATGATATCAAAATCAGCCGTCTCTAATTCGACTAAGTCTGCTGAAGTGACTTTCAGAGATACCATAATTAAACAGCTACTGTATACCCGCCGGGATATGATAGATTTACCCACTGGGGTAAAGACTGAGAAAAGCTCTGCTAGGATTTTAGGACTGACTTCGAAGTCAACAGCTATATAAGGAGTAACAAAGAACAAAAAAGCTCCTGGGTCTAACAAAGCATAAACATGCAAATGATAAACTTGTAACGTACCAGTGACCACATCAGGAGAACTCTCCTGATCCTGTCAGGACTGAAGTGCGTAGAGTCTATTTGGGCGCTACCCACTGGTGGCACTGGATATGGCACCTTGTTGATTTGGGTGACTAGACTGAGCTGGGGATGATTATGCTGACTATTAGAACCCACCTAAGGATACTGTCTGACCCTGTCGCCTGGCTTGCCATATCCGAAATACACATCACTGCCAACTCTGCACATATCCTGGTAGTTTTTGTCATACTTCTAACAAAGGAGATTAGTTCGGGAATTGCTAACACTACCCTGGAGTTTAGGGCTTGACGTCTTATCTCTGTTACTATCTCTAAATTTTGGCATAGAATCACTGGCTGAGGATGGAGATGGAGCTGAGGATTTCAAACAGAACTGAGAACGATTCCCACCCTCTGACTTAGGGTGAGCTAAGTTAAGACTACCTATTCTCGCTTTTTTGTTCTTTCTCTCTTTCTCTTTATTCTTAGCCTCCTCTTTCTACTGATCATGGACCATGAGCCTGGATATGTCCATCTTCTTAATCAACATTACGGTCCTACACTCCTTAACCACACTATTAGACACGCGAGACACAAACTTACTCATCTTAGATTTGCTATCTTCTACCATATGAGGAGCGTATCTAGATAATTGAGTAAACTTAAATGAATACTCTTGTACCATTATATTTCCCTACTTCAGATTTATAAACTCTAAAACTTTTGCTTCTCTCAACTCTAGCGGGAAAAACCTATCCAGAAAAGTAACAACAAACTCCTCTCATTTTATGGGCCCTGCATCTGCGGCCCTTTCTGCTTTCTACTATTTAAACATGAGTGCACCACATCCTACAACTGATATGTAGCCAAATCAGTGCTCTCAATAGTAGTCACTCCCATAATGTCTGTAACTTTTTGTACCCAATCAAGAAACTCTTGAGGGTCCTCATCTGACTTAGACCCAGTAAAAGATAGAGGGTTAATTTGGGTAAAATCTCGTATCCTGGCTACAGCAGTATTAGCCACTTCGTTAGCTGGAACAATAGCTGGGCATTCATTCTGGGCTACCACAGAATGATCTAGGATGGTGAAAGCTGCTCTGAATTCAGCATGGGAGACATATTCATCCAGAGGATCTGGCTGGACGGGCTGGGGTTCTGACTGCTCACCTATTCCTCATTCCTTAGTCCTCTTTGGAGGCATATTCTATAAATGAAAAAGAAATTTGGATTAGACAAGGACTTTAACTAGACCTAATGCTCACTCACACAACATGAATACTGAAAGAAGGAAAACTTTTCCTAAAACACCTCTCAGCCTTCTATCCATAAGTGTGGGGCACTACACACCCATGCACAAGACTCTACTAGATGTGGCTTTCAGACTTTCTAGAACTCGATTGAACCTTACACGCTGATACCAAGTTTGTAAAGCCCCAAGTCTATACCACGGACACTACATGGTGCTCATAATCTCGAAGGATCACAAGCTAACCCATCACTGGTACCTACTACAATAACTGAATAATTGTATTGTAATATATGGAAATTAGGCAGAAAATATGCCATAATATTCAATACTATGACAAAATTGAATATAGTATAACAAATACCAAATCTGATACATCTATCTGAAAATACTCTAGTCTGAAAAAGCCTCTAAACTGTCTAAAATATGGAGTTGATGGGATAAGTCCCCAACTAACTCTGAACTACTGAAATAATCATCATGTCCTCAAACTAAGATGATCACCACTAACTCTGTCAGCTGAATATCTGAACTGCTAAGTATGATCGGGAGCCCGCGTGTCTGAACCTATAATATAAAACATCATAGCACAAAAGAAAGGTATGCGTCAGTACTTTGAATGTACTGAAATGCATGGGTTCATATGCATGAACAATACTGATTGAATGACATGAATATAACTAAATGGGAGTACATGCATGAATACGTATACTATAATCTGAGGTCGTGATAACACTGGATACTGAGTTCTACATTACTGATTATTAATATCTGAGTTTACTGATACTATGGAGCTGATGACTAAGGGACTGTATATGACAGTCTTAATCTTGTGGAACTATACTGAGTTTTGTACGAAATTGAGTGACTGTGTCTGACAGTCTTGAATCTATAGAACTGAACGGAGTTTTATTTTGAGACTGGAACTGAAACTGAGACTATAGGAGTTAATCATCTAACCGGCATGCCCCTTTCTGAATAGATTGGGGTCCAACTTGTAACCTCAGTTGGAAGGATGCCAGTACCGTGCCATGGGTTAAGACAACTATAAGTTAACCCTCTCTGACAGGAAGCTCTTTCGTCAACCCTCGCTGGTAGGAAAACTCGTACGAGATGTATCAACCCTAATTTGGTATGAGGATATCTTAAACTATGCTATCTACGTAGTTCTGTAATGCAGGGATTGCTATTAAGGGTCAAACCCTCTGCTGGAAGAAATGGCCCCATCTCTGGGTTAACTCGATGTTGAATTCTATTCCCAACTGAATAGACATTGAACTGATTTTTAGTTCATACTAGGCTTAACTAAACTGTTCCTGATTATACTATCTAACTGAACTAAACTTAGTTCACTGAGTTCTGTTGACTGATCGAATACTACTGAATTCTGACAACTAGCTGAATTTACTGAGGCCTGAACTGAATACTGAACTGGACTGGACTGATACTGAGTCTACTAAGTTTTTCCTGAGTTCTGTAACTGACTGAGAGTACTACTGATCATGACATGACTGATACTATCCTGAGACTGGCCATGGCTCTAGGTAATTAGCTAAATTGTTGGGTATTAAATACCCCCAGGACTCGATAGCATAAATAATAAGACATGGCACAATCTTAAAACATGATAAATAACTAAAAATTATAAAAATTCTCCTTTTAAGATAGACTCTTATATTATGAGATAAAATTTATCTAGTTTTAATTTTTTTTTTTTAAATAGTGCAAGTTCAAAGATTTATCTTTAATTTAAAATGTTAAAAAATAGCATCTCTCAAGAAACTTTTAGTAAATAACTTAATATATAAGGTCTAATACTAAGCAACTTGATATTGTTAATGATCGACATCAACAAAAAACAACAAAAAAAATAATCAATTATCTGAAAGAATGTTTTTAAGCGGTTAAGAAGTTGAAATTCATAAACTGTAATAGTTAGGAATAAGGTCAACTATTTTTTGAAAAAATAAAATATATATATATAGGCATTTGAATGAGGGGATTTTTGAATTCTATATATCCTTATAGGTTATTTTTTGAGAATATATCACGTGCACTTTAAATCAAAAGAGGTTGTTCATCATTTATGTCTCAAAAAACATAGCATATCAGTCATGATATAATTCAAGAGAGAACTTTAACCAAATGTAGAATTTTCAATTTTTTCCTACCTTCTTATCTTGGAGAATCCTTTCAATAAAGAATAAATGTGTGGATGTTCACGATATGGATGTTGTATAACTCGATTTTTGAACCTTCATTGCTTATCCCTGATGAAATCATTAGAGGCATACGTTGCGGAAGGCATATGCTATTAAAAGAATGTTGATACTCACCAACCTTGAATTATAAATCTACAACAGATAAATTTTTTTAAAAATAATAATTTTATAAAATGATGAAAATAAATGGCCAACAATAGTTAAATTCTCGTATTTTACAAAATGAAAAATCTAGTTTGTGATTGTAATTGGTCCAAGCCTCCAACTTGGATTTGAGGGAATAATGCAATTACCATTATGTAAAAATCATAAATTATAACCATAAAAATTCATTTTCAAAAATACATAGATTAATACTAAAAAAATTAAAAAAACATGCATAAGAAGCAAAAGTGTTAACATGTTTAAGTTGTTCAAGGAAACTAAGAGAACAAACGAAGATGTGTGGAATTAAATTGAAGTAGTTATTCTTTTTAAAATACTTGACATATAGAGCTAAGTATTTTTTTAGGAATAAGATTAGTTACTTATTCAAATTTTAAAATCATAAACTGATTCAAATATTGATTTGGGAAAAATTTATCAAAAGGAGATAAGAAATAATTGTATGTGATTGCTTTAAAAAGTAGTCAAGTTAATTTTTTTTAAAATCATAAACTGATTCAAATATTGATTTGGGAAAAATTTATCAAAAGGAGATAAGAAATAATTGTATGTGATTGCTTTAAAAAGTAGTCAAGTTAATTTTTTTTTTCTCTTAGTTGTGTGTGTAAACCTGTATATGTTAGTGGGGAATTAGGGTATATGGACGTGCATGGTTTAGTTTTATTTAGTTTACTCTTTTTTTAAAAATATTTTTTATTATTTTATTCATTTTTTTCTTTTATGATTAAAAGGATGCTGGTCAAAAAGGATAGTAATTATTTATAAATGTGTTTGTTTTTCAAATCAAATTAAAATAATTTATATTATATATAAAATACCTTTTTTAATTATATTATTTTTAAAAGTAATATATAAATGTATTGAAAAGTGAAATAAAACAGAAAGAAGTATAAGATTTCATATTTATTAGAAATCTGCAGTAACATTTTCTATTAATAAATAATTGTGTAATTGTGTTTGTAATTTAGTTGGGTAATAGGGAAGGGACATGTACATATATAGAATTTTTTGTAACACCCCATGTTTTTTCTTAGCTTAAAATTCGTCCCTAGAATATTAAGCTTTGCTTTAAAGATGAATACACTTTTATACATATGGAATTTTCAAGATTTTGACTTTTCATTGCGTGGAAAATTGAATAAACTTTCCATCGATATCAATTTCTCCCAAATCCAACACCGGGCGAAGAGTTAGAGTCATTTTAGTAAGACAGTGTACTACCTGGTACTCCAGCGCGTCGCGGAGGCAGTCAAAATGGCATTATCATTTTCAGTGAGACAACGCGATACCACCGCCTTGCGCCACAAGACTTTTTCCCAATTATCACTTTTCAGTATGACTCTAAGATCATGGAGCGTCGCGCCAAAGGAAAAATTCTCAACCAGTGAGGCACCGCGATGGCGCCGCGTTGTGCCATCAACCCAGTTCCCAATCATCAGTTTCCAGTGACACGACGGGATAGCGCCGCGTTGCGCAAGCGTACAAAATTTAGATTTTCAGTCAGTTCCGAGTTTTAATTTTGAGGGCACTAAGGTTTTTTTTCCCTCACCTCCAATCAGCCTAAACACGCAATCAAATCCTAAAACAGCATAAATTGCTTATTAATTCACTATTTTCTCAAGAAGCAAGCCATCCTCTCTCAAAGGGCAAATTCCTAGTTCAAGAAATCAAGGTCAAGCTCATGAAATCCTTCAAGAACTTAAAGAATCTCACAAATTAAGGTATGTTAGATGTTGATTCATGGGTCCTTTTCACCCATGAAGTCCAAGAATCCTTTTTTAAAGTACAAAGATGATGTATTTATGATTTCCATATTTGAATTAGATTGAATTCATGCTTATAATATTAGTTGGGTTTCAATCCATGATTTAAATACAAGTTTCATGAAATTAAATAGCATGTATAACAAATATGTGTTATCTTGATAGATCCTTAAATTTATAAAGTGATTAATGCATCTATGATGTTGATTTGGTTTTCAATCCATGATTATGATAAGATTCATGAAAAATAGAATAGTATTAAGGGGAAATTATATGAATTACATGCTAAATCCTCGAATTTGAAATTAAGTGTTGTATTCATGATGTTTATATGACCATTATCATATGAAATACTCATGCTCCCCAAGTATTTGCTAAAATGCCTATGTGAAGTAGATAGAGGACTCATGAGATTTTATTATGAGATCTTAATCATGTACAAGCTTATTCCCTACAAGTGTTTGATAAAATACTTATGTGAATTGACTAGTAAAAGCATGATATGTTATTATGTGATCCCATTCATGTACAAGTTAATGCATTACAAGTGTTTGATAAAGTGTCTCTATGAATAAATTATGACCAAGTGAACATTGCCATGTTATTCAAGATTATGCTTTGCTTTACTTTTCATGCTATCGAGTCTTGGGGGTATTTAATACCCGATAATCTAGGTGTTACTTAAAGTCGGTGTCAGTTACATAATAGTATCAGTTATGTCACGATCAGTAGTACTCTCAGTTTGTTACAAAACTCAATAGAACTCAGTCAATTACAAAACTTAGGAAAACTCAGTAAACTCAGTCTCAGTCCAGTATGATCAGTTCAGTGTCTTTCAGTTGGGAGTAGGATTCAGCACCGAGCGAGAGCAGGGATGATGGCTTCCCCGTCAGATAGGCAGAGTCGTTAGTAGTAATCCCTGTACTCTAGAACTGCATAGTCAGTGTAGGATGAAGAGTCACCCATCAGACTAGGCTATACTACCTCTCAGGGGTCACCCGTCAAATTAGTCTTGGCTCTGCCCAGGTGTCACCCGTCAGTTAGGCGTGGCATCCTGGTTTTCTAGTGTTAGTACCCGTGGCACGGTATTAGCACCCTTCCAACTGGGGTCACAGGTTGGACCCCTATCAGTTCATATTTGGGTCATGTCGGTTAGATGATTACCTTCCACAATTTCAGTTTCAGTCTTCAGTTCAGAACTCAGTTCAGTTTTACAAAATCAGAACTGTCAGATACAATCAATCAGTATCAATTATCAGAATTCAATACTTAGCATAAAAAAAGCTCAGTTATAGTTTATATATATATATATATGTATATGCACAAATTGCATTCTCAGTATTTACAGTATTTTAAGATTCGTATTTATAGTATTCTCAGATTCTCCACGTACTTTCATGTTCAGTTATTCTCATTCAGTCAGTTATATCTTCATGCATATGAACCCTTGTATTCAGCATTACCTCATCTAGCATACCAGTACATTCCCACGTACTGACGCATACTTTTCCACGCTATGATATTTCATATCATAGGTTCGGACACTCAGGTTTTCGATCATGCATAGTAGATTCAGGTTTAGCCAGCAGCAGTAGATTTAGCAATGAGTCCTCATCATTCAAGGATATTATACTATTTCATATTTTAGTAGATGTATTAGTTCAATAGATGGAGTTAGTTGGGGGATGGTCCCATCAACTCCACTTTCTGACAGATTCAGTTAGAGGCTTTTCAAAGTAGTTTTCAGAAAATGTTCAGTTTTTATCAGATGTTGTTATTTGTCAGTATTTCAGATGTTTTGAACCTTCTGGTATTTTAGTCCATTTTTCGCATTAATTACAGTATTATTATTCAGTGCTCACAACAGATATCATTCATGGGTTAGCTTGTGATTCTTCGGGGTTGTAAGCACCGTGTGACGACTAGGAAGTAGTCTCGGGTCGTTACATTTTTAAACTATCTTTTTTTGTATTATTATTTGTTTTAAATATTTTGATTTTTTTAAAAAAAAAAAAAAATTTAAAAATTTTAAAAGTTACTAACGCATCATTACTTAATTAAACAATGGGACAGTTTAGTTAGTACTTTTAAAAAAAATTCACTTGAATTTCAAATGAATCTTCTTGGGAAATCTTAGCTTTCATTAGCATAGTATTGAGAAATGTTATTGATATTACTGTATTTCAAATTCTGAAAATTTCATATTTTAATATTTTTCACAGATTTGATCTATTAAAATATGACAGCAACTAAAAGTAGAATATTTTAACACTTAAATGCAGGTAACTTCCCTATTCACAATTGAAAACATTAAAATATATAGGTGTTTAAACAAATTTAAATTTATATAGAGATAATACATCGAAATACTCCTAAACTTGTAGCCAAAATTTACTTTAGATCCTAAACTAATCGAGTAATTATTTACCCCCCTTAACAACTTTAAAGTAAATTTTTTACTACCCTAATTGCTGACGTGGCAATTTTTTTAAAATTAGCGCGTTAATGTCTTTTAAAAAATGAAAAAAGTGGGTCCCAACTTTTAAATTTCTCATTATATATATATATATATATATATATATATATATATATATATATATATAAAGCTAAAAAAGAAGTCAACTTCCACTTTCTTCTTCATAGCAATCCCCTTCCCCACCCAACAACTCCATTTTTTTTTCTTCATAACAACTCCATTTTTTTAAGCAAATCATCACCACAATTCATTTTTCGAACTCTTGAAAAAAATAGCTTTCTTGTTTGTCCATATCTACATTACAAAAGCACAAGCAGAAAAAGGAAGATCGCATATAATTTCTTTCAATGTTTGAGCTAAAGGGTTGTTAAATAGAGCAAAAAGAAATCAAAGGGTTGTTGAATAGAATACAAAATCATTCACTGAGTTGGTGGCACATATTGGAGATGGTCAACCACATATCGGAGATAGTCAACCACACTGAAAATGGCTCTATTAGAAATTTTTTCGTCTCTAATTCATCATTCACTTTAAATTGATCTACTTCCCAAATTTGATGAATAATTGGGTGAATGAGTTGTTGAATTTGACTATTAAAAATATGGAGAAAGCTAAATTTGAAGGTTAAAATAATGATGTTAATGGGGGATTTGACTGTTAAAAGAAGAAATTGAAAGATAAGTTTACATGTAGTATGTATCACTACAAACATGAACAATCATAAAAAGAGAGAAAAAATTACATAGTAAAATAGGAAATAAAAGAAGAAGAAAGGATTTCAACCTATGTTATTGGTCATAAATTAATATATCAATGATTCTCATCAACATTGTCACTCCATTCTTCCTCAACTTAAATTCAAATTTCTGGTAAGTCCAATTATAATGAAGCATAGTGAAAGATATGATTTTTAATTTGACATAATATTGCAACATATAATTTTTTTTCTACACTCAAATCTATATTACATTGGAATGTAATTTTTATTAAAAAAAAAAAAAAAACACTAACCTTTAAATTAATTGGATTGACAAGCTTGAACTTTCAAATGCAATTTAAAACAAAATAAGAACATGACCAACTAATCAATATAATGTTTATTGAACTCGATTGAAGAAAACATTGTCATCAGAAATCAAAGTCAACATAATACACATAAATAATGTTATAACCAAAACACTTTCATCATGTATACCTCGTGTGCTTTTTCTTTTCTTCTAATATAATTTTTTTGCTTTTGGTATAATATAATTACATTCATGGCATTTGCAATACAAATAAAATCAGATATTAAGAAGTGCATGATATTTCCACGTATGAAATGCATGAATGAAAAATAATAAAATATACTTTTGATTGACTTGTAGATGAACTTTCAATAAATGTTACGATAAGTCAAATAATGCAATGCAGTTTGATGTTCTTCATAAGAGTCTATGTTTAAGCTCTCATATATTGGTTTGATGAGTGTGATATATATTTGTGTCCTATGCAATTGTGTCTGAATGTGATCATGGAAAGATATGTACCTTTTTCCAGACGTGGGCATGGCAATGGGAATGGAAAGTTATACAAATGTGGGTTGGGTTAATTTAGGTAAATTATTTTTAAAAAAATCTTTTTCAAAAAGATAATTTAGAGCGGATAGAAATGGATTAGTGTGTGCCTTTAATTTAGGTGCAATTTTTTTTAGGAAGAGCATAAAATTGTAAAAATTTGAATTTTGAATAGCTACTCTCAATTAAAATTTAAGTAATGCTAAAATTTATTTTTGAAAAAATAGAACAAATAATTCCTAATAGAAATGTAACACTAACAACACAGTTCTTCTCTTTTAAAACTGATATACTTTTAATTTTATAATTTACAGTTTTAAATATAAAATAACTTGACAGTTTTCATTTATGTGAGAATATTTTAAAATAATATTAATATCAAATCAATATATGTTTCATTTAATATAAAGTGAAAACAAATGATAGATTTATTTTTCAATTCAATAAATCGGTTTTTCAATTAACCATTACTATGATTTAAAAAAGGGGATCTTTCAAAAATAGTAGGATTTTGCTATAAAACCCATCTTCCATAGCCACATTTTACATATTACCATTAATAGCCGTTGTATTCGATTTATGCCCACTGTATTCGGTTTTACAGATAGTATATATTCATATACAATATGAATATAATCCCTATTTAGTCACACCAAAAATGAAATTCAATATTTTTAAAAAGACAAAAATCTCAATCACGCTTATCTCATTGAACTGAATATTTTCTTGCCTAACACTACCATTATCTTTTTTTATATTTTTATATTTTTTGTGTTTTTTCCGTTTTTTCTTCTTCTTTTTTCTATTTTTTTCCTACTTTTATTTTTTTCGTTTCTTTCTTTTTGTTTTTTTATTTTTTTCTATCTTCAATCTCTAACTTCTATTTCTCCTTCTTCTTTTCTTTTCTTCTTTGATTTTTTTTATTTTCTTTTTTTTCTTTTTTTTCTTTATTATTTTTTTGTTCTATTTTATATTTTTTGTAGTTTTAAAAAATATGACTAGTCGAGCACAAGTCATGGATGATAACATAAATACCATAATTGTTTATCGTATTTGTAGTCACACCGCCATTTATAATTTTGTATTTATTGATACAACTGTATTTGTATTTGTATTTTAAAGTTTGCACTTGTATTTATATTTTATAGTTCGCATTTGTATTTGTATTTAATAGTTCGCACTTGTATTTGTATTTATTAGTTTGCGCCATCATTTATATTTTATATAATTCACACTTGTATTTTAAAGAACTATTTTGTATTTGTATTTTATAATTGATTGCATATTATATTGGATTATATTTATTTTATAGTTTTATTGTGTTTGTATATTTAGATTATATTTGAATTATACTTGTATTTGTATTCTATTTTCTTCATTACCTTTTTATTTTTAAGAAATTATTTTGTATTTGTATTTGTAAGTTGATTGCATATTTTATTTAGTCGTGACTATGTACAATTTATCATTTGTATTTGTATACAAACAAGTAAGTGCATTAATTATATTTTTGTGATTCTAAAATATATAAATATGTAATGTAATCATTTGATACAAATGAACCGTTTTGTATTTGTATATCAAAATTATCATTCATATTTGTAAATAAACAATATCACTTGATACAAATACAATGACAAACAAATGAAAGAAATAATTTTACAAATTCAAATACAATATGTATTTGTATTTATTGTATTTGTATAAAAATTTGAGTTGTATTTATTTGTATAAATAAATACAACTAGTATCAATAAATACAAACAAGTATTCGAAGAAAGAAAATCAATTGTTCATTTTCAATAATTAAAAAATACAAATGATAGTTCACGCTTGTATTTATATATTATAATTCGCATTTGTATTTGTATTTTATAGTTCACACTTATATTTATATGTTATAGTTCGCATTTGAATTTGTATTTTATAGTTCACACTTGTATTTGTATGTTATAATCGCATTTGTATTTGTATTTTATAGTTGGCACTTGTATTTGTGTTTGCTAGCTTGCACAAGTGAAAAGAAGGAGAAAAGTTGAAAATAAAAAAAAAGGAGAAAAATGAGAGAAAAAGAAGGAGAAAAAAATGAAGGATAAAAAATACAAAAAAAAAAAGAAGAAAAATGAAAAGAAAAAAAAAAGAAAAAGGAAAAAGTGAATAAAAAATAAAAAGAAAAGGTGAAAAAAGAAAAAAGAAAAAAGAAAGAGAAAACAACAAAAAAAGAAAAAGAAAAACTGAAAAGGGAAAAAAAAAAGAGAATAATAGAAAATAGAAAAAGAGTGAAAATACATGAGAAAAGCTATGAATTGTAATTAGGAATAATTAATAGGCAAAAGAGAGATATGAATTGTAATTAATTAAAAATTAGGCTTTAAGTGGTAATAAAAGTCCAATAGTGGCTAATTCGGGTAATTTTTCCTTTTAAAAAAGGGTCAAATTTGAATTAAAAAACTGTAAGAAAATTTAAAAAATTTAAATTGAACACAATAACTAATAACTAATTAAACCTAACTTTAACTAATTTGTCCTAAAACTAACACATGGCATGCTGTCATTTGGCAACGATCTAAGCATGACTTTCTTGCTATTTAGTATACTAGTTTAACCGCAATGCCTCGCATGTGTAACGTTTGATTATTTAAAATTAAATAATTTTATCTATTGCGGAGATTTTTATTGAAGTGTAAAAAGTTCAAGTCATTTTCAAAGATCCTTCACATTTTAATATAGTAATATAAACATAAACATATATTTTAGTTTAAACACATATATATTTTACCACCAGAAGTTTCAAGTAGTTGATCGATCATCACTTTTGTGTTTGCCATGCAGTGCCTCTTTTTCTTGTTGCAGAGACTAAGAGAGACACATCAATTTGAAGCATATTTGTGATACAATTATTTTTTTATATTTAAAATCTTTCCTTAATTTTAAATTAATTTTTTGCAAAATCATTGATTACATTCTTATTACGTATTTAAAACTTTTAAAACCTGGTACTTCTTAAATTTTTCTTATTCTAATGCTTTTATATTTATTTTTGGATTTTTTAAATATTCTTAAACCAAATTTAGTGGATTTAGAATTTTAAACTAATAAAAAAATATCAATTGTCATTAATTCTGATGAATTCTAATAAGAAATTTTTTTTATTATAAATATATTTAATTCATCTTGAACACTTTAAATAATAGGAAAAATCACTAATTCTGATGACTTCTAATAAGGAAAGGTTTTACCATAAATATATTTAATTAATTTTTAACTATTAAATATTAGAAAAAAATAATGAAAAGACGATTTTGTCTAAAGAAAAGACTTTTAATGAAGGGCAAAACGTTCAAACAACATTTTTAAGGCCTTCATACTTTTAAGATATCATTATAGACTAGTAAACTGATCCACGCTTCGCTATGAAAAAAGGTAAAATATTAATAATATTATTAAATATAATTTGTATTATTTAATTTGAAAAAATGTTCAGTGGACTCCTAACATATGTATAATTGATTTTGTAGTGGTAAATGTTTGACCAGTAATTATCAAACTTTTAATAAAGTCAAAAAGTTACAATTTTAAACCAAAAGAAGCTATAAACTTATGACAAACAAAAACTCATATAAAAACAAAATAAAGAGAAATCATAGGGAGAACATATGAAAAAAAAAAAATGTGACACATTTTTACAACCTCAACCATCATAAAAAAAAATAGAAGAAAAAATATGTGAAATTAATAAACAATTTTTCGAGTTATTGTCGATATCCACTCCCATAATACCGAACTACACTTAATAGTCTTCAACTAACAATTAACAATATATAACAAAAGAGATTCGAAGAACAATACCTAACCGCATGCCTACATCTATATAATGGATATTCTGTGTTAGTGTTTGGATGTATTCAAATTTCTTTGTTTGTCTATATATTTTTTATATGTTAAAATTGAATTCTGAATTTTAGTATTAATTTGTAATGCTTGATTTTTTAAATATGAATATTTTATTTCCTAATTTTTCTATAATTGTATTCAATTTTTTCTATTTGATTCTATCTTTTTTAATTTGCAAAAACAAAAATATATATATTTTTAGTTTTATCAAGTATATACATTTTGAATATAAAAAAATAAATAATGCAACATTACTCTTACGACTTTAATCATTAAAAATTAAAATAAAAAATATATAAATCAATGTTCAATCTTTATAACTCTTATCGATATTCACTACCACAAGTTGATCACAACTAAATAGCCTTCACCTTATACCTCAAGTCAAATTTTAACATGGATGTAATAAGCTTTGAAAATATTATAACGCCAAAAGGTAACGCGATTAATGTTTACAATGTCTTATAATTTTTTTATTTGTAAACTATAATATGAAACAATAAATAATGTCATGAATGTGACTATTAATTATTTTAGGGGTTATGATAATAAAAAAATTTGGTGACTTTTTAGTTTCTTAAAATTTAATATTTAATATAATTAAAAGAAATAAATGAGTGATTTTTAATTTATTTTAATCTAGAACATAAATGAGAAAAAATAAAGAAAATCCCAAAAAGAGAATAAAGATAAACTTACTTCTTGACCAAAGCAAAATTTCATATCTTTTCTTTTATTGCTAACTTTATTATTATTAGTAGATTGTATATTTTAAAAAATAAAAAAAAATATATAACTAAATATCAATAAATTTTTATTTTAATATTATAAAGTCTTATTTTTGGAGAATACATATCTTATTTTTGGAGAAATAATCAATTAAAAATTCTAAAATAAACAACAATAAGTATATATACTCATATATATTTCTTAATCATTCAAACTTCTACTTTTTGGTTCAATTTTTTGTCACAACCTTTTTAATCAGCTAACATAGTTTAATGTTAGGTTGTGAGATGATTTTTTTTTTTAAAGAAAACATCTCAATTGAATGATATTTTAAGAAAACATACTCAATTGAGGCGTTTAATTAGTTGTACGGGTGATTAAGCAGATAAGAGGTTGATATTTTAAGAAAACATATTCAACTGAGGTGTTTAATTATGAAATTTGAATTTTAGATAAGAAAATATAATGAAAAATCAAGAGGATTAAAATTAAATAAATGTGAGCTTTAGTGATATACAACATAATTTAAATTAGGGAGAATTGAACAAAAAGAAGAAAAGTGTTCTATTACTTCTAACTAAGTGGTTTATATGTTCCATTGCTTTCAATAATAACCTTAAAGTTCTTGATGTCAAATAATAAATCTTCATTCAGAATTTTCTTCAATCTGTACACCAGATTTTTCCTTATTTCAACATGCATTACATCGATCTAGCCAAATAGAAATCATATCTAAAGTAATAAACTCAACTCACTATTTCTCTCGGTACTAATGGATTCTCACATTCTAAAAACTTCCTCACAAGTCAATCATTTCTACTACAATTTGTAAATCAAGAAAGGATTAAAAAAGCATGTGTTGCATAGGTAGAAAGAACTTGCAAAAAAATATAATATTCAGAAGGGACCAAAAAAAAATCAAAAACAAACAAACAAAAAAAACATGTGACCTTTAAAATACATGTTTCACATTTGGTCTAGTGAGAAAATTCAAACAAAAAGTAGTAAGCAGAAACACAAAGCCTAAGAAAATATCTATATATATATATATTAAAGCAAAACATAAGCTAGACAAGATATCATGTGTCAAGCTATTAAAATAGGCACGTGGCAATTTTTAAGACAATATTAAAAAATATTTTAAGACATAGTTAAAAATACTGTAATAACAATTTTAAATTGAAAAATTAAGTATTTGAATTTGAATAAATTATCCTTTTACAAAAAAAGATTTTTATTATCTTAAAAATAAAAACTAATAATTAAAGAGTTCTAATAGATATATACTATTTCAAACTTATCTCATATAAAATTTAAATATTATAAAATATATTTAAATATAATTTATTTACATATTAGGGAATTTATATCGATAATAATAATTAGTTGTAGTAGTGTTGGCAATTGTATAGTACATACATAGTATGTAGAACAACAACAACAAAAATAATAATAATAATAATAATAATAATAAAAATAAATAATTAATATATATATATATATATATATATATATATATATATATATATATATATATATATATATATATATAAGGCAACACAAGAAGCCACGTGGCAGTTTTTAAGACAAAGGTTAAAATTATTGTAATAAAATTTTTTAATTAAGAAATTAGAGATATTTAAATTTAAAAATATTAGGTTTTATAAAAAAAAATTATGACTTAATTGAAAGAGTTCTAGATGAACTCTACCTATTCATAACTTATCCCTTTCAATATTATAAAATATATTTAAAGATTAAATGATAAGAAGAGGAATAAAAATAATCTCTATGTATAATATTTGAATTTTAAAATACATCATCCTTTTAAAAAATTAGAGGTATTTAATTTGAAAATATTAAATTTTATAAAAATATTATCATTAACTTGAAAATGTCCTAGATGAACTCTAATTATTCATAACTTATCTCTTTTAATATTATAAAATATATTTAAATATTAAATAATAATAATAATAATAATAATAATAATAATAAAAACGTAGGAGTGGTGGTATTATTTATATATAGATTATTGAAAAAAATATTTTTATTATAAAACAAAAAGATTTTTATTAACTTAAAAATATAAACCCGTGATTTCTACATAGATTTTTATTCTTTCATAAACTTATTTCTTTTAAAATTTAAATGTTACAAAAAAGAACATATACGAATTTCATGTATTAAATATTAAATGAAAGATAAAAATATAATTGTAATAGTAATATTATTATTAATGATAGTATTGTAATAATAGATTTTAAATAAAGGATTGGATGTAATTGAAATTGAAAATTAAGCTTTTAGAAGAAAAAACACATTAACTTAAATCTAGGAATCATAATTGAAGAGTCCTATATAAACTCTAACTATTTCATAAATTTATCCTTTAAGATATATTTAATTGTTAAATAAAATAATAATAATAATAATTTTAAAAATAACATTAGGTGTACATACGTATAGAGTAACATGTAGTAGTAGTGAAAATAATATTTAAATCTATCTGCAATTATTTGTATATCTATAATAGATAAATAAATAAATTTTAAAATTAAAATATTTTTAAATTCAAATTGATTAATATTGAAAATCCTATAATACCTCAACAAAATTATCTATATCTAAATAATTCAAATATTTTGAATTATTTGAACATTAAAATATATTATTCTTTATTTTTGTAAAATTGCAACTTTAAATATTTTTCTCAATTCAAATATGAAAAATAAGATAAATAGTAAATAGGATAAGAAAGAGTAACAACTTAATCTTTTTGTAACAAAATGACATGATTTGGAATTCAAATTTCAATTTAAAAGAAATTTGAATTGAAATGAAGCTCTAGCTTCTTGACCTCTTTTATATATACTCCTAAAAATAACATGTAATGCAAGATATCTTTCATTAGTTTTATTTACTGATTTTTTGATGTTCTTCATTTTTTTTAAAAAAAATTATTTTTTAACATTTTTGTTTTTTGTATGTAGATAAGAGATGATCTTATTGTAGGCTATTCTTCCTAATATGTTCATACATGAATTCAAGTAAGTAATATTTTCATTTTGATATTATTCATTTGCTTTAATAAAAATAAGTACGTTTGCTTTTAATGGGGCTCTTGTGCAAACCCATATGAAGCATGAATACCCAAACCATTGTTGGATAGTAGGATTTTGGAGGTGTGGCGAGGGACAAACATATGGGTCTGTGACATGACTACGATGGTTGGGTGACCCTTTTCTCCTTAGTAAAAATGTTGTGAGGCTTTTCATTATGCATTAGCATGTTTGTCATGTAAAGATGTTTCATCTGGGCACTAAGAAATTACTGGTCAACTTTGTTTATTTTTGCTCTACATTTCATCTATTCTTAATTAAGTTGGAGATAAAGGTGATATGAGGGCTTTAGACCCCTCTTGAGACTCACTATACTCCAGGTCATCTCTTGAACCAGTAGGTGATGATATTTCATTACAAATTTTAGTCAAATTATGCTTTCTAATGCAAATATGAATATGAGTGTATGTGTACAGTGTTATTATATATTATTTTTTTATTTTTATAAATTTCTCTTAAGCATTGAAGATGACTCTAGAATAGTATTACAACACATTTACATATTTAGACACTTCTAAGAGGATTACATTTGTACGCATTTATGTATTTCAATTGATTTATAATTTTCATGATTTTATTTGC